>NW_006262339.1:41299397-41307135 GCF_000493195.1 Citrus x clementina
CATTTCTTCTCTCACCACCACTACTACCACCACCACTACCACCACCAAAACCGTCGCTGCCGACAGTCAACACCTTTCCTTTTTTCTCTCGGCACCAACTTTCCATCAGGCCCTTCCTTCAAACTCAACTATACACCTCTCTCTACAACGTGCACAAGCACAACCCCTTTCTCTTTCTCTTTGAAATTAGGCCATGGTTTGTTTGGTTCACCCCAGGACTCTCCTCTTATCTTCTCTGCCCACTTCTCTCTTTCCTACACAAACCCAACCAATTTCACTCCTACGTTTTTTCCCCATTTCAAGCCTCAATTTGGCAACTTTTCTCTTCACAAAACTACGTCGTCTTCAAACCCTAATCCTGCAAATTCTGGGCCCCATTTGCAATCTGGGTCGCTTTCCAATACTGAGTTTGCAAATAGGTCGATTTTGGATGAATCGTCCGAGTGGCAAGATTTGAAATTGGAGCCGCGTAATGGCAATGGGAATGGTAGTTTCTTTAATGGGGTTGATTCAATTCGTAGTGATGGAATTGGGTTTGTTAGAGATAGAACATCGTTGTTGAAAGATGATGATAAAAAAAGTGGCTTTTTAGGTGGGATTGCTATAAAAGCAAGAACAATGTTGCCAGTGACTAAAAGGGTAATGATGAATTTGAGGTGGGGAGTGAATTTGCCTGCGGATTTTGAGGTTAAAATGCCATATTTGACGGTGAACAAGATTAGGATTGAGAGAGTTGAGAAAGTGGAGGAAGTGAAAAGGGAGAAGAATATCGAGAGTGATGTGGGTGATTTAGAGTTGTTGAAAGGAATGCTCTGCTGAAATGACTAATTTACCCCTACGACATCAATAATGTTATAACGGACTGCAAACGGAAGTGGAGAAGTGAAACAAAACGTAACTTGAGGGGGATTCTAGACAAAAAAACAAACAATTGTGTATTTTTTATAAAGTCAGAAAAAATGGGTGGACAACAGATATTTTTCCAATCTAATATTGTACCAAACATAAATCTAATTTAATCCAATCTAATTCAGTCCAATCATAATATTTAATCCAATATAATCTTGTTTGCCAAACGCAATCTTAATTACTAACGATTTACAAATAGAGGCAAAATAGAAAATTTAATTGAAAATAACATTATGCAACTATCAATTTACAAAAGCTAAATTGTAAATCATAGAATTCCAATTTGAAAAAATAAATATTATTGGCTAGGTTTAAACTTATTTGTAAATGCATAATTTTCCCCCCTAAAATATTAGGTAGACAGAGATCAAACATATTTTTTTAGCCCCCAATCTTTCCGTGATTTAAATTTTAGCCCCCAATATTTCCGTGATTTAAATTCAAGTGGTCAATTAAAGGCAGCAATTTGAAAATCACTCAGTCAATCAAGCGTTTGGGGTGAGGAACTCGAATTTTTTTTAAACTCCTACAAAAATACAAACACGCGTGAACAATTGAAAAAAAAAATTCTTAAAAACCACTCAACCAGAAAGGCTTTTGAAATGCATTGATCATCTTTACTAATAAACCAAATAATAGCAAGAACTAAATTTATTGTTAAATAGATATACCATATACCTTTACTAATATATTTCCATCCATTTTAGAGTTTAAAAAGAAAACAAAGCAAAAACAATCAACAGTAACATTTCACGTCTTACTTACTATAAAAATCTTCTCTACGCCAGGTCACAACTCAGTAGGCATAATTTTATTAAATGGATCTATGTTACACAATATACAGAAAATACTCCTTTTAAACAATGAGAGAGTCCGAATAAGATGAATTTTTACATCATATATGTAAGATAAAATACTTATTATGGTTTGAATTACTCCATTAACAAATTTAACGAACATGATTTTTATTTGACTACTAGGCCACCACTAGTACCAATAATTTGCCCATAAACCCATTCCCTGTCATCGCTTGCCAAAAACCCAACAATTTTAGCCACATCCATGGTCACACCCAATCTCCCCATTGGGCAAGCCTCAATCAAACCCATAATATTATCCTGACTCCTTCCAGAAAACAACATATATGTTGCAATAGGCCCTGGAGCCACACAATTCACAGTAATGCTTGTTCCTCTGAGCTCTTTTGCCAATATTTTTGCCATTGTCTCCATTGCTGCCTTTGATGCTGCGTATGATGCATAATTTGGCCTCAATGAAACGACCACCGATGATGATAGAAGTATTATTCTGCCCCTACCTCCTCTTTTTAGCTTATTTGCTGCCTCTTTGCAACATAAGAATGTTCCTCTAGCATTGACCCTGAAACCATAATTTGCCTAGTGAATGTGTGAATACTATAACGTCATATCCAAAATTGACCCTATTCATTTTCATTGTACTGCATCGCTTAAGAGCCATAGGTTTAACAAGCTCTAGCAATAAACAACTCATTAAGGGTGCCATTGTCATAGGACTCATTGTAATTCTAGTAAGGGGTCTAAGCCTATGACTTTTAGAAATCCAACCCAAAAGACTAATTTATTCAGTAGAGTGATCTACCCTAACTATAAACCCAAGCAACTCCTTTTTATTAACCAACGTGGGATGCAACTCAACAATCCTTATCAGACAAAACCATCGTCGGACCCAGTCCTTTGATCTGATACTAGTGTTTGGCTCTAGTACCACTTGTTAGGGCGTTTAGGCTTGGGATCTCTAGGCATTCAACGTAAAAGACTAACCCATTAGATAGAGTGACTTATCTTAAAGTATAAACCCAAGCAACTCCCCTCTACTAACTAATGTAAGACACAAATCAACACATTCATTTGGGGTCCATTCATTCAGTTATAAATATCAAGGTAATGGATACAATTTCCTTACTCTCTTTTCTTTCACTTTTCATTATTTTTCTCAATAACCAAACACCCTAAATTCTCAAGAAAATAATGAAAGAAAAATCAAAACTTCTTCATGATGAATCACATATGATATATATGTACAGATTAATTAAAATCATGTAATGTGTAGATTAACAATGACAGAGCCAAAATATTCAAATAATGGAAGTAAGTTGATTTACTTAAAAAGTTTGATTTTTTTTTTCATTTTAGTGTATTTTCATTTAATTTTGATTCTCAAATACTCATCTGACGTAATTCTGGGACTAATTATGGACACAATATAAATTAGCATGTTTGTTAAATAAGTGACACAAATATGATGAGATCAATAAAAATGAGTGACAAAAGTATGATGAGATCAATAAACCGGTCAAAATATTTGAGTTTGAAATATTTAACATGATTAACAAACTGGTTAAATCATGTTGGTCTAAATTTGACACGAGCCAACAATTTCATAAGTAACCGTAACTACCTGAAGATTTGATCAAAATCTTCAACAGAGGATTTAGCTATAGAAAGGAAACTTATCGTCTGCAATCCCAGCTGAGTTGACCAAC
Source organism: Citrus x clementina (assembly GCF_000493195.1). Classification (NCBI taxonomy): domain Eukaryota; kingdom Viridiplantae; phylum Streptophyta; class Magnoliopsida; order Sapindales; family Rutaceae; genus Citrus; species Citrus x clementina. The sequence continues at coordinate 41,302,831 of NW_006262339.1, forward strand.
ACATGAACCTGAGAATTAAACTCTGTTTCAGCAATGTCGAAGAGTGCTTTCACCTGGCTTTCATCGGACACGTTGGCCTTGAAGGTGATTGCTAGTGGGGTGCTTTGTTTTTCAGGAGAAGCTGAATTGATCTCCTCAGCCACAACTTCAGCTTGGACTGAATTGGAGCTATAGTTGATCACAACTTTTGCTCCAAGTGAGGCTAAGCGCAGGGCTATCCCGCGGCCGATGCCGCGAGAGGCACCGGTGACCATGGCTACTCGACCTTGCAGCGGAAGAGATTCAAGAGAAGGTTTGGTACTTGTTGCAGCTGCCATGAGTTGACCATGAAGAAAATTAATAAGGCTCGTGTAATAGAAAAATGCTAAGTATCAAAAGGAGAACGAGAGAATGAAGCATGTGCTGAGAGCCTTATTAATTTCTCTCAGCACATACTTCATTCTGTGAGAGAGAGAGAGAGAGAGAGAGAGATGAGACAAAACGACAGCTTAAATTATAGTTTCTCCCGTCTTTCTCTCGTTCTTCTTGATATTTAGCAGCACTCCGTGTAATAAATACTACTAAGCCCAAGTTAGAAAATAACATGAAGTAGCTTTCTTTAATCTTTAAGGATTGGGGGAGTCGATTAGTTGGCTAATAATTTCATGTCGTACGTCAAGGTTTCATCATGCATTGCAAAACATCACTGAAACCCCTGAGGTTACGGAAATGTCAAACGGATGAGAAATTATGTAAAAATTGAATAATTGATTACCCCATAATTTCATTAAGGCCATGTTTATTAGTACGTAAATGTTTTTTACTTTTAAGCGAAAACTACTGCTACGAAAAATCTATATTTATGAAATAAATCTTAATAATATGATAACTTTAATTTAAATAATAGTATTATTGATAAAAATAAAAAGATGGATATATTTTTTTAATCATACAACTAAAAATTAAATCACATCAACTTCGAAGTTATTGTAACTTAAAAATTGTATCTATCCACCTAAAATACCAAACAGCACCGAAGACAATGCTAAAAGAGCATCTCTCCACCTAATTATTTAATTCTAAGCATAGCCACCATCAACACAAATGACTTGCCCATTGACCCACTCACTATCATCACTAGCCAAAAACCCAACAACTTTAGCCACATCAATTGTCTCTCCTAATCTACCCATTGGGCAATTTTCAATAACCTTTTTCACAAACTCCTCACTCACTCCAGCATAGAACATATCTGTTGCTACAGGCCCTGGAGCGACACAGTTCACAGTAATGCCAGTTCCTTTGAGCTCTTTTGCTAATATCTTTGCCATTGTCTCTATTGCTGCCTTTGATGCAGTGTACGCTCCAAAGTTCGGCTTCAATGAATGTACCAATGATGTTGATAACACTATGATTCTGCCTCCACCACCTCTGTTTACTCTGTTTGATGCCTCTCTGCAACATAAGAATGTTCCTCTTGTATTGACTCTGAATATAAAAAATAACACTATGTTAATAATTGAATGTTTAAAGATTATTTACGTTCAACGATTTGAATAAATTGAGCAAACTTTAATTATCATAACCTTACCTGAAATTTTTATCAAAATCTTCCACAGAAGTATTAGCTATTGCTTGATGCTTAGCATCCATAACTCCAGCTGAGATGACGCAGATGGAAGCCTGCTAGTTAAACTCAGTTTCAGCAATGCCAAAGAGTGATTTGACCTGGCTTTCATCAGATACATCAGCCTGGACCGTTATGGCTCGTGGAGTGGTTTCAGGACAAGCTGAATTTATCTCTGCAGCTACAAGATCAGCCTGGACTGAATTAGAGGCATAGTTGATGACAAGTTTTGCACCAAGTGACGCCAAATGGAGGGCTATGCCACGGCCGATGCCCCGAGAGGCGCCTGTGACTATGGCTACTCGATCTTCAAGAGGAAGAGAAGGCGGCACTTGGTTGGCTCTGGTGATGGTGCTTGTAGCCATGATGAACTAGAAAATAGTGGGAAACTTGCGACAAATGAAATAGGTTCATTCGATATCAAGATCGGAGATGAGCAGCTATATATATGTTTTACGCCAACTTCATTTAATGGCATCACATGAATCGTCAAAAGTTGCTGATAAAAGATGCATGCAAAAGACAAATAGATATTTTTTCCTCTTGTATAAGAGTTAGGTACATGGCTGCACTCCATTGGCCGATAAAGATGTCAAAAAAGGGGGATACAAATTTGGTCAATAATATTTTATACAAATTTGGTCAAGTCCATAAACCCACGTACAATATTCCCACCTTGTAAATAACAGTCCTACCAATTGCTGTTATATGACAAGTTGTGTGACACAATTGGACGATACGCAGTAGATGTACTCCTCTGGAGAATCGTAATATCTACAATTCTCCAACTCCTTTAAATATTCTATGAGGAATACTTACTAAAACCTAGACATACCCACCATTAACACGAATTACTTGCCCATTAACCCACTCACTAGCATCAGTGGCCAAGAATCCAACAACAGGAGCAACATCCTTGCTCTGGCCAAGCCGATTATGCGGGCACTCTTCAATCACCTTCTTCACCATCTCCTCACTCTTCCCATCAAAGAACATCTCAGTTGCAATCGGCCCTGGAGCTACGCAATTTGCTGTTATTCCGGTTCCCTTGAGCTCCTTTGCTAGTATCTTCGCCATTGTCTCCACCGCTGCCTTGGATGCTGTGTACGCGGCATACCCTGGCTTCAATGCGCCAACCAGTGATGTTGATATCAGAATAATCCTACCCCCGCCACCGCGTTTTAGCCTATTTGCTGCCTCTTTGCAACATAAGAATGCACCCCTTGCATTGACACTGCAAAATAAATATCCGGATTGAACAGGACAGTTGATAGCTTGAAAGTAACAATATTGATTTTGCTTCATAATGAAAGTACTACTAGTTGTATAGCAGCTTCAATGTTCAATCACAATTGTCTCTAGCGCTCTGGTCCTAGAATGCAATTCATTCACTCTTTATACAAATATGCAAAAGCGCAAACAGAGACACAAAGTACCTTAACTACAGGCAAACATGTTTTTGTAACTTTTTCATCTTATTTTTACTAATAAATAAATACTATATTTACCAAAACAATTCATAAACAAACCAACCACTATGGATATGTTTGTAGGCTTGATTTTGAAACTACAAGAACTAAAATTAAAGTGCTCATAAACGCTAGCTTTTACTTCACAACTAAAGTTTACAATCTACAACCGACTTAAAAACACACATCTCAAACCCAAGCATACCCAGTACTACTTTTCCCCCCTTCAAGTTACTGCTTCGTAGCAACCAAAAAAAAATGAAAAAATTCATTTTTTCCTTAATTTTTAACATGTCCATAGGAATACATCAGACCTACCATTTACAGTTGAATAAAAATTAGTGAAGCCAACATTTGTTTGAGTCCTTTTAAAATGTACATAAATAATTTTTTACATCAATATTTCATTTTTTTCATAATCCAAAAAATAAAAATCATATTTTCCCATCATAGATTACCTGAAAATACGATCAAAGTCATCCAAGGAAGTGTTTGCAATAGTGGGGTACTTCGGATCAAGCAACCCAGCGGAGTTAACCAGGACATGAACCGGCGAGTCAAAAGCCTGCTCAGCGGAGTCAAAGAGAGACTTGACCTGGGCCGGATCCGAAACGTCGGCTTTGACAGTAATGGCTCGTGGCGGATATGTGGCAGGGGAAGCCGACGAGTTAATCTCGGCGGCTACGACGTCGGCTTGAGCCGAGTTGGAGGTGTAGTTGATGACGAGTTTGGCTCCGAGTTGGGCAAGGTGAATCGCGATTTCTCGGCCGATTCCCCGAGATGAGCCGGTCACTATTACAACTCGATCTTTGAGTGGTAGTGGGAGTGAAAGCGATGGGGTATTGGTGCTGGTAGCCATTGGGTTAGATTAAAAAATTATCTAAGGAGATTGAAGTATTAAGGGAAATTTACAAAATTAGCTATAAAATTTTTACGTTTTTCAACTTTAACCCCTCAAAGTTTTTTCTATCATAACTAGCCAAACACCTTATGTTTGGACTACATTACCCTCATCACTTTCATCAAATTTACAAAGCCATGCCACTTTTTCAATTTTACAAAGCCATGGCACCTGTTCCATTGCTTGTCGCACATAAACCCACGGATTTTATGGAGTACATGATTTTGGATTTGATTTGTCTCGTCGTAAGCTTCGAAACGGTATATTATACGCCTAAAACGAACATATATAGCTCAAGTTATGGCTTTCGAAACATATATGAAATTTAG
>NW_006262339.1:41307987-41428905 GCF_000493195.1 Citrus x clementina
GGCACCTGTCCCACTTGCCTGTCTCACTAAATTTCATATATGTTTCGAAAGCCATAACTTGAGCTATATATGTCCGTTTTAGGCGTATAATATACCGTTTCGAAGCTTACGACGAGACAAATCAAATCCAAAATCATGTATTCCGTAAACGCCGTGAGTTTATGTGCGATAAGCAGTGGGACAGGTGCCTATCGCACATAAATGCAGTGCGTTTATGTGCGACAGGCACCTGTCCCACTTGCCTGTCTCACTAAATTTCATATATGTTTCGAAAGCCATAACTTGAGCTATATATGTTCGTTTTAGGCGTATAATATACCGTTTCGAAGTTTACGACGAGACAAATCAAATCCAAAATCATGTACTCCATAAAATCCGTGGGTTTATGTGCGACAAGCAATGGAACAGGTGCCATGGCTTTGTAAAATTGAAAAAGTGGCATGGCTTTGTAAATTTGATGAAAGTGATGAGGGTAATGTAGTCCAAACATAAGGTATTTGGCTAGTTATGATAGAAAAAACTTTGGGGGGTTAAAGTTAAAAAACGTAAAAGTTTTATGGCTAATTTTGTAAATTTCCCAAGTATTAAAAAACTGATATAAGCTGAAGGATTATTATTTTTTAGTTAATTTCGCCTTGCCCCTTTTAATTATTAATAAACATCAATTCTCCCACATATATTTTAAAGTCATCAACTCACCCCCCCACGGTTACTTCTACTGTTTGAATTTGACGATTGCCCTGTTTTCAACAAGGCTTTTGCTACCTCACATGCAATGTAAGGCACAGCCTCTCACAAGGTTGGTGGGATCAAGTGGAACCCACAACTGATAATAAGTTAATAACAAAGAGAAAATGAAATTTTGACTTCATTCTGTGTCTTTTTTCTACTCAACATAGTATACTAAAAACAGTTGGATCATGGATCATGTTGTCAGCCATGACGATTCAAATTTCTACAGTCAACAGTACCCATCACTTTATGTATCCATAAAGTTATATAATGAATTATTTTATTATTATTATTTTTTAAACAATGAAGAAAGGAAAGCTTAAACAACAAATCCACCATTAGCCCTAATAATTTGGCCATTGATCCACTCTCCATCATCACGAGCTAGAAATCCCACAACCTTACTCACATCCTTGGGCTCTCCAAGCCGGCCAAGAGGGCAAGCATCCACTACTCTATTGATCATTTCTTCGGTTTTACCAGCAAAGAACAGCTCTGTCGCTACAGGCCCTGGAGCAACACAATTAACAGTAATTCCTGTACCCTTCAGCTCCTTTGCCAGTGTCTTTGCCATTGTTTCAGTGGCTGCCTTGGAGGCAGCGTAGGCTGCATAACCTGGCATGGGAAAACCAACCACTGACGTTGATGTCAGAATGATCCTTCCTCCGCCTCCGTGTGCCAGCCGGTTAGCGGCTTCCTTGCAACACAAGAAAGCTCCTCTGGTATTGACATTGAATGTCATATCCCAGTCATCTACTGATGTATTTGCCAAAGTTGGATACTTTGGATCCATCACCCCGGCACAATTTACAAGGATGTGGACTTTTGAGCTAAATTCTTGTTCAGCTCTGTCAAAGAGGCGCTTGACCTGATCAGGGTCTGAAATATCGGATTTAATAGCAATTGCTCGAGGATAAGAAGAGGTACCTGATGCATTGAGCTCCGATGCTATGAGGTCCGCTTGAGTGGAATTTGAGCATAGTTGATAGCAACCTTTGCACCAAGGGAGTGGAGGTGAATGGCAACGGCTTTTCCTATGCCACGAGAAGCACCAGTTATTATTGCTATTCGGCCATCAAGAGGAAGAGAAGCTGCCATGATGGAGATTCAATTAGTATGGAAATAATGATGAGAAGAGAGCTATAGGGATCTAAATGGGGTATAGTGACTGCCGTATTTATAGATATGTGTGTGCATACAAGAGGAACCTTTACATAAGTGGTGACGTAAGAAACTGAAGTGGTTCAAGGATCCCAATTAACAAATTATGGTCTTCTGTAGGAAGATGCTTCCTCACATACCCAATGTCTGACAATGCCAGCATTGCCCTTCATTGCTAATATAAAAACATAGCTTAATAGAAAAACTTAAATCATTGTACCTGACAAACAATTAAACATTGAAGTCAGATCTCTGTGGTTTGAACAAACTTAATTACCATAAACCTTTTGTATCCATTTTCTTATTATTATTTTAACAATTAAGTAATTTAATTTGTAATTACAAAATAAATGCATTAATTAAATAATCTTTCAAGTTAAATAACTAAGAAAGCTTATCCTAACTTATCCCATGGTCTCACATCACAATTAACTTGTCACCTATTGTCCTATCCCTATATGAACCAAACATGAGATAGGACAATTTTTTATTCAACCTAGGTTTTTGTACCGCAACCAAACATGCAGATCAGACTGAAGAGTAAAATTTTAAAAAAATCAGAAAAGTTGAACACCAAAATGCATTCAACAAGTATAGGGTTTCTCAAAAAATCAGTAGACAATTATGATGAGGATGAAAATGCACATTAACCTGGGCTTAGCATGGAGCATAGGATGCTCTTTTCCCAGACTGACAACTCCATGGGAGGCACTGGGGAGGGTCTCTTTAGTGAGCTTAGATGTAAAACTTCTAGTAGTAGAGTTGAGCTAATATGATAAGAATAAGAGGTTCTCATCATAACCACATCAGCTCGCATTGAATCTATCTTCCTACACAGATAAAAAGAGAGTGAGAAACAGCAACTAAAATTGGGCTCTCCAAAGAGCAACTCTTCTCAAAATCTTAAAATGTATAATGAAAATATGACTGGGAACAGGCAAACATGAAATTTTTAATAAAAAGAATGGAATACTAGAACTAACCATTTCAAAGCTCCGGCAGTATAAAGGAAAAGGAAAATTCAGCTAAATCACTAACTCACAACTCACAAAGCCACCAAGTGTTTTTGAAGCATTGTCGAATCCAGAAAGCAGTGATTTCTAGACTGCAATACAATGGACTAGAAGAAAAATTTATTATAGCCCTTGATTTGTCCAAATGTCTTAGTAGATGCAGCGGAAATAAGAACTTGAAAAGATTTAACATCATCACAAGGATTTGTTGATTTCTTCACCCTGCAAAAGATAAGAGAAATGGAAACTATGAGAAAATAAAGTAATTGCTCTAATTTTGAGAAACAGAAAGAAATTTATTTAAATACACTTTGCAGACATACTGGATAATACAAAAAAGGAAATAAAAAATCACCAGTTATCTATATTTGAAGAAACTCATATACGAAAAAGAGGCTAAAACCCTAAAGGAAGGTTTCAGATGGAAGACACAGCAAAATGGAGAAAAAGTTAATATACAGTTTGAACAAAAAATGACCAAATCACATAAGAAACAATCCCACACAATCTAACAAACAAAGTGAAGGCTCTTATTACCACACTCTTCAAACTGAGCAGAAAGCATGACCATCTTCGGAGCCTCAAGAGTATTTTGCGCGGTCCATGAAATAAGTATTCTGCAATTACCTTTATATGCTTACATTTACCAATAATCTCTACATGAACAAACACCACCTTCAAAATGATGAAAGCGGTTGGCATCTCGTACTACAATAGTGCGATTCGATATCTTTGACACAAACTTAATCCAATTATGGCAATCATTACATACACGTAGATTCTTAATAACAAGTATGGGCATCGAATCAGACAAACTAAGGAGACCAAAAGCAATAGCCAATTTCTCACTATGTATATAAACACATGGGTCCTTCTGCTCTTGCTCTAAATCACTCCAAAGGCTATAACGGCCTTGCACATAACCAATTTCAGCCACCCTTCGATTCAGATTCCCCAAATAATCATAAATCTTATCTGCTAGTGGATGAAGTCGATCACCAACAAAGAATGCATGAATCGAGTTTTTAACCTCAATCCAGCTTTGACCAGGCTCTTTCTTCACACCTCTGTCTTTCATAATTTGCCTTATCTGATCTCTACAATCCCATTTCCCCGCCGCTGCATAAATATTGGATAAAAGAACGTAAGTTGCTGAGTCTTCAGGTTCCAATTCTAGAAGATGATTGGCAGCATACTCTCCAATTTCCATGTTCTTATGAACTCTACAAGCACTTAAAAGGGTTCTCCAAACCATTGCATCTGGTTCAATAGGCATCTGCTCTGTAAATTCCCTTGCACGGCTCAAACTGCCTGCTCGACCAAGAAGATCCACAACACAAGCATAGTGTTCAGGTTTAGGCACTAAGCCATATTCCGTGCTCATGGACTCAAAGTAGCGCAGGCCCTCATTCACTAAACCCACATGGCTACAAGCTGATAAAACTCCTACAAATGTCACATGATTTGGCATCACATCATGCTTTTTCATCTTCTCAAAAAGGTTAATTGCCTCCAGAGCATATCCATGCTGAGAAAAGCCCGTGATCATGGCATTCCAAGAAACTTCATTTTTCTCAGGCATTTCAAGAAACCCTCTCTTGGCGTCATCAATGCTACCACATTTAGCATATAAGGTGATCAAAGAATTAGAAGCTTCAGTTTCTGAATCATAACCTGTTTTTATAATCATTGCATGAACCTGCTTCCCTTGTTTTATATTTGCTAAGTTGGCAGCAGCACTAACTACAGAACCAAAAGTGTATAAATTAGCTTGTACTCCTACTCGGATCATCTGAGAAAAGACCTGCAGTGCTCCCTCACAGTATCCACTCTGTGCAAATCCTGATATCAGTCCATTCCATGATATATTATCTTTAGCATCAATTTTATTAAATACTAAGTATGCCTCTTGGATCCTACCACATCTAGCATAAAGACTAATAAGGGCATTTCCAATCGAAAGATCATCTGAAAAACCAGAGATATAGGATTGAGCATGTATTTGTCGTCCTTGATTGAGTGCTTGAATACCAGCACATGCGCTAATTGCACTAGAAAATCCTATGTTATCGGATTGAATCCCTTGGTTTTCCATTTCTTCAAAAAGTTCAAGTGCTTCACCAAACATACCATGCTGTACAAACCCAACAATCATAGCTGTCCAAGAAACTACATCATCCTCGGGGAGTCTTCTCAGTATTTCCTGAGCAGTATTTAGATTTCCAAGCTTAGCATACATATCTATAAGCACACTACAGACATACACATTAAACTGAAAACCAGTCTTTATGACTTGAGTATGAATCTGCTCTCCTAGACTGAGAGCTCCTAGCGAGGTACAAGTTCTCAAAATAGTGGGATAGGTGTATTGATTAGGCGTTAGACCTTCAGTCTGCATCTGCTTAAATATCTGAAAAGACTCACTGAGGTCATTTAACTGCCCATAAGCCACCAGCATCACATTCCACAGAACAACATTTTCTGTCTCTGTTGTTAGAAAAAATTTATAGGCAGTTTCTACATCAGAGCATTTCACATAAAGATCGAGCATGGAACCTTCAACGATGATGTCTTTAGAAATCCCCACTTTTATTGCATAAGAGTGGAGCTGTTCTCCCGTACGAAAAGCTCCAACTGATGCACAGGCACTCACGAGACTAGCAACTGTAACACAGTCTGGTTTCAAGCAGTCAAGCTGCATTTTCTCAAACAATTCCAAAGCTTTATCACTATATCCACACTGAGCTAGGCCGGAGATGAGCGAGTTATATGTAACACCATCCCTCTGCTGCATTTTGCTAAAGATTTGTTCAGCAGATGTCAAATTCCCCGATCGGGAATACAATGTCACAAGGGCATTACACACAAATGTCTCTGAAGAAAACCCCCACTTGAAAATAAGCCCATGAAACTGCTCTCCAATCTCAAATAACTCTATCTTAGTGCAAGCACTTAAAGCACTTGATATTGCATAAGGTGTAGGTACAGTTCCCAATATGTGCATCTGGCAGAAAAGAAGAATAGCTTCTCGTTCATAGCCATTTTGAGAGAAGCCAGAGATCATAGCCACCCAAGATACACTGTCTTTGAAACATAAATTGTTGAAAACCTTTTTAGCGGAGTCTATGAAGCCATTTTTGGCATACAAATCAATCAAAGGATTAGAAATAAGTGGACTACCCCCAAAACCATGAGAAATAATCAAACCATGAATCTGATTCACACACTGAACAGCAACATTACCACTTCCGATGCAGGCCCTCAAAACACCCACAAAAGTTGCTTCATTTGGAATCACGTCATCATCGATCATTTGTAAAAACAAACCCAGTACTCTACCACTCAACTTCTTTGAAACAAACCCAGAAATCAACTTATTCCAAGAAAACACAGTTCTCTTAGACATATCATCAAAAATATTCATCGCACTATCCAAATCACCACTAGCTAGATAAATATTAAAAATTTTATCACACAAAACTTGCTCTCCATCAAAACCCAACTTCAAGATCTTCCCGTGAATCTTTTTAGCCTCCAATAAAGATCCATAACTCAAACAACCCTCTAAAAGCCAAACAAATGTCTGACTATTAGCCTGAATCCCTCGCTCTTCCATCACACGTAAAAGCTCTATCCCCTTTGATTGCCATTCAGTTTCTTGATCATTTAATTCATCACAAGCACGACAAACTGCAGGGCTACTATAACAATTAAAACTTAACCTCCTCCAATTCCCACAAAAATACTGTTAAAAAAATAAAACCAAAATTAGTTCTTTTTAATAAACAGAAAATGGGCTTATGTAAAAGCTGTTAAAGGGATGATTAAATACGTCATTAAGAGTTACCTTTTGAAATTTTTGACTGGTGTAATTTGAAGAGATTCGGGCTTTGAGTTTATGATAAGAGATTGGAAATGAGAGAGACCCACGAAAAGAGATTGGCTTCAGAAACATGAATTCTTGTATTTGAATAAGCATTGGAGTGATGCAAGAATTTGAGAGCTGTGTGTTTATGGATTTCAAAAGGTGTTAAAGCTGTTCTTGTTTTGAGTCATATTGGCGCGCCTCAGAAATTAGAGACTGAAAGAAAGGTTAGATGTTACGACATGTCGTTATAATCCGATAATTCTTGCCCAGTTGTCGTATGTTTCTGGGTATATGTCTATACAATATTTTTTTTTTTTTTGATGATGCAAAGAAATTGTAAGTGACTTTTTAGGTCCGGCTACGGTGCAATGGTGTTACCGTGCCACCATTACATTCAGTCGTTGGATTCACTTGGATGGATGGATCTATTAGGATCCAACGGTTGGAAGTAACAGTGACATGATACACCGTTGCACCATAATTTTCTCCTTTTATTTATTTATTTGTTAATGTGACAAAATTTATCAGGTTCATTTGTATTTCATAAGTAACTTTGAAAGTCTTTAGGGAAATTTATAAAAATAACCATAAAACTTTTGTTATTTTCACAATTAATCCTCTCAATTTTTTTCTATCAACATTAGCCAAACACACGCTTTTCTCCCCAAATTACCCTTATTTTTTGAACTTGAACGAGAGTTTCGGAACTGCGAGTCGTGAGTGAATCTGACGACAGGTGCCTGTCGCACCAAGACTTGGTGCGACAGGCAATTTTGGACACCAACTGAGATTGTTGGCTGTGAATGCGCGTATTCCAGAGAGCTTTCCAGGTTGTTTGAGGAGAAAGAACCAAGCTTGGAGGAGGTGAAGGATGCTTTTGATGTGTTTGATGAGAACAAAGATGGCTTTATTGATGCCCTGGAGTTGCAGAGAGTGCTCTGTATTTTGGGCATGAAAGAGGGATTCCAGCTGGAGAACTGCAAGAAAATGATCAAAACTTTTGATGAAAACGGAGATGGAAGTATAGATTTTAAGGAATTTGTAAAGTTTATGGAGAGTAGCTTTGTTGAATCCTAATTAATTTACGAAATATAAGTAACACAGAGCTTGGTGTTTACCTTATTCCTTTCAATTTCAATTTTTTACTTTTGTTTTTCCTCCGCAGTTCTAATATGAATATCTACGCAACTTACATTAGATGTTCCATTTTATTCTCTTCTGATTGCTTCAAATATAAAAATCAGATAAAAAGGAAGAAATTAACAGAGTTCTGATAAAATATTGTCACCATTCATTAATATTTTACAGAATAATTTTATAGAGATTAATTATTCTAGCTGCTGCTGAAGTGGAGTTCCGGCAAAAGAATTTCTCAAACTCTGGTTCTGGAGTCTCTAAGATTGAATTGCACTTCCTTTTTTAAAAACCAAACCGTATCATCAATTTACAATTGAACCTTGAGCTGTGGCTGTAGCAGTGTGGTTAGGTGACTCAGGTTTATATGGCATGAATGCTTGATGCTGGAAGTCAAACAACTAGAAGAAAAGTTCCCGGAGTATCTCAATATCAGAAAAAAGAGCATTATATAATATCCTGTTGGCACAGATTTCCAGCAAGCTTGGTGGCGTTGGACGGCCATAGAGGCTGATTTTTTGCCAGCATGCTCATCTTCGTAGCATCCAAGCATTCAATCTTTCACCATATGACTCAAATACCCATCAAATCTTCACCAGTAATCTGTGCAAGAGCAGCACCCATCTTGAAAACGATGGAAACGGTTGGTATCTCGAACAATTATATCCCTTTTTGTAAGCTTCGAAATAAGTTTCACAGCAGAATGGCAGTCATCGCACATCCTCAGATTTTTAATTACAAGGATGGGTGCTGTTGGAGGTGTTTCCATAAGGGCATACGCAATAGCCAAGAGAGATTGTTGGGGGAGAGATGAGAGAGAGGGGTATTTTGGTCTCAAAGATTTTTTTATGGCTAATATTGATAGAAGTTTATTTGGGGGATTAAGATGGAAAAAATCAAAATTTTTATGGTTATTGGTGTAAATTTTCCAAGTCTTTATGAATGGGTTTTAACTTGTTAATCTTATTTTTAAATATTTTTATGAAATATTACGATTTATTTTTTAATATTGTAATCCAAAATTTAAGAGGTATAATCATTAATAAAAAGTAAAATTATTATAAATTGTCTGAAGTTATTTAATTGCATTGATCTATATATCCTTCTTTTTTAATCTTCCTGTATATTTTTCTACGTTGGTCATTGTGCACTTCAGAATTCAAATCTCCAAAATGTTTGTAAAAATGAAAAAAAAAATTTCTGTTACATGTAGAATTTTTTTTTTTTTTTCCAAAATAGCAAATACTTCTCGGGAATAAAAGTTAGTTACTGACCTTCCCATTACCTCCCCGCGTTTTCAACAGTCAAAACTCTCAACACAAAACGACATCGTTGCAGTTTTATCTCGCTCGCTTAAGCCAGCCCTGCAAAAACCGAAAGGAAACCGCACCAAAACCCTAGAAACCAAACACCGTACAATCCAGGAATGGCTATTGCGCGAACGGGAGTGTACGTCGACGACTATTTAGAGTGTAATTTTCACGGAACTTCTTTAAATTCATATCAATCTTTTTTTTTATTTTTTCAATTTTCTTTCGATTTTAATTTCAATTTGAATTTTGATTTTAATTACAGATGCTAGTACATTGCCAGCTGAGCTTCAGAGGCTGCTTAATACCATCAGAGAACTCGATGAACGGTCCCACTGTAAGGCCCCTTTCAAAAGATTTCACCTTTACATTTTTGTGTATGGATGCATGCATGCACGAGTTATTACATTTTAGATATTTTAGTTCATTTTTGTAGAGTTATTGTTTGACATGGAAACATGTTTATAAACTTGTTTAAAATTTGGTGAAAATAGAAGCATATATAATAACACATTGATACATATTGTTGTGTTTTGTGAAAGTGTTGTGGGTTTTTTAATTTTAAGTTTCTGTACTTTTTTTTTTTGTTCGGATATTTCTAATATACTGGCAAGTTATACTGCTCTGCACAATTGTATTTTTCCCTAATTTTCTTATCAAGTGATTTGATAATTGATCTTAGACTGTTTTATGGATGGCAAGATGAATTGGATATGGTATTGCCAAATTAAATGTCATGTTACTTGGGATTAATTTTTTTGCGTACAAGGCAAAATGGTATTACTCATACTGTATATGTATATTTGAATGCGTGTTTTGAAATGTTGGTGATCTGTTGAAAGGGGGGAAAAAAAAACAGTAAGCAGAACACTAGGTGTGGGCATATGATTATTGATGTCCATATATTTTATTATATGTACACATTGATTTGTTTACATATTGACATTAGGGTTCCTTTAATTTTATTTTTAATTTTTAATTTTTTTAATATGGTGTTAATTTGTTGGTTGGTTGGACTTTGGGATGGAAGCAATGATAAACCAGACGAGGCAACAGACAAAGTACTGCCTGGGATTGGCATCACAGGGTAACAAGAAAGGCAATGGTAATGAAGAAGATGAGGCAATTGAGAAAATGCGAAAAGAAATTGAGGTGAATCAGGATAATGCCTTGAGTTTATGCACGGAGAAGGTTTTGTTGGCTCGGCAAGCTTATGACATTGTAAGCTTCTTTCTAATCAATAGTTTTTAAAGGCCTTTTTTTACACATTTTTTTTTAATACCAATTACATTGATATTATGCCATTTCTTGGAGTTCTTTTGCTGACAAATTATTGATATAAAAGTAATGAGCTTTCTACTTGAAGTGTACAACATAATAATTGGCAGATATGCCTCTTCTGAAGTGCTGTACTTTTGTGAATCTATAGCTTATCAAACTGAATTATTCCAAAACATTCATGAAGTCCTATGTGCAAAAACAAGATTTGTACTGACAAGTGTAACACACATATGATTCCTCATGTCAAACATCAATTGGTGAACGGTGATGCAAGACAGAAAATTATTGATATAAAAGTAATGAGCTTCATCTACTTGAAGTGTACATCATAATAATCGGCAGATATGCCTCTTCTGAAGTGCTGTACTTTTGTGAATCTATAGTTTATCCAAATCTTAAGTATACGATTCAAGATCAGGATAGTGTTTGAGGTCAAATTAGAAACATTCAAAAAATTGGCTGCTTAAGTGAGGGAAAAAAAAACTGGATTCCTTGGCATCACGCTATCTAATATCACTTCTAAAAACCCATGGCATAATAAAACCTGAGGATAAGATTAGATCTTAATTCATTCATTTTCCCAAAAGTGAACTGATAATCCTATTTGTTTTGCTGTAATGCAGCTTTGACACAGTCGTAAAGACTAATAATATGATCCAACTTTGGAGCTAATGGAATGTCTTGTATCTTACATTTTTTCAGATAGATAGCCATATTAAACGACTTGATGAGGATCTGAACAACTTTGCAGAAGATCTAAAGCAAGGTATGGTGTATTGTGTATGGCTATATGCTGTTCAGGATGTTCAACTTTGCTGTTCTTTTCCTTGTTGTATCTGCAGTATTTAAAAGTTTGCAAAACCTGAAACGATCCCAATCAATAAAGCTTAGTGTGATTGGGTGGTAGTCTGTATTATTCTAGAACCAAATTTATCATTCTGATTGAATGAAATAAATATGACCTGGCACAATAAAGTAGGTAATAAAGTACATTATTGAAGACACTATTATCGCACTTATGCATGAGCTATACATTCACCTTTCTCATATTTTTTGTATTTATCCTGGCTGCTTTTTCAACATTATCAGAGGGTAAAATACCGGCAGATGAGCCAGCAATCCTTCCGCCTTTACCAATAATCCCTAAGATTGAAAAACGTAAACCATTTTATGGAACACCTCAACCAAAGAGGCTCGATTTCAGGGATAGGGATTGGGATCGAGAGCGTGATAGGGATTTTGAGCTCATGCCACCTCCAGGAAGCCAGAAAAGGGAGTTCACCACTCCTATGGATGTTGATCAGCCCATTGATCCAAATGAACCTACCTACTGTGTCTGTCATCAGGTTCTGCTCTCTTTAACTTTGTTACTTTTCCAAAATCAAGTGCTTTTGGGCATTTTTGATATTTTTTTCAGCTATATTTCAAAAGTTCTGTATCATTACTGAATATTGCATTACGATCACTTAGGTGTCATTTGGAGATATGATTGCCTGTGATAATGAAAACGTAAGTTCCTCTTCTTTGCAATTATTTTCCTTTTCTGTTATCCGGTCGGGTTTCTTTACCTTGTTTCTTTATGTTTAGCTAGCATTTATGCATTATACACATAAATTATCTGGCAATATAACATTTAGCACTAGAGTACAAGAAGTTTTTTTCTGACAATTTTAGGATTGGTGTAGTAATACAATGTATTTGCATAGGGTATATATAACATATTTGCCAAAATGTACATGCATTCTTGATGCTCAATTCATGGAGTAAATGGCATATGTAGCATTGCTTATTGCATTTTTTGGCACTGGGAAGGCTGCTGGCAGTATATATTTATTGTGAATCATCTGCAAGTAAAGAAGCTAATATCAATCAAAGTCTATCGACATCACTGAAAAAACGACCACTAAATTCTCCTTTAGCAAAGCTCTTCTTGCTTGAATGTTGATGCATGTTTTAGTTGAAGAAGTTAGAACAGGTTTACTTTTTCTTATAGTCTTTTTACCTTTATTTAGAAATATACTCCATTTCTAATTTTCACTCGGCAGAGAAAAAGAAAGTTCATTGTAACCATTCATCTACCTTTTACATACTTGGCTACATGTTTCCCTTAATAATCCTCATAACATCTTTATTTTCTTTTTGACAGTGCCAAGGAGGTGAATGGTTCCATTATGCATGCGTTGGACTGACACCGGAGACAAGATTCAAAGGAAAATGGTATTGTCCAACCTGCAGACTTTTACCCCAGTGTCAATGATTCTACATATTCACAATTTTAAACTCCTCAGGTGAATCATTTATTCATGTTCTCTCAGCATCTCTTTCACAGAGAAAGAGGCTGAGAAATTCTTGTCCCTGTAGCTTTGATCAATAGAATTAAGTTTGCTAGCACAAAGTTGTCTTTAGCTGAAGCTGGCTTAAAGAGAAAAATCAAATTGGTATAAGATTCCTTCATCTCATTTCACTTGTTTGTGCTAGGCTTTCAAAATTTATCAATCAAAGCTAATATACTATAACTTAAGAAATGTTAATCTGAATGAAGCACAAAGGAAAAGAAAAAAGAAGGATGAGAATAGAATTATTGGATAAATGGAAAGGGTAAGGTAGGTGTGGAGTTCTGCACCCAAACTTTGATTCCATGATTTCTTTTGCTGATCTTATAGTAGCCTTATCTTTCTTTTTGGCAGTCAGTTTACATGTAGCTTTTGTTGTATTATAAAACCATCATGTGCAACCTAGTGAATTGTCGTTCTTCTCATTGTCCACAATGACTTAGTCTCTTTATAAATGACCTTTGTACGTCTATTATTATTCTAATCTTATCAGAGATTCCAAATGAAATGTGTTTGAATGTGCCTGAGTAGTTAAGGCAGTTGTACCACACAGCTTTATGTTATGTTTATGCCTTCAGAATAATAGGTATATGAGCATTTCTATTAGCATTTGAAATGGCATCTTTACCCTACTAGTGGAAAGTTAAGGGGTTGATGTAAAAATTTTCTTTTTTGTAAAATGAACTTGAGAGATTGAATTGTGTGCTTCACAATAATGACAATATTCCTAATTTTTGTTTAGAATGAATTATTTTGTTTTTGAAATGTCGACCGACACTTTAAAAAAAATAAATGAAAAAAAAGTTTTGTTGAAAGCTGAGGAAATAGCCCTAAATTAGGGACAATTTATAATAGTCTAACTACCATTTTTCTTAGTTTTGTAGTAAAAAAATTAGCTTTTTGGACATGAATACTCCTACGTAATTTGTTGCACTAGAATGACAGTCGATATGACGATCTCTAAAAAATTGGGTATTTAGCACGTTGATTATTTGTTGACAGTCTATTTAATTAGTAATCACTTAGGGACATTTATATTTGAAATGTCTATTTTTTCCGTATTGAAATAAGAAAATGGGGTGAGTTATTAGAGTACTGATAAACTTTCTAAATTTTATCTTCAATTATATTTTAAATGATGTATTATTCATTGGGTGACAGATAATTTTTATAATGACTAAGTAAATTAATTATATTATCTCATCATTCAATTGATAAATGCCACATCATTTGAAATAAAATTTTAGGACAAAATTTTGGGATGTATTTTATTTTACTAAATTGATCCCTAAGTTTAGTCTATTTTAGTGAATCTTCCACGGGGTTTGAAATAAAACTAAACGGAAAATACTTTTTTTGGGCTTCAATTGTTGGGCCATTGATGACCCAACGAGGAATGGCCATTGATGGTCATTTTGCGTTTCGGCTTCTGAATTATCTTTTTTTTTTTTTTTGAAGATTACGAATTTTGGCTCTTCTGAGCTTTGACTTGTAGGTCTGTGTCCTCTTTCAAATAAAAAAAAGGGGCGGGAGCCCTTTCCCTCCTCAAAACTGCAACGTTGGAATCTGAAAAGTGTAGTGAATTGACCAAACAGCCCTTGCTTACTTGGCAGAATTATGTAGTGGCACGCAATCCGATGACTGACTGTTTTGTGGATTTTTTTGCCCATTTCCAGAAAAAAATAATAATTTAAAGAGGAATAAATTTTAACTTTACATTTGTGCATTTATACAGGTGTAAAATTCTAACAGAATTCTAATTACTTAAATGAAAATGAATATGTTCAAATGTTCGTAAACAATGTTATAATACTTTGCACTTCGCTTATTTATTGATGGTTTTTTTTTTTAAATTTCTTTTCCGGTTTCTTTAAATAGTATTTAATATCATCTAATAAAAGAATAAATAAAGGCATTATTCTGATGTCATTTTGAGACTAAAAGCACTATCTTGTAATGGAGATTGCTTGTATTAAGAACCCAAATCCTCAATCATTAACAATTTAACAGAGAGGATATTGGGGGTCCATCAACCTTGACACTTGGGGGCACACCATTGTTCTATATACTTTAGCAATAATAAAAATTAATTTTGGCCCCTAATTATAATGATGTTGTTGAATCACAAACTCACGCTTTAGAGGTATGGTTATGAAAAGTGAAAACAACTATTTAAAGTGTAATTTTAGTATAATAAACACATAATTTGCACTTAGGAATTATTATATGGGTAAAACTTATAACATAAAACATGATGTCTATTTGATATATCTCAATATTAATCTAACATTCATCAAATAATAATTCTTTAATCTAACATTCATGGGTTTTCAATAGGCCGTTTTAAATATTAGACTATTACTGCTAGGGAAAAAAAGGGTAAATGGAAATATATTTTTTTTTAATAAAAAAAAGGCAGGAATGGTATTTTTGTCCAACTAAAGAAGCATACGGTGGGCCTCACAACAGTAGGGATAGCGGTGGGATTATAAGGAAATATTTGAATTTCAACGTAACTTTGATTTGATTCAATTGCTAAATAAGCCAGAAAAAGAAAAAAAAAAAGAAGCTCGTCGGACAAGAAAAGCGAAAAATACGGAAATTAAGCATTAAATTTCCAAATGAAAACAAAGAAAAATTATCAAATCTTAAATACTATATTGAGTGCGAGAGAGCAAGGGAAGATATTGAAATTGAAAAACCCTAACTACCTCCTTCTACCCTCTTGAATTCCTTTAAAAACTTGAAAAAAAAAAAAAAACACATTTCCCCGCTCTATTCATTTTGTATTCTTTGTTTCTGTTTCCAAGTTCTTGAATTTGGAATATAGACTCCTTTTTTTACCTTGACTAATGGTGACAGAGTGAAGTGTCAGCAGAACAAGAGTTGAAACAAGATATTTTTTTCTTGAAAAGGTGGGTTCATTTGTTTTTGCAGATTTTCTTCTTGATTTTTTTTTTTTTTTTGGTTCCTTTAGCAGTGAATCTGAGATACCCATTTGGTGCTTTGAGTTCTTGTTTTTTATTTCAATGACCAAAAAAAAAAAAAACTTTTTTTTTTCCTTTTATTCAGGTTATCGTTATATTGTCCGGTAGAACCAAGGTTCTTTGTGAGTTCTTGGTAGGTACATACTGTTCTTGCGTTTTTGGTTTTGCTTTTTTTTTTTTTTCCTTTTAAGCATTTCCGTGTTGTTCTAAAACATAATATGAAACCCCACTTGTTGTTTTTTGCTCTTGTTTTGTTGTTTTATTCTCGAAAAGTTAAACCCTTTTCAGTTCTAATTTTGTAGTTCATGTGTTTAGTCATAGTGTATTCACACAATATATGAGATTGCCGCTTGGTACTTTACTTCTCCTGAGTTCATTTCAATGAAAGGAAAGTTTTTTCTACTTCTAAAGGGCGTTTTTTTTTTTTCTGTTTGGTTTGATCCAGCTGTTAACACAGGATTTAAGCATAGTTTTTCTTTCTCACTCAGTGAAGATGTGACCTTGCTACAATTTATGTATAATTTATGATTTATTGAAGAACCTGCATTGAAGTCCATACTGAGTTAATGACCCATTTTTTAATTGGTGTTAGGTAAAAATGGGTAGATGTCTGAGTCCAATTCTCCGCCAAGAATTAGCAAATCTTGACAAAGATGCTGATAGTCGTAAATCAGCAATGAAAGCACTGAAATCTTATGTGAAAGACTTAGATTCCAAGGCAATTCCGCTGTTTCTTGCCCAAGTCTCTGAAACCAAAGAAAATGGGTCAGTGTCTGGGGAGTACACAATTTCTCTTTATGAAGTCCTTGCTCGTGTTCATGGTGCCAATATTGTTCCTCAGATAGATAGCATCATGACAACTATTACCAAGACATTGGCTTCAAGTGCAGGCTCTTTCCCACTTCAACAGGCATGCTCAAGGGTGGTGCCAGCAATTGCAAGATATGGAATTGACCCTACTACCCCAGAAGACAAGAAGAGGCACATCATTCACTCCCTTTGCAAGCCTCTCTCAGATTCTCTCTTGGGTTCACAAGAGAGCCTAACTGCAGGTGCTGCGCTTTGCTTAAAGGCTCTTGTGGACTCAGATAATTGGCGATTTGCTTCTGATGAGATGGTGAATAAGGTTTGTCAGAATGTGGCCGGGGCTTTGGAGGAGAAGTCAACTCAGACCAATTCACATATGGGCTTGGTTATGGCTCTGGCTAAGCATAATGCTCTAATTGTTGAAGCATATGCCAGACTGTTAATACAGTCTGGATTGAGAATACTGAATGCTGGGCCTGGGGAGGCCAATTCTCAAAAACGATTGTTAGCTATACAAATGTTGAACTTCTTAATGAAGAGTTTGGATCCTAGGAGCATATTCTCAGAACTTGAGTTGATTATTGAGGGGATGGAGAACTGTCAATCTGATCAGATGGCTTACGTTAAAGGGGCTTCTCTCGAAGCTTTGCAAACTGCAAAGAGAATAGCTGCTGAGAATGGACCAAAGTTTGAGAAGGGTTCTGGTTCAGTTATCGGGTCAAATTTTGGGAGAGACCATAATCGTCGGAGAAATTTATTGAATGGAGCTAATAGGTCTCCCTCCTCCATGTCACCAGAATCACAGACTCTAAATTCCTTTGCTGAATATGATTCTTTCATAGAGTCACCAGTTTCCATGTCTCAGCTTTCTTGTGACACAGAATATGACTGTAGGAGTGTGAATAGGAATGTGAATAGGAAGTTGTGGAGCTTTGAGAATGGTGGGGTTGATGTATCTCTTAAGGATGGTTTGTATTCAGGAGTGGTCCAGGGAAGTCCCATTCGTAGTATTTCATATTCCAGTCATCATGAAATCAATGATAGTGGTGGAGATTACACAGATGAGTTTGCCGGGTTCTTTCAGAGAAGTCCTCGAGACAGAGCAACTAGAAGCACTACTCCCAGTCCTCAGGTTAAATGCTCCCACATTCTTGAAATTGCATTCTCAAATATGCATTTTTGTCTAAAAAAATTAAATCATAAATTTAGTCAGCATTGGATTGTTGTTGAAGATAAATAACCACATCTAAAGCAAATTGCTTATGCTATTTTGCAATTTCTCTTTCTTATCACAAAGCAAAAAATAAGTAGAGAAAGTAAAAAAGTGAAAAAAATTGCTAGCAGATTCTCCAGATGTAAGATTGAAACACTAGTGCTAGAAAAGGAGTTTTATAGAATTTTTATCTATCACAATTAGGTGCAAAATCAGTTTGGAACACCAAGAAGCCTGCCACTCTCAAGATTGAAGTTTTCTTCATTATCTGTTAACTCTAGTTTCCTAAAGACCATGGCTGCCTATTTCAGGATAGTTGCTTTGATATGCTTAGTTTGAATAATCAACTCTTCATCATCGTTATTATTGTTATTATTTTCTTTCTGTTTGCTTGTGCTGTTAATCGCTAATATCAGAACATAGTTGCTAGTGTATTTGTGCTGTTAGATTCTAATTGCTGCTGATATAATTGCATTGCCCCACTCTCTTTTGTGTTTCAGAGGTCACATTCTCACATCAATGTTGACAACATTGGCATCTTTACAACTCCAAGGAGGCTGATTCGCTCCCTTCAAGATGTTAACACAGACTTCTCTGAGAAACAATCCAGAAGGTTCAGAAGTCCATCCTCAATCAAGTATGAGCAGAGCCCAACTCCAAGGAGAAATGGTTTTTCACGTGAGGTGTTCTATGATGTGAAAAGGAATGGGAACTTACACAACGAGGACGAGCAACTTCAAGGTGTCTCTGAATCGGTGTCATCGACGGATGATGGTCCAATTAGTGATGATATGCAAGTGACTCAACAAGTGGTTTCTGGAAATAAGACTGAAATTCAGAAGTTGTGTGCCAAGGAAACCCCTCCAAAGACTGCATTTAAATTGGTATTTGGCCTCTTTTTCATTCTAGTTGCAATTTTCACTTCGTTATTCTTGATTGACGGTCAGGAGAATGGCCATCATCTTGTTCCAACCTAATCCAGTAATTCCATTGTACCAAAATGTTTTAATTGTAATGAATTAGGATTAGTTGAACCTTTCTCAAACAGTTCAGAACGATAATCTTGTTTGTTTTTTTGTAACAATGTTTAGTATTCAGTGATTTCAACCGTGAGTTGGATGTTTAG
Source organism: Citrus x clementina (assembly GCF_000493195.1). Taxonomy (NCBI): domain Eukaryota; kingdom Viridiplantae; phylum Streptophyta; class Magnoliopsida; order Sapindales; family Rutaceae; genus Citrus; species Citrus x clementina. Next base: position 41,326,953 of record NW_006262339.1, read on the forward strand.
TACTAAACAGAAGTTAAGTTAGTCTTTCCAGAAGGTTGTCTCTTCCCCAATGTGATTGTTATTGTCATTTCAGCAAAAATAAATCCTTAAGCAAGACTCGAACAACGTCATTGCTTGTATGATTCTGTCTTTTGTTCATGTACATAGCTTGCTCTATTTTGTGCGGCCACTGTTTCCAAGAAACAAATATCAAATAACTGCAACAATTTCATCAAAGAAGACAGTCAAAGACGAAGTTATCTTGGCTTTAGATTTTGAACTGGTTCATGGAAATGTTGTATTGAAGTATTGTTTTGAAAACACTAGCCAAGCAGGTATGTTTTAAGTTTTTCAAATCAAGAACAAGAACTATGTAGATTGCAAAACAAACAGACTCTTTATTTACAGGGAATAGTGTTTTCTGAACATGAAATCTTATGCATCATGGTTACAGGATTTGTTAAATCTTTAATAAAGTAAAGAGTATTAAAGTTGCATTTTCTCGCACCCGCTGGCACTATGAATAATAGAAGTAAAGATGTACCAATCTCAGAGTCAGAGATTTGGGTTGTGTAATTGCTGTCCTCCTTTCCACACGTCTCCTGGTCTCAGCATAATTGGCTTAAGCATGGCTGATGCACCTACGCATATATAAGAATACTTGCTATAGAATTCATGACTTGAACCGGGACTGAAAAGGTACAGTTCATCGAATCCGTTTCGTCCTGCTACAACTGAGTTTCTCCTGCCCTGTTAAAACAAAATTCTAAGACATACAAAGTGATTTTATGTAATGTTTCAGTTTCTTCGTTTTTCCCCATCCCCATCATACAACAAGCCTCCTCAAACAACGCTAGACCCTAGAAGAGCCCTTCATGAGTACATTATTTCGGGTATACAAAAGAAAGAGTAATGATATTTTACTCTCTCTAATAGTCTCACCGCCCCCGGTCTTACTTTTTTAATTTATTTTATTATTTTTTATAATTATCCTCATTAAAAATAAAATAAAAATTAATTTTTATTTTATTTTATTCTCTTCCCCCCCCCCCCCCCCCTCCCTCTGTAGCATAACTATCATCACCGCACCACCTACCTTTATCAACAAGAAGTTTATCATTGTCACCATCACCACCAATTTATCTTCTCCAACAACATATGTTGAGTTGAGTTTTGTTAAATTTTATGAACAAATAGTAGGTTTTGTTGTTATTGATAATATGTATTATATTATATATTAATTTTATTTCTTACATGAGATTGCGTTATGTCATTAATAACAAATAAAATAAGCTTCACCAAACCTCCATATACCATACTGCCCAATTTATTTACATTTTTCAGTTTTTAAGCCAATAAAATATGAAAATTAAAAAATTAAAAAATTAAAAGATTCATAGATTATATAATTAACTCAACTCATTAAGGACAACATTATCATAATAAATACAAAATATTTCATTTTCATGTATGTTAACAGTTTATAAAAATAACTTATATTGATTATAATTTAATAAAAAAGTATGATGTTTTCAAATTTAAATGGGTAAGTGTTGCAGCCAATTTGAGTCTTGGGTGTAAGCATTGCTTATCTATCTTTGAGGGGGGAATTTGAATTTTTTTTCAATTTAGGATGTGATTAGGAATTAGTATTATTCTATTCAAATTGTGAAGAGAGAGATGAGAAGTTAAATTTATCAAGAGTTTTAGAGAGAGAGAGAAAAATATTTATTGTTAATTATTTTTTATTTTTCAATAAGAAAAATTTGAAATAAATAATACCCATTGAAAAGTGAGGATCGATCGATAAAATAAAGGAGTAATGATACAGCCACAAACTCTTGTACAAATTTATTTTGTACAAACTGACGTGGCATTAATTCATTGGTTGAATGAAAATATAAAATAATAAAAACAAATCATGTGGGCCAAGTGATATTTAATTCAACCAATCTTATCATGCCACATCAGTTTGTACAAAATAAGTTTGTACAAGAGTTTGTGGCTATATCATTACTCAAAATAAATAGATGGTCAAATATCACTATATTTACTAAATTTTTGGGAACCGACTGTCCATAAAAAAATTTTCAATCTTGATCGCATCATCTCTCAGCAAGCTACATACAGCCTTAAGAAAGAGGGATTAGATAGTTTACTCGATAACTCCTTTTAATTTTAAAATGATAAAATCTCATTAAAAATAAAGAGGTCTAGAATTCGATTCCTTGAGAAAGAGGTGTTAAATGGTCCTGAAATTTATTAAACAATGATGATATGATAATAATAATAATAGAAATCAGGTATTGTACTCAATTTCTCGCTTTTAATTTTAAAATGATAAAATCTTTTAAGTTAAAAATAACAAGTATAGAGTCCTCCAATCAGGCATGTCCCTACCTATATGAGTAAAAAAATATTTGAGTTTTATGGAAATAAAAGATCTTGGGTCCCTAAGATTCTTTCAAGGGATCGAGGAGACAAGAAACAATGCTGGGATCTCTGTTTATGGAAGAAAATTTATTTTAGACCTTTTGAAAGAACATGGGATGGCGGGTTGTAAGGCTATAGACACACCACTGGGTTCAAATTTAAACTGGGATATTTTGAGGGCAGTAAGTAATCCGGTTGAATAAGGGAGATATCAGCAACTAGTTTGCAAACTCATTTATCTTTTCCATACTAGACCTGATATTGTTTTTGCAGTCAGTGTTGTAACTCAATTCATGCATGCACCATGTGAGGAACATTTGGAGGTTGTTTATCGCATCCTAAGATATTTTAGAGAAACGCCAGGCAAAGGTCTGTTCTTCAAGAAGAATAAGGCAAGAAGTGTTGAGGCCTTCGCAGGTGATGGTCAGGCAGGACCAGTTAAGGATAGAAGACCAGCTTAGGCTGTTGCACATTTGTATGGGGAAATTTGGTGACTTGGAGTAGCAAAAAACAATCGGTCATGTTATGAAGCAGTGCTGAAGCAGAGTTTAGAGCAGTGGTTGAAGTCTTGAAGGTATTTGTGAGTTGCTGTGGCTGAAGATGTTATTAGAGGAGCTAAAAATTGCGGGTATTCAACCTATGAAGATCTACTGTGACAATAAGGCTGTCATAGATATTTCTCATAATCATGTACATCATGATAGAACAAACCGCATTGAGGTTGACCTACATTTCATCAAGGAGAAAATGGGGATTGAGTAATTTCTATGACCTATATATCTACATCAGAGCAAGTTGCAGACCGGCTTACTAAAGGATTAGTCAAACTAGTGTTCGAAAAGTTGGTAGACAAGCTGGGGATGTTCAATGTTTTCTGATTAGTATAGTTTGGTTTTTATGTTTTTGAAGTCACTCTTATCTGTTCCTGCGTGCTAGAAATCAGTTAGTTTGATAATTGGATTAGAATTTGCTATGTTTATTGTTTCTTGCCTATACCTTGTTTCACATTTATCTCCTCTTTTTTTTTTTAACCTTGCAATAAGTGGAAAATGCAACAATAATATTGGCCTTCATGGATTCATCCACATGCATTCTTAAAATCCTAGATGCATGTATTCTGAATATGCAAGACTTGGATAAAAGTGACAAAAAACCACTAAATTTTTTTGAGAAAATTACCCGGTCGATGATTGTAAAGTTGGTTGGTGCACTGGTGTAAATCCTGCTCATTTTCTCTTTTAGTTGCTTGTAGCTATCATTCTCTTCACGCTGCATTTCTTCATCACTTTCTGAGAAGCTGCTGTGTGCTGCATCAGCAACTTTCTCATTTCTTGCACCCAAGGCAGACAGAAATCTCATAGGACTCCATATAAAGTTATTTTGCTCCGAATTTTCTGGAGGAATTATAACAAAATTTGACGAAACTGGTGACATGTTGAAAAAATCTGATCCTTCCAATCCGACAGCATAATTTGCTTCTGGCGTGCTTACTGTTAGATGGCTTATAATGGATCCTGCCAGTTGAAGTGATGAAGATCTGAAATTTGAGACCACTAGTTCCGAGCTTACGGAAGCTTCATTAAGAGTGACAATGCATCTTATTTCAACCATGTCCACCGTATCACTGCTAATAAGTTCAACCTGCAGTTTCATCAGTTAAAACACTTATGGAACCTGTAGTTGCAGACCCCAGAACTAACAGAAAATATGTCAATAGTAATAACCGACAGACTCATAGTAAGACCTGAATGAATTCCTGAGGATTTCCACTAATGTCATGTAGTGTCCAATTACATGGAGACCAAACCTCACCATCACTGCCACAGCTGAAGGCTGAGGATAACCCTCCTTGTATAGCAGGAGTGCCATCCTTCCCCTCAGAGACTATTGTGTGCAGCAGCTCAACTGTACCTCCATGCCACATGTGAGCTTTATATGATGTAATCAATCCACTTGGTAGCATCAGAGTTGCTGTGCTTCCATTTTCGAATCCCATCTTGGCAACACAACTGCCATCAATATCTTCAAATGTGACTCCATGGCCACTGAATTCTTCCTCTAAGTAGTCCACATTGATAGGCTGATATGGGATTGAAGCCACTGATGCCAGTGGGAATACTTTCTTTTTGGCTGTGTCGTACTGATGAGAACTAAAGGCAAGATTATTAGGTTGATAAGATATTTGAAGTCTACTTGGTCTGGTGGTGAAATTAGGTAAGGAGTTTGGTGAGAAGAGTGAACTGCATGCCATGCTCATTCTTTCCTCACATTGAAGGGAGATGATGAATCACTTTTCTACCATACAATATTTGGACAGAAAGAGATAGGGTCCACTTATCCTTGTCTTCTATTGTCTTTGAAAACTTTTGAAGATATTTTAAAGTATCCATCTTATGCCTTTCGGAAATTTGTGAAAACTCCACCTTGTTTTGCTGCTATAATTGAATACCAAATTGTTGGCCAAGAATTAAGCCTTATCTTTTCAGATTGTAGAGAAAGTGAGAAACTCTTGCCCTTTTTGGCATTATTATCATTGTAAATGTGTTAATCTTAACGTATGGATAAAAAATGAAGGAGTCTTGCTACTTTGCGACAGTGTGTGCCTTCTATATTGAATATGGCTCCTTTTCTGTTTAAGCAGCAAGTTGCTGGGCTGGAAAAATGAAAATGGTATTTGGTGACAGCTCCAAATACATTGTTACGCCCTTCTTACTAGCATAAGCCATAGAGATCTCCACGTGACATTCAGTATATAATTCAACTTTTTATTACAGTATTGATTTTATCCGAAAGGGAGAAGGAAAAAAAAAATTCTCTGAGAAAATTGAGAAGAAAAAAATAGAAATAATTATTGATGTAGCTGAAAATTGTAATTACAAGTTATCGTGTTCAATAACTTGTGCCCCTTTCCACTTTTCACCAGCTTGTACAACCACAGGCACCAGCATTGCCGCAGGACCAGTGCATATAAAATAGTCCTTCCCATACTTTTCTGAGAAGGAACCAGGGCTGCCCAAGTATATGTCTTCAAAACCAATCCGAATTATTCTGAAGAAGAGCTCGCGTCCCTGAACCAAAACAGCAAGAAATAAGGAAACCATAAACGTAAATAACGTAAAGATAGTAACCCGTTTAGTTTGGTATCCAAATAATTAAAAGTACGGCATCGAAGCCTGGGACCAAACTTGCTACAGTGACAAACTTTGAAGCTCTTTGTGTTTGCTAAATTTAGACTAACGCTAGTAAAAACACTAATTACGGCCTTTTCCATTAGTATCCTGATTATAAAGATCAAAGCAATGAAGAATTGCAAAGTTCAAACCATAGTGTTGACTAAATTTACTAAATGTAGAAGCCTACTGATCCGTAACTCGAAATAACAGTAACAGTGTCGATGTTACCTGATCAAGTGTTTCAAATTTTGAAGGTGGGGTGTAATAAAATGCCTTTGATCTTTCTGCTGGAGGAGCAGCATACACCCTACTGAGCTTATCCTTCAATACTGTTATGGGAACATCTTGCACATTCCAAATGCCTTGTTGTTCGTCGTTCTTCATTGCTTCGGATGGAGGCAAAAGCTCAAAAGGTGAAGACAAAGGAGGGTGTTTGCAGTAAGAACAGCCCTTAAGTCCTTTGATCCCGGTCCCATTTCGTCTCTTAAACAATAAATGGCTGAGTATGGCACTGGTTAGAGTCACAGCCTTTCGGCCATTGTTCTTCACTATAACTGCTGTTGCCATGCTCAATGGATACAGTGACACAACATAAGTTATATCAAGAGCTCCACTGGTGCAGCTCAATTCAACCTGCATCAAAAAAAAATAAAAAAAAATTATCGGCACAGGTTTTACCATGTTATAAACTATTCCATTTTTTGCTTCATCCCATTCATGTTATGACATTTAACAATCCTACTATTACTAAAACCAACAGTAAATATACCAATAATTGATCCTTGAACTTATCCATACCATGCAGAATTCAATCTTAAAGTTCAGAAGACTAATATTGTCTCCGAATTTTACGCATCTTTTCTTGCCAAATGATAGTAAGACCTGAACTAGTTTCAAGAAAAAATTCTGACAGATACCTGAAGTGCATCAATAGCATCAGAATCAACATCCTTGACAGTCCATTGAGAGGAAGAGATAAGAGACCCTTTAGAGCCAGCCTCAGAAGCATCATTGATGGCTAAACCAATCCCACCTCTGGCCTTAGCACCAGAGTCTGCTCCTCCAACTGTGTAAAGAACTTCCTCAAAGCCATCATCTTTCCACTCAACTTTTGGCTTATACGAAGTGACATGAGCGTCAGGAATACTCAGCCTTACAGAGCTCCCATTTCTGACTGTCAACTCCACAATTGGAATGTTGTTGGACTCCGAGAACTTGATGCCTTTTCTTCCGAACTTTTCATCAAGATTCTCTGGAATGACAACTGTTGTTGCAGCAGAAGCCGAGGAAGCCTTGATTATGTTTGGCTTGGGAAGAGAGAAAGAAAAAAGAGAAGCCATTGATGGGTTGAAGAAAACTTAACAGCTTCCACACAGATAGTCATACGTAAGCTCATCCTTGGTTTCACTATCAGCTTTTGTTTGCATGTGTAATTTGGCTTCATACTAGCACTTTTTTTTTTCTCTGTAAAAAGTTTACTCATCAATTACCACCACTTTCACGTCTCTCTCTCAATAAGGCAATTTTTCAACCGGCTAAGTAAACAAATCAGTAATGAGAAAATTTGAGGCAATGCGTCACCCATGTAACAATCCGATTAATCTATACCCATCTATGGAACATCATGAATATTAATATTACAAATAATATACATACATACATACATACATACATACATACATACATCCTAGGACTAAATTGTTATATTAAACTGATTCTAGTTTCTTCGCAGTAGTAATGCAACCTCACTCTTGACGCAGTAGACACCGGAATATTCATTTAAATATGAAGTATAAAGCAAAAATGACTAAAATTAAAAAAATCATTGAGATTAATGCAGAAAGTAGCTGAAGCCTGAAAGGAGAGCATCGAGATATTCTCCGTTCAAAACTAAATTGACACAAGAAATCACAGATCACGGCCCAACTTCAACAACAATCTTCACGCAGAAAATGTGGCATATACAGGCATTGTTAGCATTTCTTCAGCTGTGAACAAAACTTTTCTGGCCAAAATTTTGGCAATTAAGAAAGAACTAAAGCTCCCGAATCAAGTTCGAGGAACCTGCCCAAAGGGATTACACAAGGTACAGAAATAATCAATTGCTATCAGTAGTACTAGTCCTCATCCATCCCCCCTCCAGGCTGCTGATCTCTCCTTGGACCACCTGCTGGTTTTGCCATTATAATCTGCAATAGAAAATAGTGATACACATTCAGCCTGATTAAGTTAATGAAAAGTGTGAAGCAGATTCAATACAGATTCACATTGATGTTTATAATTCATTGAAGTCATTAATACTGTGATTTCGCATGCAGCATGAAGTACAGAAGCTCATGAATTCAGGCAAATTAACTAACAAAAACTTCCAGTCCTAATAATCATAACAGGTTTGTCCACATGATAAGACAATTAGGGGAAACCAATGAGGGGCACCAACATTCATTTAGTTGTTCTTAATGAAACATTCATTAGTCCTTTCAGTCTTCATCTGTTACATCACAAATTTCTCAATCCCTCTATCAACTACTTTGGTTAAATGAAGACATGCCTCAAGTTGAGATGCTATGGCAACTTGAAGTTTAGTAACTACCCTTTGAGCTATTGGTCCTCTAAAACTGTCAACGACCAGCCCCATTTATTATACAAGTTTCACTTCAGCAACATTTTAAAAAGCATGTTGTTAATAAGAATTTTATCACAACATTCTCTTATTTGTTGTCATTTGACTGTGAAATACTTTGCCACAACTTATAAATGCATGTTGTTGATTATATTTGTCACCTTTGTTATGTCTACAGAAATAACAAAGCAACTAAATTTAAATAATAATTGAATTTACCAAACCAGGTCATTTATTTATTTTTATATAAAATTTAAATAATTATTTTTTATCAATCAAAAATAATTTTGGGACTAAATATTATACAAGAGAAAGTGTAACTAAAAGTACTCTAACATGCTGTCTACTAAAATAGTCAGTTTACGACTAAAGATTGAGCATAACCACTTACATGAGAAAGAACAATTTAAGCAACGGGTAAACAAGCAATCTCGATTAATGATCAAATCTTTTAGTACCTGGTCTACCCTTAACACAGTGCAGGCAGCATCTGCAGCATATTTGAGAGCAAAGAACCTGTGAAACAATCAAAGAAAACAATTACAACCATTTCATCTATAATGAGAACAATGTTTGGTAGGCATATAAAATACTGACCATCAAACTAACCCTGAACCTTCAGAATTTTAACCCACTTAAATGTTAACCATGACAGAGGATAATGAAGTGAAAAGATCATAATAGGAGGGCAGGGGAGTGGGGAAAGTTCTCAATCCAAAAAGGTGGGACAAGACATCACTGAATTTATAAATTATAATCACAAATCATGGAAACACACAATCTGGTGCAGACTGCAGACAGCTTCCTCTCAATTTTTCCTTCTATCTACTTTCAAAATAGTAGTTGCTACCAATTTTTCCTTCTCTCTACCTTCAACTTGTAGCTGCTAGTCATGAAAGAACCTGCCTACATTAACTTATCCCCTCCAACCACAGTTTCCACCAAAAGCAGACTCAAATTAAGCTAGTATAGATGCATAGCAAAACACTTGCATGTACACACATACAAACACACAAGATACACACCAAATGTGATGCAAAAAGAAGAATCGGCAAACCTGATAACTCAGGATTCCATTCAACCCTTTTTCCCCTTGGGATTCAACATATCCCATTTTAAGTACTTTCTTAATAAGAATATCCCATTTCAAGTGTCATGAAAGAAGCATCTCTAGAACATAATACAATAGGCATCACAGATGAGAGAAAGAGCAATAAAAGTTGCACTGCACCACAAGAAGAACCAGAAGACAGAAAAGGCAGCTTACTTGGTGACATAGAGATCCCAGACATTCATGGTTGAAATATCTGCGCAAACACCATTCTCCAAGTCAATGCCCACTTTGGTTTTGCCAGACGCATGTTCAGCATATAGAGAAGATATTATCTCCATTGCATTCAGCCCAGCATTTTCAGCAAGAGTCTTAGGTACCATCTCAAAACTTTCAGCAAATTTAGCAATTGCATACTGATCCAATCTGCACAGCCATTTAAAATTAAATATCAATAAATTCTCAAAGTTCATATCAATTCAAACAAAACAGAATGGATCACAACAATATGTGAATAGTGAACCAGCCTATGGGCTTAGGCCGGGGATGTATGATGTGCCAGATCCCACTGAAATTCAGTTAATACAACCCTTTTTTAATTAATAGTTGACGAAGAAAATTTATATTTTTAATACCAAAGAAAAGCAAATAGTACATAACTTAGAACTGATTAGATGAAATATTCAAATTAGGCAGCATAAGCTACAGCCAAATAAACTTGTGTTTCATAGAATCTGCACCCATATGATTTTGTGTCCAACATAGGATATTCTATGAAACAACAAGACTTATCATGATTCAACCCAACAGACTAACAATTTTATGAACCCAAAGTCTCAGGAAACTACTGTATGCAGCTTGCAGTAAGAATTAAAATTTCTAAGTCAAGCACAAACATTCCAGACTAGCATCATCTACCTCATCATTGACATCCAACATTTTTGGAAACAACCCCCCCCCCCCCCAAAAAAAAAGAAAAGGACAAACATGTCAGAACATCTGGTGGTTTAATAGATTCAAAATCTTTTATTTATTTCATATGAAGAATTAAGATTCAAAACCCATAAACTTCACATAGATTCAGAGTCAATGCCCATAAGCTTCACTCCACGAGTACTCATTGACATACAATGACGTACATGAGGAATGGGTAGAGAGGGAGAGATGTCTTTCTCTTTGCTATTGCATTCTTTTACATTCAATTGAATAGAAATGAAGAGTTCATTGATGGGCATCGTTCTTTTCTCCCACAAATGGTAAAGCTTCAACCAAATCTAATTATGTATACTACTAAAATTAACAAAAATAAAAAAATAAACTACCCCGTTTCTTTGAAAGAGAATTCCTTCAATCTTCTAGCCAACTCGATTTCCGTAGCTGCAGCTCCAGGTACAATGCGACTGTCCCTGCACATTGCCTGAGAAAACACTAAACGCTGACGTCATCGTTCTCAACTTCAATTCCAGATGAACAATTCAACGAACACTACAAAAACATCAGAATGGTAGGAAAAAAAGGTCAAGCAATCTACAAAACCCACCTTATATGTATTTACTCCATCATCAACAGCTCTTTCAAGGTCATCCAATATACTATCAGTACTTCCTCGCAAAACCACAGTGGAAACAGAGTTTCCTCCTCCTTCATTTCTTACAATAGTTACCTACATAACACAATCATTCATAAAAAAGATAGGCCAACATAATCAAAATTAATAGATACAACAGAAATAGATCAAACTATGACTAAATTGAGCTCTTTGAAACATACCCTAGCTCCACCAATTTCTTCAACTGAAACAGAATCAACATATCCCAAATCATCTGGGTTTGGTTGACAAAGCTTCAACTGTTGGAGGAAAGACAAAAAAGTTAGGGAACAATCAAAACAGTTTTATCGCACAATCAAGAGGGACTGTGAATTATGCTTACCATAGCAACAGCACCTGTTGTACGACAAAATCTTCGCAATTCAAACTTTGAGCTGATTTTCAAAACCATGAGCCTTCAATCGAGAACATGAAAATAAGAACTGAGACACTTAAGAAGGCTCCAGAATAAAATCGAAAAAGCGACTGAAAAGTTGCATTATGTAATAAAAATAAATAGACAAATAGATAGTATTATGGAGCAACTTTGTGCAATGAAGACTAAATTAAACTCTTATGCACAGATGAAGACAAATAAGGGCAAAAAATGGAAACTTCAAATACTTGTAACGTTCACAGAAATGTAATGCCATTTCTCCAACTGCTGCTCCACTAACAATTACTTTGGCACCCGATTCTGCAACAGCTTTGATGAGTCCTTCAACTTTAGCTTCTTCAGTTTTAGCATAATTCTCAAGCTAAAAACAGCACCAAGAGAAACAGTTTAGCATTATAGCATGAAATGGAGCTTTACAAATCATTTCTAAAACCAGGAAAGCAACTGTAGTTCCAAGTGAATATAGACAATTACTACCGAAATTATTGTGCTACATAAAAACAATCATGTAAGCACATGATACTACAAATTTGAAGGTGAAAAATGAGAAAATATAGCTTATTCCCAGTGAATATCTCATGTAACCGTTATAAAAAATAAAAAATGTCAATTTGCAATAAATTTATGTTTATTACTTATATACAGAACTGTTTAGAGTGTATCATAAGAAAATAACTAGTTCATGTAATAGTGCCCATCAACAGTAACACATAAATTAATGGCTTTCACCAAGTAAATAAAGAAAAGACAGCCTGAAATGAGATAAACATACATACATACATATGTCCCACAATGTCATAAAGGAAAGAATCGAAAGGCATCGAAAATAGATGTTTCTCTATATTTACCTGCTCAGCATTGTGAATAAGAACAGTTCCTTTAGTTTCAGTCGCAGAGGTATCAACACCACCAGCAAACACCGCAACCTGAAAAAGTTCCAAACTCAAACAAACAAAACCACGATGAAAATGAATTCCACTTTACACCTACACTCTTAACTAACAAGCGAATAAAGTACAAGAATAACCAGAAATTAACAGAACTTGAAAAGAAACACACACACACACACCCAAAAAAAAAACAGCTGAAGCACATTGATATAATGAAATGAAACCAACACAGGATCACTTTATATATGATCTTCCAGAAATATATTAACTTCTCCCAAAATTTCAAATTCCTTCTTCAGAACCATAAAATAATTTCATTATAAATCTATTAATGATGATGGCTCCTTTACGTCAGATGACTTCCCACTACAACTATTTCTAATATCTCTTGCTATTATCCTGCAACAAAAATCTCTAGGATGTATCACTACTATCCTGTAATATCTCAACTGACCTACCCTTTACATCCGATGACTTCCCACTACAACTATATCTAATATCTCTTGCTATTATCCTGCAACAAAAATCTCTAGTATGTATCACTACTATCCTGTAATATCTCAACTGACCTACCCTTGACCTTATCTTCTGCTAATATCATTGAACACCGTAGTTAAAAGACAAAAATCCTTGAGATAATATTTACATCATGAGCTGAAAACACTGACATAATTATAGCTGTAACTCCACTCATCAAGTCACATCTGCTAAATAGGTGTTTTTGGTTGGGGGGGTGGGGGAGGATGGGAATAAAAAAACTATTCTGACAATGGCCTCAGCTCCCTGAGATGTACACCTTAAATGAAAACAAAAGCCAAAAAACAATTGCTCACCAGACTACCAAACTCAATCCCTATCACGTAACAAAAGGATGACAGCATGCACCAACTTTAATAGACAGTGAGAGGGAGAAAGAAATATAAAAAGCAACCGCAGAGATTCATTAGGATACTTAAATCAAACAGAAGAGAGAAAAGGAGAAGAAAATAAGGACACCTTTGCCTTCTCCATATTCTTGATACTTCCAACAGCATCACTCTTCAAAACCATACCACGAACAATTGTAGAATTGTGCAAACCTCCTCCCAGAAGTTTTGCAACACGAACATTGTCAACGTTAAAGTTGGCTGGGTTCTTGGGGCAAACTTGGATGCATGCCTGTAGTGCAACAAAAATAATAAGTACAACTTTCACACAAGAAAAGAGAAAGAGCTAACTATCCAATAAACAACAAGGTACACTCAAATAATTACATCAGCAATAAGCGGACACAAAATCTCCTCTTGGCCAAATTGCTTGCTAGCAACAGCAGCCTTCATTCGATAAATAACTTCCTCCGTATTTCTAACATCCATATTTTCAGAACCTTCCTCCACCAGTTCTTCTAAGATTTCAATGGTCTGCAATTATTTCAAAAAAATAAATCAGAAACTGCATTGGTAAGTTATTCCGTCTAAGAAATGGTACTCCGAGTGAGGCAAGGCACTCGAAAACCTTATTGATCGCCTTAGTGTATCCACTGATGATCTCACTAGGGTGTAGGCCCATCCTTATAAGCTCCTCTGCACCCTGTAGAATTTCCCCAGCAAACGAGATTGTCAAATTGGCCCCATCACCAATTTCTTCCTGTTGAGCCTTTCCAGCTAAGACCAAAAGCTTGGCAGCAGGATGCTGAACCTCAAGTTCATTAACAATAGTCGCAGCATCATTTGTGACAAAAAGTTTGTCTAAATGATTGATAACCATCTTATTCATACCTGAGGATAAAATACATAAGAAATTAATCTACATAAACTTTATCTAATGTTTTTATAACTCCAAAGAGCATTGAATGTAGGTCTATCCATAAAACAGATGTAGCAACAAATCAACATATGTCCCACAATGCCAATCATAAAACAGATCCCTCTGATACGCTTTGCAAAGTAGCAACAAATCAACACTATCACCGAAATCTAGTCACACAAAAGCCAAAAATGACCCACTGGTCCACATTCATCAGCACGGTAAAGTAAGTCAAAAAAGTTCAAACCTTTACAAAAACTAGAAGTTAAAAACACAAACACAAAAACACCTAGTTCAAAAAACAGCAAAAGTAAAAGAATGAAGTGATCCGGAAGTAGTAGTACCATTGGGTCCAAGAGAAGTGCGAGTGATAGTAGAAAGCTGTTTGCAAGCATCGATGTTTTTTAGCACAGCTTCGTCGAGACCTGACATGTGCTTGTGCCCTTCTTTGAGCATTGACTGTATCCCATACGGTTGCATTGAAAATCCCATTTTTTTTTTCTCTTCGTCACTTGATTTTTTCTTTTTTCTTTTCTCTTTTACAAGGTTTTGATTCAGAGAGAGGAGAAATAAACCCGAAATCCCTAGAAGCCAAATGGGGTTTTTTCTTTGAGTGAGAGAGTGTGCGCTTTGTTTTGTTTATTTGAACTTCTAAAAAGAGTGCCCTAGAACTTTTCAGTGTAAAGGGGGACGGGGAGGAGGAGCTCGAAACCCGACCCGCATACTTTGGACTAGACCGGAACTCCAAATTAGAAGAGAGGCCCAAAACCAGGACCCAACAATGATAATAATTAATTTTGGGAGATTATTATCCAAATTCCAAACATCCAAGTTTTGACAAAAGTTCCGGTTATTTCCACGAATGTCAAAAGCTATCTCTAATTCCCTATTAGGATCAAGCAGTTTTTTTCTCAGTTGATACCCGAGTTCGAATCATTCTAACCCCAATAAAAAAAAAAATCCTTCTAACCAATCACGTATCTTCAAATTATTTAATGGAATACAAATAAGATTTTTTTCTTAAATGAAAAAATATCATCCGAATATCTACTTCAACTTTGAGACTATTAATAAAAAAAGAATGGATTATAAAACTTTTTTCTTAAATAAAAAATTATCATCCAAATATCTGCTTCAACTTAATAATTTTTTTTTTTGTATACCCCAATATGAAAATTTTCTTAGAGTGTTGTAAAATGAAAAATAGATCAACTCTCAATGCACTATATTTTGGAATAAACTTTTGAAGGATTTTGGTCAGAAGGGGAAGAACCTTAGATTGATGCATTTATGTCGTGTACTAGAGTAGGAGCGAGGAGTCTGAATTCCTCTTCCTTCAGTGTTATTTACTAATTTTAAGGGAGGAATATGAATCTCACTCTATAGGGCTTACCTTTTTTTGGAGTGGAGAATAGAATTCTCACTCTCCTGGGGGGAGGTGGAAGTGAGAATCCACTCCCCCCTCTTTCCTTTTTACACTTATAATAAAATAAATATAATATTATTATATTTATTAAAAATAATAATTTACATTGATTATAAGTTAAAATTATTTAAAAATAGTATTATTATACTCATTGAGAATTAATAATATTACTATACACTATTTTTATTTGAAAATATAATATTATTATATTTATTTAAAAATAATAGTATTATATTTATTTAATATTAGTAATTAATAATAATCAATAGTTTATTTTAAGAAAATATTAATTTTATATTATATTATTAATAATAATGGTTCATTTGTGTTGCTCTTAATAATAACTTTCAAAATGTAAACTCTACCTTAGAATATACTTGTAAAAATGTAACGTATTTAGTATACGATTGTGGTAGGCAATAAACACTTATATAAGTTAACATAACAATAACAATAAGATACAAAAATATCACACGACCATATAATTTTTTATTCTATTTTCATCCACTAATATTATTGTGTCGCAATAGTTTTTACAAAGTGTATAAAAAACTCACACTACTCATTAACATAAAACAGTTCCCGCCATTTATTAGCATTGGTACAGGGAAGGACCATGGACTGATGTATTTAGAAGATAATTGTTATATGCTCAGGCGTGCAGCATGCTTGTGTTTAGAAGAAGCTAAACAACGAATGCTTATTCCAGAAAATGTGCATCATTTTTCAAATATGATTGTATAATTACCAGTTAGCGCAAAGACAATAATTAAAAGGACTGCATCCTAATTTTATTTGAAAATATGATGGTAAATAGCGCATTTTACTGAAGAGGATTAAAGAACCCAACAAGCATATAATGAAAATGGAGAAAATGAGGTATCCATCCTTAGCTGATACGGAAAAGAGCAGTACAATGCCTTGCAAAAATACAAGAGAAAGAACAATGAAAATGGGTTAATGGGAGGACAAAGAGGAAGCAAAGAAACGCGTTTTCCATCAAAACTAAGAATCAAAATAGAAGCAACTAAACGGGTATCGGAACAGAAGACATGTCAAGTAATCTTTTAGGTTTCGAGCAGTGATCCTGTCTCGCAAACAACTATGTATAAGAAAGCTGAGACGGCTCCCGTCCCCTACACACCTTATGGAATAGCTAAACTTGTAAGATGAAACCTAATATCATCAAACTAACCAACTTCAATTCTATTCTAAATCAAAGAAAGAGGGGAAATAAAAAATAGAAGACAACAGAACACAAAAAATTAGCATGCGCTTCCAACCCCATTAGAAGTACCCTTCTTCCCAGACGATACAGCTGATTTGGCACCTTTTACAGCATCTTCTACCGTTGCAGCTGATCCATTCTCCTCCAACTTCTTCACATCTCCAATTGTCTCAATCAGTGCTAGTTCCTTTACCAAAGTTTCTTCTTGCGATTTTTGCACTCTATCTTTTGCTGAAGCCGCGTCTTTGTCTTTATCATCAATTATAACGTCACTAGGCTTCCCATCCGATACCTGTTTAGGAAGATTGAAGTTTCAGGGAGATGATGAGGAAACATAAAAGAAAAATATACCCATCAGGCTCGAATAGCAAATAAAAAGCACCACAGGTAGAATCTATAAAAAAATTAGAAATGAAACGCAACTCAAGTCTTCGATAAAGAAAGGTCAGGAAAAACACAAAGGGACATTATACCAAACAAATTTGGATCTAAATAGTAGAAAGGGGCATGTCTTGCCTGTCTCTGTAACTGGTGTTGCTTCGCCTTCTTTTGCTGCATTATCCTCTCACGAGCCTCATAAAACCCAAAATCATCTAGGATGCATCTCTTGCTTGAATGGCTCTTAAAAATTTTTAGAATCTGAATGCCTATCTCAAAATTAACCTACAATGACCTAAAAACATTTATGCTTCTGGGTAACAAAACAAAGAAGCAACAGAATGAAAATCAAAGACAAAAACAAAAATGGACAAACCTCCTGGGTATCCCTACTATTAGTGACAGGCTTGTTTTCATTGTTTTCAAGTGTTATATGCCTTAATGAACTATTTGGTACATCCTTAATAATAAGCCACTTTAAAGGAAAGCAGCCAACCCACTTGTCCTGTTGCCAGTATTCCACAGTTTTGTCAAAGTCAACAGGGCCAACCATCTCTGCTACACCAACAAATTGCCCACTGGCATTGACCTGAAATAGAATGGGTAAAGCACAATTTAGAAGAACATCTCAAATTTGCACACTAGCTAACTGAACATGGCAGAGGAGTCCAAAGTAATTGTACTCACAGAAAATAACAGAAATACAGGACAGTCACTGGACTTCTCCTTGGCTTCACGATATGCTGCATCAAGCTTCTTATTGCCATTAGGCGTGCTGGTCCACATATTATATTTAACACTTTTATGAACATCATCCTCACTGTAGGATTTTATGATGAAAAACTTTGCATCTGAGTAACTCTCGGGAAAATCTTCGCCGCTGTACTTCTCCTTATCTGGAATAAGAGGTAGATTATCCTCAGGAGTGCTCTCACTAGACTTAAGGTTCTGTCCTTTAGCTGCTACAGTGGCAGGATCAAACCCCTCTTGGTTTTTGAAACCCTTGGCCCTTGGTCCTTTATTCAGCTCATTCAAGCCATCCACATTTTCCTTGCCAGAGCCAGAAGCACCATAGCCACGACCCCTGGGTTTGTACTTACTATCAACAGGATACCATCCACGCCCACTTATCCAGGAATCATAACCAAATGATCCATAGCCAGGACCAGCTCGAAATGTGTTTCCATAGTGGCCATACATTGGGTTGTTTGCATACATCTGACTCATATAACCAAAAGCATCGCTTGTGGGTCTTGTGTGGTGAAAATTCTGCACAAATTGTCAAACTTGGAGATCAATAAATTTATCACAAAAAGTTCACTGGATTAGGATACATTTTATATTATTTGGAGAAAAAAAAGAAAAGAAAAGAAAACAGCTTTAGTTGATATCCACCACATATCAGAAACAAACAGTGCCAACATACCGCAAGATGGGGACGATGATTCTGATTCCTCCCAGATGGAAAATTATTGGAATGCGATATCGGTGAAGTATATCCTGCATTTGCATTATGTTTGGACTGCCCACCACCAAATATTGAGGTATCTAACCAAGTAATTGGTGAATGAATACCATCAAAACTATATCCAGGATCTTGATAACTAGGAGAAGGAACCACTGTTGATAAGCCTCCTCTTCCATGAGAACTGTTTGGGTCTAAATATGGGTACTGATAATTTGGTCTTTGTGGCTTCGACCTACCATTTCCACTCACACCAGGACCATTAGCCATGGGGTTGTCTTTATTTGATTCAACAGACAAAGACACTTTGTCTGCCATGACAGAAGTTGAACCCCCACCTTGAGAAGCACTGCCTTGGTTAGGCTGGTAATAAGGACTTGGATAATGGTATTGTTGTAGCCCTTGCAGTTGAACATCACCAGTAGAAGGATATATTCCGTATGGTGTATAACCATAGTTTTGGGAGTAAATGACAGATCCATTATCACCAAGGCCCTATCAGTAAAGAAGAAAGCACCAACTCAGCAAGAAATATAACAGAAAATATTTATCCAGAAAAATTCCAAACCGCAGACCTAGCAAGAATGAAAAACTAATGACCCAGTATAAGAACTAAATTCTTGTTAAATTAAGTGGTCAAAGCTCCACTGAAAATTATTGATGAGTCAGAAAGCAACCACTTGGAAGACTCAGTTTTAACTGACTGTTGAACAAAGACAATGCACAAAGCTTTTCAAAAATTTACAGATCCTCAGTTAAAAAGTTTCAACAAATGTTTGTGCTGACAAATAACAACTACAACAATCTTTTTCTGTAAAAAGGACATCAAAATGGAAAATGATAGATTGATAGGGTTGGGGCGAGAAAAACTGAGTCATTCTAATTTCTTCTTCAAGCTAAGTAGCATAATCATAAACATATAGGGGTAAAAAGGTAGACTCATAAGCCAACTGAAGCTTGGGAGGAATTACATCTCTAGAGAAGCCATTCCACTGATTACCTTCGCACCATAACCTCAGGAAGGGTGAGTACTACAACAGAATGATACTTCCCCTGTTAAACCCATAAAACTGAATGCTGTGATGCAGTGTGAACAATTTCTCTCTTCAACTCTAGAAAGCTTATGCCTATATATAAACCATATAATAAAGATATCCTCACTGCCCACCTCATTGATTGTATGAAATTCACAGAAACAAGCAAGGACAACAGCTTACATTTGAGTTTACCTATAAGTTGTTTTCATCTTTTTTTTCTTTTTTTTTTTTGGGATAAGAAACCACAGTTCACCCATAAGGGTTTGTAGACCAACAAATGGCTTGATTACACTACCAGCCACGTCATTCACATTAATAGGCCAATGCTTTAATTGCAAAAGCTATAACAACAAATTAAGCAAATAAATTGATCAAGCGTTCTAGTTTAACACATCCACTGTTCAAACAATAATGTAATCACGTAAGAATCAAAGAATACCTTGTGTCCATACTCATGACCTGCAACTGCATTGGTCTCAGAATCCAATGAAAAATTCTGCAGTAAATCAGCAGCTTCTGTGACAATAAGAGTGAAGGAAAACAAGTACAACAACCATGATTTAATAATTAACTACGGGACTTTCATATTTATAAAAGGGTAAACTAGAATCTATGCTATCCAGACAAAACACTAAATATGCAAGAAAACATCTCATAGCACAATCCCAATAACAATTATTAAACAATAATTTCTTGTTTCATCCACATATCAACAGCATCAGAAAGAAGCAAATTACATAACAATGATTTGGCTTTCATGATTGTTTGTTTTCTATTTGCGTGGGATTTCAATAACTTAATGGAGGCACTTAGGTTTCTTTCTTTCCTTCCACCATCATATAATCCAAAGAAAAGCCTATGCTGATTTTGGGAAATATAGAAATCCTAGTCTCCAAAAAATTTATCCGCCAATATCTTCTTTTCTCCATTTCTCTTACTTTCCGTTCTTTCCCCAAAACATGTAGACTCAAAGAAAAATAATACCTAAATGTAAATAACTGAGTACCTCATGACCAAATATACAATGTCTTCACAAGCAAAAAGAAATCCTCTGTTCTAGGCACCAAAAATTAAAAAACCCCATTAAGAAGAAGTGACTGTATTCAAACATATCATATAGAATGAACACAAAAATCAAGTCTTCTACCTAAGCAACAATCCACACATGTGAACTCACCCAGCACAAAGATTACAATCAACAAAACATATCCATCCACTAATAGCATAAAATAACAAACAGAGACTCCAAAACATGTGTGTATGCAGAAACCCTACCAAAGCCCAGATACATGAGTTCATCCAAAACACAAACCAGTATCCAGGAACCAATAATCAAAACTCAACAACCAAGATAACACACGGACACTCGAGATAAGTCTATATACATAAACCCTACCAACAACCCATAATCTAACCCATTCAGTACATAATTTACAGACCAAGAAAAAGATTTCATCCACTTGAGGCGCAAAATAACGAAAAGATATTTCCAAAAAGTCATCTTTACACATGAATCCCAAAACCCCAAATAAGGGGAAAAAAAACCCCACTCACCATAGAATTTACCATTCAAGAAACATTATTTAAACGTTGAATACAGAATCAAATACATATACTTCAAAGGAAAAAAAGAGAAAAGAAAAAAACTTATTTTTACACATAAACAAAGGAAAGCCCACATAAAAGAGCTCATTCAATATAGAATTTAAGACTCAGAAACCAATATTCAATCATTAAACAACTGAAAAGACAACAAAAGAAGCTAAAAAACTAGGATGACTACGCATGTATGTGCAAAGTGAGTACATATTTACAAAAACAAAGAAGTTCCCAGATGAGGAAACCGAGAAAGGATACGATCAGAGGAAGAAGCAACGGTAGCCATGATGAAATTTACGGTGTCGATGAAGAGAGAGAAAGTGAGGTCTTGATGAAGAGAGAGAGAAACCCTAGAAAGAGAAGATTTTTGTGTGTATTGGAAAGAAGAGGTGCTTGGAGAAGAGGTAGCCGCCAAAACCCAATTCTTGGGGTTTAAGAGACAGCCAATTTATTTTTATTTATTTATTTATTTATTTATTTATATGCAATAAAAACTAAATTAATTCGATGTACTTTTCTTAGGTTGTTTCATTTGAGTGAAAATGGTGATTCAAGTAGCTCCACGGGGCTCCATAAATATAAAGATCTTTTTCTTTTTCTTTTCTTCTTCCATTTTGTATTTTTCTGTGATTTTTTTTTTCTTTGGCATTCGATTTTAGTCAATTTTTTAACTCGTGTTGTGGTTTGTGACCACTTTATTAAATATAGAATAAGGGCTTTTCATCTTTTTTTTTTAATAAAATTTTTAAAAAATGGATTTTTATAAATATAGTGATGACGTAGGTTTTCTAGTTTCTTCTTGCACCGGGCGTGTCTCTTTCATGCTTCTTGATTGCGAATTTGGGCCTACGTGATTTGTGCTTGGCCCTCTAGCTTGCGATCTTCCCTTTTGTCTTTTTAATTGAATAGTGAATATGAAAACTTCAATGTACAAAATTTGGAATTTTTTTGATTAAATCTTACATTTATCTATCTAAAACTCTTTTGAGTAAATATTTTTATCTTTCCAAAAAAACAGAAAAAAGAAAAAGAGAGTTTCCTAGTGAAATTGAAATTTTTTTGGTTAAATTGATAAGACTCGAAGGCTCTATTTGGTATTTTTTTAGAATAGATATTATTTAAGTACAATTTTTAATAGTAAAGCTTTCACTAAAAGAATTTACTTATTTGGTTGTTAATAAGAGTTTTTAATAGACAAATTTTTTAAAATTATATTACGATAAACACTCCATTTAATATAACTTTTTCAATAGAGTTTATTTAAGTAGAGCTTCTATTGGTATAGCTTTTATAAGCAAAGTTTTCACAAAAAAAATATAAAAAAATTAGTTGTTTGGTTGTCAATGAAATTTTTTATTAAAAATTATAAAATTAATTATATAGGCAAGTTTTTTAAAGTTATATTATGAAATGAATGAAATAAGATTGTTGATTAAGTAAATAATATTTTAGACATTTTAACATTTAAAATCTTTTCAACATTTACTCCTAAGTCCAAATTTTAAGTTTTTACTAATAGAGGTAAAATAGTTTATTTAATTTTCGAAAACTCAAAAAAATAAATAAATAAACAACAACAACAAAATTTAAAAAGTACTTATAGTATTAAATAAACACTTATGACTAGTAAGTTAACTATGTCAAACCAATCATAAAGTAAGATTGTCAAATAAGTAAAAAATATTTTAGATCATTTTAATATTTAAAAAAACTTAACATCTATTCTCAAAAGTTCAAAATTTGAGGTATTACTAATAGAAGCAAATAGCTTATTTACTAAATACCCACAAAAAGTTTCCTAATAGATCAATTCACTAGCAAGGTTTTCTGACAAATACATTATACAACCTAATGTTCGGCTATTATCATTTACCACCAAAACCTTAATAATGTCAAAAAAATTCTAAGGTCATAAGGGTGTCTAAGGAATTTTAAAATGAAGTTATTTTCTTAGTTTTTATCCATATTTTTATTTTTTTTCTCTAGACATCTGATTTATAAGCCCTTTTTTTCTTTATTTCAGTTATTAGAATTTCATTATATTAAAATATTATCATAATAAAATATAAGTATTCTGACAAAGTGATAGTAATTGAAAATTTTTCGTGCATCCATAGACAAAATAATTCATGATATTATTTCATATTACTATATTTAATTGGTTTAATAATTATTAAGCTTAATATGGTGATATGTATTTGTAATATAACTGAGTTTAATATGGTGAAATTTGATTGTACAAATGAAAATAATATTATGAATTAGTTTGTTTATGGATGCATGAAAAAAAATCAATTACCATTACTCTATAGGAAAATCTAAAATTCTGTTTTGAGGATATTGTAATATAATAAAATTCTAATAATTGAAATAAAGAAAAAAAGACTCATAAATTGGATGTTTGGGAAAATAAAAATAAAAATTTGTAAAAGAATTAGAAAATAGTTTCAGTTTGAAATTCCTGAAATATCTCTTATGACCTAAGAAATTTTTTTAACAATATTAAGATTTTAGTGGTAAAATAAGAGTTAGACTATTGGCACTCCTCTAAAAAAATCCTTTTAAAATCCCTCTTCTATTACAATTACATTAAAGGACAATACTCTAATATATCTCACATCTATTTTATCTCACTTCAAACTATATTATTGTTTCTCTCTAAAAAGAAAAGAAAGAAAGAAAGAAAGAAAGAAAAAAAAGGTCTTGTATTTTCTCTCTTATCAAACTCACACACTTCATTTTTTCTCAAATTCTCTATTTATTGATTATGAACAAAACACATCTTGAAAATATCATCTGGCTTTTTTCTTTTATGCTCATACTAAAACTTTTACATCATAATCCTAAAAATATTCTATTTAATTCATTGATTTTTATAAAGAAGTTTATTACCCATAGATTTTTGTTTGAGGAGCAAGAAAATAATAAAAAAAATTGAAAGATTCACAAATTAAATGCTATTTTGGTGGCAAAATATAATTGTCAAAAAATATTGGTTGTAAATTAATATGTCATGAAACTTATAGTGAGTACTTGATAAAATTTGCAAAATAAAAAAAATATAAGATTAAATAAACACTTATAGTGATTAGATAATCCATACTAAACAAGCATTAAAATAAATAATTAACTACCCTATTTATTGAATGAGATTGGCAACACAGCCTTTATCATTTGCCACCGCATTTAATCCACAGTGTAATTGTAATGTGCTTTACAATGATAATGACCCGAGCTAAAGTTGGTTTTTTACACGTGAAATTTCTCATCCCTATCTAAACTTAAAAAAATAATAATAATAATTTATTATCAAATATAAAATTAATTTGCGGGTAGCAAAAGCACTTGTAAATGCTATGTTCTAAAAATAGGTAGAAGCACAACGCCAGCCCGACAAGACCATAAGTTTGTTTTAAATATCTCCACAGCACGTTGTCCACGTTGCTCCATAACAATTTTCCATTGTGTAATATTTTCAAAACATTTTTTTTTCAAAAATATCAGATTAATGAAAGGTTTAAAAGAAAAAAGAAATGCTAACATTATTGATTTTTTTCTTTAAAATAAAAAAAAAAAATTCTGCTTCTTTTCAGACTCTAGCTTCACGTTGAAGACTGCATAATTGCATTATTAGAAGTTGGATGCCTCGGACGGCCTTAAAGGAAACAAATCTGACGACACATGGGCAACTTTTGCTAGAGCAGCCTTATGAAAGAATATGCTTCACTTTTCTCAGCAAACAAATCATCAATATATTGAGATTTGAGAGATTACAGGCATTTCAAATGGTAACCAGGAGATCTCCTTATTCCAATGGTAATACTTGTATTCCACTTGCCACTTCGGCCTTGGTCGGAGTGGTGGGCTGCTGCCCTCACAAACATTGTGAGGGCAGGGCAGCGGTTCAAGCCTCCACAAAAATATTTGTGAGAGCTAACGTGCTTATTCGTTTAATATTTCAAAAAAATTTCCTCTCCCTCGTGCAATACGAGTGGAGTATGGACATCCCTCTTCTGTAAGGGATTATTTGTCTGGGCATGTACTTCACAGAATTCAATATAATAATATAAGTCCCAATCATGTATTTCTGATTGTAAATATCAGTGTAATATATCTGCTATAATAACAGTTGTAAATATCTGTGTAATGCAGTAATATGATGATTAATCAGTATTCAAAAAAAAAATACTTGTATTCCACTTGAAACTATGATTTTTTTATTTCCGGTATTAATTAGAATTTGTTCATGCCTACTTTGGAACATTAACTTCCCGCATAACTTTAGCAGCATCCTCAGAGAAAACAGGATTTATGTAACAACCTGTACCGATTTCGAAACCCCCAACACCGGCTAATTGAGGTACGATTTGTAAAAACCAGTGTATATAGGCTAACTGAGTATCAATGGCTTGAAGTGGAGCTGTCTGGATCATGAAATTGAAAGGCGGGTTATTCAATTGCACAGAAATCTTTCTAAGCGTGAGTTTCAGCAAACCCCCGAGATCAACAGCCTGCAAAATTGTACATAAAACATTGGTGTAAGAATTCAGATTCCACAACAGAATGCTGAATATGCCCCCCAAAAAATTGATAAAGGCTGATTTGACATTATATGACATCTGCACACTTAAACTATGTTTCATAAAAATATAACCCCGAAAGCATATGAGGCATAGTTTACGAGCAAGCATTCAAACCACACCATTTAACACAGTGTTCCCAGTATTAGGAGAACCATAAGAACCTATGTCTTGAGTTAACAATTGCATTAAATATCTGACAATCAAACACAAAATCAATTCATTGGTGCAACTACAAAAACAGAGAATCAGAAGCATCGAAACTCACCTTCTCGTTATCTAGCTCATGGAAATGAGAAGAGTGATTTCGGGGAATAATCCATATCTCAAAAGGAAATGTGGCAGCAAAAGGAACAATGGAAATAAAATGTGTAGTAACATCTATTTGAAGGTCCTTGGGTTGAACTTCACAAAGACAGCATTTTCCAGTCTGATCGAAATATTCCTTCGTACTGTTAATTCTTGCAGAGATGGTGGGTGGAATGACTGGAAGTGCCAGTAATTGACTGTGAGAATGACTCATTGATGCTCCTGCTGAAGCACCATGGTTCTTGAACACCTGAATGCATAAAACCAACATTAGTTTGAAACACAAACTATTGACAAAAGCAAAGCAACACGCATATGAACATGAAAGCAAACTATCATCTTCACAATCACCAGATATTTAAAAACATAAACTATTGAGAAAAGCAAAGCAACACACATATGAACATGAAAGCAAACTAACTTCTTCACGATCACCAGAGGTTTAAAACCACAAACTATTGACAAAAGCAAAGCAACAAACATATGAACATGAAAGCAAACTTACATCTTCACAATCACCAGAAGTTTAACTGTGCTCAGGTCTAATAGTGTCTAATTATTACTTATATAGCATATAATAAATGTGTGGTATGAATAAAATTGAAAATCAGATATTATAATCAGGTGAAAATTTGATAGTAAAGCATCCCTTTCAAACTTGAAAAATAAGCACATATGACTTTTTCCCTTTGGAACACAGTCCACCTAAACAATTATAAACTGCAAAACTCAAGAATGGCCATGCCCTCAATTTCCCTTTTAATCAACAATTTTACTTGATCAAATATTTTCCTTACTTGCAGCTGAAATCATACAAGTAGAGGCAGGATGGCCTGAGCACTAATAGGAGAAACATCTATCTTCTTGAGACAAGAAATGTGAAATAGGAAATACGCGGGACCTGGCGAGAGTTTAAACTTGTATGCAACCTATATTACTATGAGGTGTTGGAGGTTGGTGTTATCTTACACGGAACCTCAAAATGATTCCCAGATTGAAAAGAAGTTTTACCAATAAGATTAAAGGAATAAGTAACCATTGCCCAATATGCTATTTATAGCTTGAACTCAAGTTGTGGCCCCAACTTATATATGGTAATTTAGTAAAGGAGTGAAAGGTTAATATTATTATACCACTCTTCTGCTAGAAAACTCAATTACTCGAGGAGTGGAGACATTGGGACATTGGTTAACTAGCGCATCTCTTTGACCATCTAAGTCAACTCCTTGAAGTCTCACCAGTTGCAGCGTAACCAAGTTGTTAGACTCATTACCAAGACAATAAAACACTGGGGGTTTTGCATTATAAATAAACATATAATGGAAATATAGGTTGGGGAGAAATGGGTGAGGGAAATTGCATTTACTCACAACATAAAACTTGTTGGAATTTCAAAACAAAACAAACCATACTTCCATTCCATTTCCGCAAAGCAAAGGAGCAAATCATAAAAGAAGTCACATGCAGTGTAAGAACTTATTAAAATATGTTTGCAAGATAAAGACCATTCTGTAGACCATCGGCGTCATTTAAAGGAAATAAATGGGACGAATCATGGAATCAGCCTGAACCATTAAAACACAGAAACCTACAGACTTCAGCCAGGAACACCATATGATTATCATCAGCAAATCAAAAGATGTCAAAGTTATTGCGGTTTATATATTTCAGATAAGCCTGCATTTGTACTTTACACACACACACATACAGAAAACAGATACTACTAAACACAAAGGGTATAGCTGTAACTAGAAAACAGATACCACTAAGCACAAAGGGCGTGTTTGTTAACTATTATGCTTCTATTTAATTTTGAATGCCCGCAATTGACGTATACCAATAGCTCATCTGCTGATTCCAGTGTACAACAACTATGGAATAAAAGCTACAACACTCCTACTCAGAATTCGTCAATAAAAACTCATCACTGAGCAATTAAGCTGCAAACATAACGTGAAAGTAAACAAAAATGATAATAATAACAATAGTTAAATTTAAACCTAATTGAGGGTTTAAAAGAAAAAAAAAAAGAACCTGTACGTATTTAATCAAATCATACTCTTTAATCTGCTCGATCCTCTTCTTACACGCAAGCAAAACCTCCCCAACTTCTCTCGGCTCCAAATCCTGCAGCTGAACCGAATGAACCGGGGATTCAATCACAACATCGTGAAACCCGAACCCGGTGACAACCCGACCCAAATCACCCGTACACCTCATTTCGCCATCTGGGCCACCATCCTTTTTACTCCCAATGTCCCTGCTCAGTGCAGGGTACAGATTCTGAATGACCCGGATCTTCCAATCAGATTTCGGGTCAGGCGGGACCCGGAATATCTCGGGTGCGCACTCGTGCTCGTTGCCTATGCAGAACGGACAAGAGGAACTGGAATTCGGGTTTTGAGGGGATTTCGCTTTGAAGTCAGTGGGTCGTTTAGCTCGAGCGGGTGAGAAAATCACCCACCGGTTGTTAACCGGATCTTTCCGGATTTCGGGGCTCCGACTTTGTGTTTGTGTCGATGATGGTGATGCCATTGCTTATGTATGTTGCGTCGTTTTGTGTTGCCTTGATCACGCTGTTAAGTTTTGTATTGTGTAATAGGCTTGATTGGCTAGTGAGAAAACAAAGGAAAATTTGTAAACTGAGTTTATCGAATCATATCATTTAAAGATTTAAACCCGTTATAGCCGATTAACCCGGCCCGTTTACTTGTTGGTGGTATTTTTAAATTTTAAAAACAAAAAGCATAAATATTTTAAATTGGCTACTTAACTACTCCATTTGGATTTTGGAGGGGCCAGTGTTACAAAATATGCTTTGTTCACAAATAATTTAAAATCCATAATTTTAATTACTATTAGATATATTTGAAATAGTTTCTTTAACTGGCCTTTGGAAGTAGGGATGGCAATGGGGCAGATATGGGTTGGATCTACTCTGCTCCAGATCCAAATCCATAATAAAAATCAAGATTCGTATCTGCTCCAGATCCGTCATGAATCCATATTTTTCGCTCCATATCCAGATCCAAAAAAGAAATAAATATCTATATCTGCTCCAAATCCGAAAAAAAAAATTAAAATCCAAATCTGCTCTAGATCCATCATGAATTCTAAAATTCAGTAATAAAAAATTAATAATTTTTTAGATTGAAAATTGAAGGCTCAAATGTATTGATAACAAATAAATTATATAATTTTTCTCAAAAATATAATAAATATTGTAGTTTATACTTTTACACCAAAACAACAAATAAGAAAGATAATAAAATATTATTCAGAAGTAATTGCAGGAGTAATATCAATCTAATATTTTATTGTCTCCTTCATCATTATAATATCAACGATACACCTACCCTCATTCCTACAACATTAGATAATGACATATAAATTAAATATAATTTATATTCAGTCCTTTATTATTTTTATTATGGCCATATTTGACTAAATATATGAATAACTATATTCCTTAAAAATTCTTTGGTCAATATAATAAAATAAATTGCCAGGTTATATTACTTGGTTTGCAATTTGAATATTGCATGTATATGCTTTGGGGTTAGCTGACCTTTAAATTTACAAAACTAACCTTTAAGTTTTAAGAGTTTAAATGTATGGTAAATACTACTAATATGTTATGAATAAAATTTATTATCATTATAATTTCACAATTGTTAAGAAACTTTTAAAATAAAATAAAATAAAAAGATGAGTGGATATGGATATGGATTTAGATATGATCGGATTTGGATCGGTTTAAAATGGATTTGGATCGGATTTGGATATCGATGTGCGGATCTAAGATGGATTTGGAGCAGATCTGGATCTATCTTAATATCTAAATCCATATCCATATCCACTCATCTTTTTATTTTATTTTATTTTAAAAGTTTCTTAACAATTGTGGAATTATCACGATAATAAATTTTATTCATAGCATATTAGTAGTATTTATCATACATTTAAACTCTTACAACTTAAAGGTTAGTTTTGTAAATTTAAAGGTCAGCTAGCCCCATAGCATATACATGCAATATTCAAATTGCAAATCAAGTAATATAACCTGGCAATTTATTTTATTATATTGACCAAAGAATTTTTAAGGAATATAGTTATTCATATATTTAGTCAAATATGGCCATAATAAAAATAATAAAGGACTGAATATAAATTATATTTAATTTATATGTCATTATCTAATGTTGTAGGAATGAGGGTAGGTGTATCGTTGATATTATAATGATGAAGGAGACAATAAAATATTAGATTGATATTACTCCTGCAATTACTTCTGAATAATATTTTATTATCTTTCTTATTTGTTGTTTTGGTGTAAAAGTATAAACTACAATATTTATTATATTTTTGAGAAAAATTATATAATTTATTTGTTATCAATACATTTGAGCCTTCAATTTTCAATCTAAAAAATTATTAATTTTTTATTACTGAATTTTAGAATTCATGACGGATCTAGAGCAGATTTGGATTTTAATTTTTTTTTCGGATTTGGAGCAGATATAGATATTTATTTATTTTTTGGATTTGGATATGGAGTGAAAAATATGGATTCATGACGGATCTGGAGCAGATACAGATCTTGATTTTTATTATGGATTTGGACATGGAGTAGAGTAGATCAAACCCATATATGCCCCATTGCCATCTCTATTTGGAAGAGACAGAAAAGCTTTAAAAATTAATTTAGGCATTCTACATTCCTACCTTTATTAATATATACACACATACACCTCTATAATTACTGGATGGATCTACATAATATATATATATATATACATATATACACACACATATATATAATTACTGGATGGATATACATAATAATAATAATAATAATAATAATAATAATAATAATAATAATAATAATAATAATAATAATAATAATAATAATAATAATAATAATAATAATAATAATAATAAGATGTTTAAAATGTATTTTAGGATATGAATTAAAAAATTTGTCAAAAAGTGTTTATTCGCAAAATTTTCATGCAACACAAAGTAAACCCACTTTTTAAACATTTTAATTAAGGAACCTCACCTCTAATGTAAAACTGTAAACTTTTTCATTAACGTTATGAGCAAGTAATATTAGCGTCTCTCTCATTCCTAATCCAATTATCACAATCGATAAATATTTTTCAAGATTCTAACTTAGGTTAATTTCCTTTTATGAATTTCCTAAAAAAAAATTAATTTGATTTGTTAAACAATGAATGCTTAAAATCAAAACTATTTATTTTTCATATAACACATAATATTTTTATCACTAACCAATCATTATAATCATAGTAGAAATTTTACCGATGCCTTATACTTTTCCTTCAATTGTTTCCTAGAGAATCATGAGTTTAAAAACGGTGAAGTAATGAATACAAGAAAAAATATAAAGTATAATTAAAGAAAAATAAATGGTTCACGCCACATTGTGTCTACTTGATGCACCAATTGTATCTACTTGTTGTTTTTTCTTCAAAGCATAAATTGGATTGACTTGACCCAACTATAATTTGGGACAATATCCTCACAATGGTATCTCAATAATACCAACCTTGACACGCAAGATTAATCAATTTTAATATTTTATTGACTATTTTGTTAACTTTTTTAATCATTTAATGGTGTTCCCGCTGTAGGTACAAATTAGATATGCGTGATAAATCAACTATGAATATATCATGAGCATCTTTAAAAAAAAAAAAAAAACTATGAATATATCAATACTTTATTAGCTTAATTGATTGACGCCTCCTCTATTCATCTTTATAGTTGAGGATTTGAGTCTACTTACCGTAGGACTTTACTTAATATAATTACAGACAAGTATCATACGCAATATGTGACAATTTTCCCCTAACCCAAATATCACAAATAATAATAATGAGAAACTTGCAAACCAACCCTAATTTTGATAAAATTTCATCAAAACACTTTCAGAGTCTACCTACCATCTTTACAATTTACAATTCCTTATCTAATTTTCCATGAGTTAACAAGTTTACAGTCTTATGATATCCTTTTCATACCTTTCTTATGAGTAACTATTGAATTATACATATGCATACAAGTCGTATGAATTCGTGTATTCATCATCAAACTTTTAACCAAATTTGAAGATTTAGAAAATAAGAAGTACATTTAACTTACATATGATCATATTCGTGTGAATCTATATAACTACATAAAAATATAATGAGAAATTATTAATCATATACTTTTGAATTGTCTTGCTATATATATATATATATATATATATATATATATATATATATATATATATATATATATATAACTACAATACTTTTAAATTGCATCATTCATCTACCCTAAATTTACAATATGTATCATTATTAAGTTACAAGAGTAATTTAGATATTTAACATACTAAATATAAAATAAAAGATAATTAATTAGCTAGCCACCTTCAGTTTATTTGTTATCATAAATACTGTAAAAGTTTGAATATGAACAGTTTTCTACCTTGAGTTTGTAATTTCTATCAACCATCTATCAAAACGTAAACTCCCGTTTATAATTAGTGACATCACAAGGGCAATTTATACATTTAATATGCTAAATACAAAGTAAAATAATAGCTTAAAAAATATTTTTTATTACCAATATATTAAATTAGATAAACTTAAAACTATTTTTTTCCTTAATTAACAAATATTTTAATTTGTCTTCTTAAGTTATCTTTACAAATTTATATAATCAAACTAAATCCACAAATTACCCTAAACCATAATTCACACACACCCAATCAATCCAATCCTTAAATTCGATTTCAAAATAATTTTTATTTTATTATTTATGGTGTAAAGTAAAAAATGCCTTAAATTCAATGATTAAATGGTAATTTTATTTAAATTTTATTAAATACTCTAACGGTGTTAACATTCTAGTTGATTGTTGGTAAAAATCATAAACTCATGATAAAAAAACCAAATAAATTCAAACTTTTGTAGTATTTTTAATAACATGATAAACGTAGATGTGTGAATGATAATTTCTCTTTGTCTTTTTGTGTTAAATGAGTTTTAAGAGGCAAAATGATCAATTTGC
Source organism: Citrus x clementina (assembly GCF_000493195.1). Lineage (NCBI taxonomy): Eukaryota > Viridiplantae > Streptophyta > Magnoliopsida > Sapindales > Rutaceae > Citrus > Citrus x clementina. Next base: position 41,359,980 of record NW_006262339.1, read on the forward strand.
TATAATTTTGTTAATTTCCTAATGAAAACTAACTATTTGATGGATGACTTATATAGATTGTTAATTCAAGGTAGATGAATAATATAAAGTATTGCATTATTTTTTATAACAAGACAATTAAGGGTAAATAATTGGTAATTTTCTAAATATAATAAAGAGATTTGTTATAATAATTTTTTTTGAAGAATTATGATATTGAAATAATTGTATAAATGGTTTATAAAAGCCAAAATATTATCATGAAACGTAAAATTATTAACATTGATGATGTAATAAAATGACTTAAAATGTGAAACTTTAATTTATTACATCATAAATTGAAATTAGAACCAATATACCATTTCACACATACAATGATGATAATAGTTTGATGTTATATGTAGCTATACACTTTATGATAAAGTATATGAGATTGTCAATTTTTCTCATATTGAATTCAATAAATATAACTTATTCCCTTATTGGGTAAATAATATCCAATAACTCCTTAGAGCATGATTTGATAGTATTAATGTAATATGATAGTATTATGCATTACACTTATTTTTAAATACATTTTAAATATTTATTATAAATTAAATGAATCATAATAAATATGAGTTAAAACAAAAAACTTAAGTATTTAAAAAAAGAAATATATGTTTCAATATGAATAAATGTTAACAATAAAATACTTTTTTCGTATTTTTTATTAATTTAATTTTTTATAATAGATATATATTTTATATTCTTAAAATAAATTATTAAGTAAATAATGTATATATCCCTCTTTTTTGTTAATTTTTTTTTGGTGTTAGGGAGTTTTAGAGTTGTGAAAATAATAAAAATATAAAGGGAAAATATCCACCGTCCACCCGTTTTTTACACATTTTTCAAAAATACTCAATTCCTTCATTTTTTGGCTGGACTCCACCTAAAGTTACATTTTGTTTCACTTTTCCACTTCCGTTTAAAATCCGTTAAGAAAACTAACGGAAACTTAAAAAAATGACAATTTTACCCCCAAAACGAAAATTACAATTTCACCCTAAAAATGCCAAAAATAATAAGATTTAATGATGAATATCATTATTGATACGTTAATGAAGTACAAAAAAATCTTAACTACTAGAGATTATAACTCAATGAATAATAAAACTCTACTTATCTTAAAATCAATTGATGGTTTGCGAGATTGGGCTATTTTTAATACTACTGTTATAATTTAGCATTCTAATTACGTACATATTTAAAAAAAAAAACATGCATTTGATGGTTGTGGAATTAATTTCTTTATTGACCGATGGGGAAAATAATTAGATTTAATCTGATTATTTTTGGTAATTTTTAAGGTGAAATTGTAATTTTCGTTTTGGGGGTAAAATGGTCATTTTTTTAAGTTTCCGTTAGTTTTCTTAACGGATTCCAAACGGAAGTGGAAAAGTGAAACAAAATGTAACTTTAGGTGGATTCCAGCCAAAAAATGAAGGAATTGTGTATTTTTAAAAAAGGTGTAAAAAATGGGTGGACGGTAGATATTTTCCCAAATATAAATAGTAAATTTTGGTGAGGACGAAAACGACAAACTCCCATAAAATAAGTTGCTTGGTCCTTCTTGCAAGTAAAAAGTAGAAAAAAAAAAATGAGGTTCTTTTGGTTAATACAAGGCCACATTTGCATGTCTCGTGTTCACTTGTGTGTGTGTGTATATATATATATAAAAAATAAAAACAACACCAAACTAAACCAACCAAAACAAAAGCACCCTACGCACCATCATCATCATGATTTATCATCATCCATCTCAATTCTCATCTACACTTCAAAAGCATTGAAATTCACACATAGAAAAAATAAAATAAAATAAAAATACTACTAATTTTTATTTCAAAAGAAAACCAATCCATTGGTTTTCTTTATTTTTTAAAAAACCTAATATATATATATATTTTTCAAATTTTAACTTTAAAAGAGAGAGAAATGGACACATCCACATGTAAACAAAACAACAGCACCACCCTCCACCTTCATAATCACCATAGCCATTACACAACACAACACAACAACACATTGACACATTTCATTTTAGACCCATCTCACATTAACACAAACCCATCACAAACATCTTATAAAAATCATCTTTTTCCCTTCTTCTTTCTCTGTTGAACATATATTGATATCTAGTTCAGGCAAGGGAAATAGAGAAAAGAAAAAAAAAGACTATTTTTTTTTAAAAAAAATTTTGGTCTCAGTTTTGTTTGTTTTAGGAATGCGTCGAGTGAAGAGCGATTAGATCGGTTCTGTTTGTTTGATCGTATCTGGGGATCGATCTGCGAGTACGTTTTTATTTTTAAAAAAACTTTTCTATCTGTGTTTGTTTTGTTGTGATTGTACTTTCAAGTTTGTTAGTTTGATGATCTTTTTTTTTTCCTTTTTTTTTTATGCTGTTGTTTGATGATCGGATTATACATGTTTTATTTATCACTGATGAATAATCTGATACGGGTTGTGAAATTTTCTTAAGTTTGTGATTTTTACCTTTTTTTTTTCCGTTTGTTTGTTTGGTTTTGGACATGATTGATAGTTTTGTTGATTGATTGTTTATTTTCATGTTGTAGCTTGTGTATCTGTTTTTATATCAGTGTATGGTTGTGTGTGTGCAATTATAGATATTTGTAAATGTATATTTTTGGTTAAAGTTTTCATTTTGGGAGGTGGAATAAAGTGATATTTCACAAATGGAATGTGCAATTGCATGGATTATTGTATATTATTTGCTACATTCACTTTTTAACTACTGGGTTTTTGTCAAAAATGGTCCAACTTTTAAGTATATTTTGCTAAATATATGTGATTTCTCATGTGCACTGCTTTTTGAGTATGCAATTTTGGTATTCAATAGCAAATGAGTGAATCTTGTGAGCCCTTTTTTGAACTTTATATATGCTGACTGTGTCAGTTACAATGTAAGGATGAAATAAGTTGAATGATGTGATTATAGGCATGTTGATGTGGTGGAAGTTTGATTTAAATGATTTTCTATGAATGACAATCAGTTTTGTGCCAGTGACATACTTTTATGATTTGAAAGTCTTGATGAACCTAGTTTATCTACATTTGTATGTTTCACACGATCAGTTTTGATTGTTTGGCATTTTTTCTGTAATATATTTATTTTTGTACTCGTCAGATGAATTTGTTTTCTTTGTTGATAAAAGTTCGTTATTTGATTGTAGAATATTCAAGGGATATATGGGGAAGTAAGTGGTACGTGATTTGCATGGGGTGACGATGCCAGAGTTGAGAAGTGGAGCCCGCAGATCGAAACGCCTTGATGATCTTCAGCCTCCTCCACAACCAGTTGATCAAACTGAAAATTGGTTACTGCCTGCTCAAAACAGGACTAGAAGGAGAGTTGGTGGTGGTAGAGGAAGGGGTAATGCCACAGCTGTAGCCAAACCAGGAATACCCGCAAGGCCAACTGCTGCCGGTAGAGGCCGGGGCATCAGGTTGATCGATTTAGATCCAGAACCTTGTGAGGTTCTTCCTGAGGCTGCTGCTTTGGTGGCTGCTGAACCTGTTTACAATCCGCTAGAGGTTGTGGCGGATAAAGATATTGCAATGGAGGGTGGGAGTGCAGACAAAATATTGGGCGTTGAGGAAGAAGCAAGTGCAACTCCTGTTCCCGATAGGGTATCATGCATTTGCTTATTACTCTTTTTGGGGCTGTTTATATAATGGAGTAACCGATTAGTTGTATCGATTCTCCTTTTATAGTAACTAGGAAAGCCGTTTTGACTTCTATTATGATCTTTAATTGTTTTTGGTTTTTTAGAAAAGCTAAATCTATGATTTAAGATTTGACCATACTAGTTTGCTGACGTGGAGTGTCTATCTTGGGTATATTTATGTTCGCTGTTCAAAATGACATTGAATTTGTCATGCCACATGAGCTAATGGCTAAATTTGAAATCACCTCTAATTCGATTAGTTACAGTTAAGATGCGTTACATTGTCCAGTTTTTGACTCTTGGGAATCTTATGGTAGGGGTAATGGAAACATGTTTCTATGCTGGGTGCAGGTACAAGTGGGAAATTCTCCTGTATATAAGATCGAAAGAAAGTTAGGTAAGGGTGGTTTTGGCCAAGTTTATGTTGGCAGAAGGGCACATGGTGGCAGTGATAGAATCGGACCGGATGCAATTGAGGTCTGACTGAATACTTCTTGCTTATTCCTACCGATATGATAAGCCAACACTTTTAAATATGATGCTCACAATGCTTTTCTTACAGGTTGCCTTGAAATTTGAACACCGAAATAGTAAAGGTTGCAATTATGGCCCTCCTTATGAGTGGCAAGTTTACAAGTGAGTAGACTCTTTTATGTCCAAATTTGCATATTTCTCTTTGTCCAAGTGTTTTAAAATTTCTTGACTTTATTATTTATTCCACTCACTTTTGCCTTTTTTTTCCTCTCCTTTTTTGGAAATTGAAGTACGTTGAATGGATGTTATGGAATTCCTGGGGTACATTACAAGGGTCGTCAAGGAGACTTTTATATTCTGGTAATGTTTTAGTTGGAGCTCCTCATAATTATATTTCCATGTGTACTTATCTCCTGAAATCAACTCAATAAATGTTTCAGGTCATGGACATGCTTGGTCCTAGTCTTTGGGATGTTTGGAATTCATTAGGACAATCGTAAGATATAGAAACTTGGGCTCTCTCTCTCTGTACACAACGTTCATACTCAAATGCATGAATGCTTGTCAGTTTTTTGCCTATTGAATTTTATAGTATCTGTGACAGGATGTCACCAAATATGGCGGCCTGCATTGCAGTGGAGGCAATATCAATTCTTGAAAAGCTTCACTTGAAAGGGTAAGCTATTTGATAAATCATTCATTCACTTTTGTGAATACATACTTCTTGCGGTTATAATTCTGACATAGTCACAACTAGTTGTTCTTTACAATGTTGTACTTTCTCTAACTAGGTTTGTTCACGGAGATGTGAAGCCAGAGAATTTTTTACTTGGTCAGCCTGGAACAGCTGATGAGAAGAAGCTATATCTTATTGATCTTGGTCTAGGTATGTCATTCTTCTTGACGCTTTTCATCTCTCTTATTGTATGTTTTCCCTGAAGTTAACCGTTAGCAAATTACAGATGTTCCGTTTCAATCCTTCCCCCCTTCCCCGAAAGATTTCCAATTGCGGGTTTTCTTTTCTGTGATATGCTTTAGCCACGTAGAGGAAATGCTCTTTCTCTTAAATTAATGTGGAAATGCTCTCTCTTAGATTAATGTATCTTTTACATTTATTTTTCAGCGTCTAGGTGGAAAGATGCATCATCTGGTCAGCATGTCGAGTATGATCAACGGCCTGATGTGTTCAGGTGAGTTGGATATTTTAGTTGTTTTCAATATTTTCATAATATAGCTTAATCCATATTGTTTGAAATACCTCTTTTGGCAGGGGAACAATAAGATATGCAAGTGTACATGCTCATTTAGGTCGAACTGGAAGTCGAAGGGATGATCTTGAGTCTTTGGCATACACATTGATATTTCTTATAAAAGGGAGACTACCATGGCAGGGGTATCAGGTGAGTTTGTTTGTTGCTTTTTATTTGTGAATCCCAAGCTTTTAGTAACTATTTTATTTGTTTGATCATCACAGGGAGACAACAAAAGTTTTCTTGTTTGTAAGAAGAAGATGGCCACTTCTCCAGAGTTGATGTGTTGCTTTTGCCCTGCGCCATTCAAACAGTTTCTTGAAGCTGTTACAAATATGAAGTTTGATGAGGAACCTAATTATGCGAAGCTTATATCTTTCTTTGATAGCCTGATTGAACCATGCACATCATTAAGACCAATCAGAATTGATGGAGCTCTTAAGGTGATTGTGATTCTTCAAGCCAACCTTAAGTTTTTTAGAATTTATGACTTGCTAACATTTTTTATTTTTTTTGGCATGAACAGGTTGGGCAAAAGCGTGGAAGATTGTTAATAAATTTGGAAGAGGATGAGCAACCTAAGAAAAAAGTTCGATTAGGTAGTCCTGCTACCCAGTGGATATCAGTTTACAATGCACGTCGTCCCATGAAGCAGAGGTACATTGCGTGGTTTTGTTTAATTTTGATATGTAGCTTTTCTCCTTCTGGTTGTGTAATGGGTTCTCTCATAATTTATCTTTTTGTTATCTTAGTTTGTGGAGCATTAAACATATGAATGTCTAATTGTGATATTGTTCACAATGGATGTGAGTGACCAAGTTTTTTCCAATCAATTTGCCTGTCATAAATTCTGAATTGAAGAATTTGCAAGCAGTGTTTTATGTGCATTTTGTGTCCAAGATGTTAAGCTCTTGCAGGTTTGAGAATGGTTTGTGTGTTCAGGCTCTGTTCAGAACTGAAGCAATAATTAGAGTGGTTATGAATTTTAAGTGTTACGTTATTTTCATTTTCCATTTAAAAATGTTCTCTAGTAATTTCAACAACTATTTTGTGCTCCTGAAGAAAACTGAAAGTCATGACCATTTTTGATATTCAGAGTGAATTTCATATGATTGGCTCAAGTTACGTAGGCATTTACCTTTGGAGTAATATTTACATGAATTGATCAATGATTTGATTTAATAAATACATAAATGGATGGTGATGTTATTCTTTTGCCACTTAATATGGTATCTGCAGTGCTATTTAACGATGAAGAATTAATTGTACGCCTGTTTTCTTTCAATACTGGTTTCTTTCTTTTTTTTTTTCCTTATTTAAATTTATTTTCTTCTTTAAATAATGCTTTCATTGGTAGAAATTTCCTAGTTACAGTATATTTTATATTGTTCCTTTTCAATTATCTAATTATTTTCTCTTGTCTGGAGTTTCTTATCGATATCATTAAATAAAATGTTTGTTTCTGCCATTCCAATTTTCTGGTTCAAAGATCATGTTTGGATTCAGTGGATCCAATTTAATTTTCCATAGATTACATCACTTCATTATTTCCCTTATTCGTGGACATTTTCCTGTTTTGACTAGATTTAGTGGCCAATACTTAATGCTACCGGTGTATTACTCTTTGTGTTAGCTTAGTGACAGTGAAGATCTTGCATTTAGTATTCCTACATTGATAAGCCTCTCATTTCTTTTGTTGGTTGCTTCCTGTCTTAAGATCCAAAGATAGTAATCTGATTGAGAAAGTTACACATGAGATATCATAATAATTAGTGATGCCAGCCTATTTTACTATGTATCCACAAATAAAGACCACTTAAATAGAAATTTAATTCTGATTCTGGAAGTATTTGTTTCATTTATTTTCCTTGCTCACAGTAATTGCTTTTGAGATGCCATGACATTTGTCTTGTCCCTTATGCAAAAAATTTCATATAGAAGCATAAGTCAAGTTATGACTGACGACTATTCAAATCACGTTTCTTTAAATGGGGAACGTATTTGCTAAATTATTGTTAGAAAGTATCAGTTGTGTCTTTAAATGTTTGCTGAGTGTAACTACTTTAAGGCCCAACCCACTAGTGATACTCCTTCATCTTTCTTGACGTAATCATGAACTTTTGTTGGCATGTAGCTAAGCTTTTAGTGTGTTCTTGTTAGTATGTACTGGAATGGTTTGAGGTAATAACAATGTAAATTTGAACATAGCAATACATAGAAGGGGTAATTTGCAGTTATAAACCTTCAGTAGCACTTGTTTGAGAACTTGAACACAACTGCAATAGCATATAATGTCTCAAATTGTATGTCTGGCTATACATACACACACACACACACACACACACACACACATATATATATATTTTCCCCCATCTGTAAAACAGAAAGACACAGTGGGTCTTACATTGACTGGGGAAATTTTTATTTAATTATAAAAGGCTTTTAACTTTTAAAATGAATTTTAATTAAGTTATAATTTGTAAACTCTTGAAATAGAACACGGATCTTTCTGAGGTTGATTGGTCATATGTGCATTATATGGGAGTGACATCAGCTTGAAAACTTAACGTGGACTGGGATGACATAGCATGCATCTAATAATGATCTTTGGTATCATGTTATAATTTTCGTGTGACAAATTTGATGTGATCTTAGTTTCTTGCTTCTGCCTAGCATTAAATAAACCTTCTTTTTGGACATGTAGATATCACTACAATGTTTCAGATGCAAGGCTGCGTCAGCATGTAGACAAAGGTAATGAAGATGGGTTATATATCAGCTGTGTAGCCTCTGCATCCAATCTCTGGGCTTTAATCATGGATGCTGGAACGGGTTTCACCCACCAGGTTTATGAATTGTCAGCCATCTTCCTGCACAAGGTTGTTATTCAAAACCATTAATTTTCTATAACGTTCTGCAAGGCCTATATTTTCTACTTGAAATATTGACGGCTTCTGTTATTGTTTGTTATCAGGATTGGATTATGGAACAATGGGAAAAGAATTATTATATCAGCTCAATAGCTGGTTCAACTAATGGGAGTTCTTTGGTTGTTATGTCCAAAGGTTGGCAATCCCGAAGTTGCTCATGAATATTACTAGTTTCGTGCTACTATTATGATAAATATTTTGCTAAGCTAATATTTGGTGCGATTAAATTATTGAGAGAGCATATGCAATCCCAAATTTGATCATGAATTTTCTGTAATCTTTAGGAACTCCCTACACCCAACAGTCCTACAAAGTGAGTGAATCATTTCCTTTTAAGTGGATAAATAAGAAGTGGAAAGAAGGTTTTCATGTCACATCCATGACAACTGCTGGCAATCGCTGGGGTGTGGTAATGTCCAGGAACTCTGGATATTCTGAACAGGTAAATTTCCGGTAATTAGCTAAAGTGTGTGTAAGTTCTGTCGCAACCCCATGACTAAATTGCTGAACTTCCCTCTTCTATTTCATTTTCTAATACAAGGTGGTGGAGCTGGATTTTTTGTACCCTAGTGAAGGAATACATCGGAGATGGGAGAGTGGTTATAGGATAACATCCATGGCTGCTACTGCTGATCAAGCAGCCTTTATACTTAGCGTCCCAAGACGCAAAATGGTGGATGAAACGCAAGAAACTCTGCGTACTTCTGCCTTCCCAAGCACTCATGTAAAGGTGGGTAATTTTGTTTTTTCCACCCCATTCCTCAGGCATATTGGTTAAAGTCTAAATATCCTTTTAAGCTGCTCTTCTTGGCGTAAAAAAATATACGGTTTTTTAGCATTGTCCAATCAGGTGTCATATTTAAACTTGCATGTTACGGGCTCTTGGGTTTTTTCTTGATTTCTGCTTGCACTTTGGGTGTTATTCTGGAGGGTATGGAACTCAATACCTGCAGATTCTAGTGCCTATAGCATTTTTACAAAACGAAAATAAATGTTACAGTTGTTATATCGTTTGTGTATTCTCTCTCTCTTCCTAATAGCAAATATTCATTTGCTAATTTACTTTAATATTTGCCTTTTGCAGGAAAAATGGTCAAAAAATCTCTATATTGCATCAATTTGTTATGGGCGGACAGTTTGCTAATATTGGAGTGTATTCTGTTGTATCCCCAAAAGTGGAAGTTCAAATTTTGAAAGCTGAGTGGGTAGTTTCATTGCGAGAGTGGGTGGGTAGCTTTCTGCTGCAGGAGGTTAAAAGAAAATATAGGATTCTCTTACAGAATCCTAGTATTTCAATGTAAAAAGGAAAGAAAAAGATTAAAAAGAAAAAGAATTAACAGAATTGACAGTTGAAAAGCACGTGTCCTGAGCCAGCATGAGCTAGTGGGCATCAGTTTGTTTGAAAATATACATATGCAATAGTTTCCTGGCTATTGAAGCCAAGTTATGCTTCGGAATTGTTGTTGTGCCTTAAATTATCTCAAATGTAGAATAAGTAAATTGCAGTATAGTTTGCACCCGTTGCTTCTCATCATATTCTTTATTGCAGAGTTACATAGATCCCCTTCCCCAAAAAACCGAAGATGCATGCTCGTATGCACCCATTTTGAGTTAATATTTTTGTGTTCATTTTGTCTTTGGTTTCAGTGTTGCCAGCAGTTAGTGACCCTCTAAAGTTGTAAACCTTATCGAATGTTAACAGCAGCTCTAAGTTTCAGGTCTGGGCAACGGTGCAACAGCTTGATTCACAATGAACTAGTAACTCTTTGTTACCTAACTCTTGTTACCCGGTGTTGCTTCACTCATCATGATGCTTCCGCCATAGAATCTTGTTTGTTTCGTTCGAGCAAGAATTCTTTTGCTGCTGGACCATTCTTTTCCCCCTTCTTACAAAACATTACTCTTTCTCACCTGCATAATAATGCTTCGAAGCTTATTCAATCAGCACCTCTAATCAAAATAACCAATGAAGTTGCCCAAGGCTCAAGGGTGGAGCTCTAAGAACTCTGAAAACGTGGCCAACTTGAGCTTACTCCGTGGAACTCTATTGGTATTTTGAATTTTGATTAGCTTTTTTGCCCCCATGATAAAAGAAAAGGGCAGCACTGCTGGAGTTCGGGCTGAAGTTCAAAATTCTGGTACTTGGAGACTCAGCTGATAACAGTTCTGCGGACATTTTGCTTGAAGGATTGGAACTTGGAAACATGGAGTTTACTTTCGGATTGCTGTCAATATGGAAATGCTAAGATGCCCTTCTCGCGGTTATCTCAAGAATATAGTTAAGATAAAGGATCAAAAGTTGATAGCTACTAAAATACAATTATTAATTTTTTTAGGAATAAGAGTAGAACAAGAGTGATTCAAACAAGTGAAAATAAAATTTACATTTTGAATGACCGAATTCGGGATTAACAAATTAACAACTTCAGGTTTGGACAACTGGGTAAGTGGTTCAGTAACAATGAACGAGTACTTGTTCAGGTTTTTACCAGTATGATGTCACTTCATATGATGAATTCCTGAAAAACCTACACGCATAATTAACCGTTGATTTGCAATTTTAAATGTAAATCTCTGGAGTAAAAAAAAGTTGCAACTTCGCAAGTCAAGTCTTGTTTTCTATTATAGAATATTGCGTGTTAGTTAGCATCTCGTAGCAATCACTTTTATCATGACTATCCTTTTTTCAAAGGCCGGTGCTATGTTATGTTAAACGTTTAACGTAACATAGGGTGATCCTTTTTCAAATATTTTTATGTGGAAACAGGCTTGCCACTTGACCCATTAAAAGATTTCGATCAAATGCAAGTTCGTGTCGTTTTCAAAATTCAACCATGGTTGCTGCACAGAACAAAGACGATTTCACTTTCTCTGAACTTTTCTGGACCATTCTTTATCTATAATAATTTATTATTTTAAGGCGATTTATTGACTTAAGGCAGTAAAAAAATGAGTCAATAAGCATCATTAGTAGCGCACGTCGGTGTCATTAGCAGGGCTTGTCCTACGATAAAACCTTACATATTGATTTCTTTATTGTTAAACTTGAAAAAATCAACAATAACAAGAGAACTCATTATGAGCTCTAAGAAAACATAACGGCAAAAAGTCTTTACGAGATAAGGATGGTATTCTTTTTTTTTTAAGTTTAAGGATGCTTGCAGTCAACAATCTCATAATACTAAAATGGCGAGAGTCAGATCGCCTATAATATGAAAAAACAAATGCAGCTTCCCTGATCTTTCCCACCAACATTTTAAATTCGTCTAAGCTTATTCACATGTTGACTTCTAATGTATTTTTATCCTTCAATAAACAACTCTAATCAACTTAACCCCATTGAAGTTGCCTAAGGGTGAAGCTCTCAGAACTCTGAGAACATGGCCAACTTGAGCTTACTTCTTGCAACACTACTCTTGAGTTTCAGTATTTTGAATAGCACTTGTCTTTGTTGCCCCGAAGATCAGAAAGCAGCCCTGCTGGAGTTCAAAAGTCTGGTACTTGGAGACTTAGCAGATAATAGTTCTGCAGATGCGATGCTTGGAGGATTGGGAACGTGGAATTCAAGTTCGGATTGTTGCCGATGGGAAATGGTGAGATGCCGTTCTCGTGGATCATCACAAGAGGTGACTGGCCTTAATCTTAGCAATATTTTTCCATTGGATTCCATTGTAACTTCAGATGTTTTGACGCCAATTTTTCAAATAAGAAGCCTCATGACGCTTGACCTCTCCTACAATTCAATGCAAGGTGAAATTCTCGGAACTGGTTTTGCGAATTTAACCAGACTTACATATCTTGACTTGAAGGATAACAACCTCAATGGTTCCATTCCAAGTCAGTTATTCAATTTGAGATATCTAGAGTTTCTCGATCTCAGTACTAATGCCATTGAAGGGAAATTAAGTAGCAGTGTTGCAGGCCTTAAGAACTTGAAGCAGTTGATCCTCGATGAAAATTCGATCCAAGGACAGATTCCTGCCGAGATCGGAAACCTCACAAATTTGCACAAGTTGTTACTTCGCCAGAACAAATTCTCTGGAGGAATACCATTGTCATTGCTGCAACTGCGGAAGCTTGAAACAATGGACCTGCAAAGGAATTCGCTATCTGGGGAGATTCCAGACGATATAGGCACCTTGGCGAACATCACAATTCTGGCCTTAAGCAAGAATGCTTTGACTGGTGCAATTCCACAGTCAATTCGAAACATGACCAAATTGGTAACACTCAGATTGGATAGTAATGTTCTCTCTGGTGAGATTCCAACTTGGTTATTTGATCTGCAGGGTATGAAGAGCTTGTATCTGGGAGGAAATAAACTTAAATGGAACGACAATGTCAGCATTGTTCCCAAATGTATGTTGACTGAATTATCATTGAGATCCTGCAGCGTTAGAGGGTCAATTCCTCTCTGGCTTTCCACTCAAACAGAGCTTACATTCTTGGACTTGAGTGAGAATGAGCTCGAAGGAACTTACCCACAGTGGCTATCAGAACTAAATCTTGGAACAGTTATATTATCAGACAACATGTTGACAGGTTCTCTGCCTCCCCCTTTGTTTGAATCTCGAAATTTATCAGTCCTTGTTCTCTCAAGAAACAACTTTTCTGGTGAATTGCCTGAAACCATTGGTCAAAGCACTTCAGTTATGGTACTTATGCTGTCCAGTAACAACTTTTCTGGGCATGTGCCAAAATCTATATCCAATATTTATCGATTGTTGGTGCTCGACTTATCAAATAACAGCTTTTCTGGTGAGTTTCCAGCTTTTGATTCAGATTCATTGGTGGGACATGTTGATATATCTTCTAATAGATTCTCTGGTGAGGTTCCTTCATCTTTTGGAGTAACCATACTCATGCTCTCACTAAGCCAAAACAAGTTCTCTGGGCAATTGCCTCAAAATCTAAGTAACCTGAGCGTGCTTCAACACCTTGACCTTCATGACAACAATCTTACCGGTGAGTTTCCAGCATTTCTCTCTCAGTTGTCTTCCCTTCAAGTACTTAATCTCCGAAACACTGCCCTCGAAGGATCAATCACCGATGGCCTGTCAAATCTCACTAGTCTACAAATCCTGGATCTCTCCAACAACAACCTTCAAGGAAAAATCCCATCGAGCTTCGGAAACCTTCAAGGAATGATTGATACTCCTAGTATCTTACCAACACTGCCTGAAATTTTCAGCTTTCCGGTTGAAATCCAAGATTTGATAGTCAACTGGAAGAATTCCAAACGAGGACTCTCCAGCAAAAGCCTGGCAATCTATTCTCTCATGGACTTGTCAAACAACCAGTTATCTGGTGAAATTCCATCATCTCTAGGCAGTCTCAAAGGCCTGAAGTCACTTAACCTGTCTTACAATCAACTCCAGGGCAACATTCCCTCAACTTTCGGCAACCTGGAGGTTTTAGAGACCCTGGATTTGTCACACAATAGCCTGTCTGGAAAAATTCCACAAACGTTTGCCAAGCTCCAACAACTGACCTCATTATACCTGAGCAACAACAAGCTCTCGGGTCGAATTCCTGAGAGCCCTCAAATGGACAGGCAGATTGATCCAGTCATCTATGCAAACAACAGTGGCCTCTGTGGGGTGCAAATCCAGGTTGTTTGTCCTGAAGATGTGCAACCACCACCTGATTCAGTGCCAGAGGAGATGGAGAAAGAAGAAACAGGAATGTTTTCATGGAAAGCCACGGCCATAGGGTACCCTGTTGGATTCTTATCTGCAACTGCAGTTATGTATGTGATTGGTTACTTTAATTCTGTATCAAAATCTTCAGCTCCGCGGGCTAAGTCATCAAGAAGCAATAAGTTCCGGGATCATGGAGCCTAGAGACCTAAAGAGATTAATCAATGTGCACGTCAGTATGGTCTAATTATAATGACAAGGAAAATTGTGTAAACTTGCAATGCAAAGCAATCTTGTCATGTGAAGATGCGAGCTTAACGCCTAATCACATGTTGGGATTAAATATTTGCAATTTTACTCTTTTCTAAGGAGTTTTATCGTTTTTGAAATAAAGCTTATAATAACTTTCATGAGTTAATTGCATGATCCAAAATTAGTTATGATGAAAAATTATATGCTTCTTAAAACGGCATTTTTGAGACTAGCAAATATTTAATGCATATATCAATGGGCGTCTAATATCTTTCGTAATGTAATGCTATAAAAAAAAAAAAATATTAACATTTGGAAATAATTAATTTTAGATTAAATTTTGAAATACTAAATTTTACAAAATATTTCATAAAATGTTTAATAAATTTGGATTATGAGACAATCATTTATGAAATAATTTTTTATACATGTTTGGTAAATTAATTATAAAAGTATGGTGTGCGTGCATACATACAAAAAAGGAGGTGTAGTTAATATGCTTTTATTACATATTTAAATGCTTACAATAAATTAAAAAGATATCATGTGACCAAGGAAAAAAAACAAATTGCTAACGTGTATTGATTTTTCATATGTTTCAGAACTTTGGCATGAGATTACACTGTTCCTTATTACTCAGTTTAATGGTCAAATTAAGTCCATAGACCCAAATGTAAAATTTTTGAAATAATATGGGTTTATTTGTCAAAATCTTGAGACCACTGGTTTTTCTAACTAATGGTTAAAACAATATGGATTGCAGTGTTAATAATCCAGTCAACACATCCGTACCATTAAATTCCTTTTCAGCATAAATTTTATTCTTAACAAAATAGACAGTTTGAAGAAACGCACAATTAAAATTCAACTTATCAAAAAAAAAAATAAAATAAATATATATATATATATATATATATTGGTAATAGTAATACAATACACCTTTTCTCCTACCCAAATTTACCTAACTTCACTATAAGGCAAATTCAGTTCAATGAGATACTCTGGTTTAAAATAAAATGACAGTAAATTTTTCAAAAGATATCCATGTCAGTGGAGATATCTCAATTTTTCAGGAAGATATTTAAAAACTTAATCAAAATGCACTCTAACGCTCATAGTTGAAACATCAAAACGCTCAGGAATGTAAAATTTAAGCCATTTGAGATTTGACATATTTGCAAAGGTCTCATAACTCATAGGGATCTCCTTTGTTTTGGACAAATCAAGGAATATGTCCTCAATTGCTTTAGTGCCCTTTTAAACAAACAAAGAATGATAGAAATATACCATGTTGTTCTCTAACTCTTGATTGAGGCCCAGTTTATCCAAAAAAAAAAAAAAAAAATTCAACACCAAATCATCAATAAATCTCAAAAATCACACAATAAAAATTAAAAACAAAAATAAAATACCATCCACCTTAAAGATAAAGAGAACAAAGATTGGGTAAGAAAATAATATTTACAAATATTATAAATTGATGTAAAAACGTAAAATTGACATATATTAAATAAGCAAATATGTTGGAGTATTTTTTTAAATAAATAAGCAAAAATTTATTTTTCAATCTCCTTCGTTCCATTTTTAATATCTTATTCTCATCTATTTGAGCTTAATTCTATTAAAAATAAATAAATTCGAACACACAGTGTTTTAATGTTTTATGCAATTTGTAAAACAAATCCAAATGAAATAAGAGTATGGGATAGTATGGTCATTTGGCAGGCAACGAGCCACTTCAAAACCCTAAACTAAAACCCTAAAGCTAACGCAGACGGAGTCGCGCGCTTGTAATAACACTAAGCCCCTTGTCGTTTCTCCTAAAATCAACCCAAACCCAGATTAAAAAAATGAGACCCCCGAGAGGAGGAGGCGGTTTCAGGGGAGGAAGAGACGGAGGCCGCGGTGGAAGGGGCGGCGGCCGTTTTGGTGGAGGCGGCCGTGGCGGTGGCGGTCGAGGTGGTTTTGGTTTCCGTGACGAAGGACCTCCTGCCGAAGTTGTTGGTTCGTCCTTCTTTCTTTCTTGTGCTGTCTTTTCTTGTTTGGTTGCTGAGAAAATAGAGGAAAAATGTTTGCTTTATTGTGCTTGTTAGTATGTTTGGGATATTGTTAGTTTGTCCAACGGAAGAGAATTTTTAAAAAAAAAGTGATGGGTGAAGAGTAAAAGGTTATAAAAAGACTTCATTTTGGTCAGTGAGTTGGAAGTAATTTAATTTTTTTGAAAAGCAAAAACCTGATGAATTTTTTTCTCGTAATGTTATCGCTTTGAAAATGATTGGATAATGTGTTTGATTATTTTGTTATAACTATTTTTCTTGTTATTTGTAGAGGTATCGTCGTTTCTTCATGCGTGTGAAGGTGATGCTGTGACAAAGCTCACCAATGAGAAAATACCTTACTTTAATGCTCCAATCTATCTGCAAAACAAGACCCAGATAGGGAAAGTTGATGAAATTTTTGGTCCCATTAATGAATCTGTGAGTATTCATTTTGGTTTTCATGTTGATAATTTGTTGTACTACCTATTTTGATTAAGTTTTGATGTGGTTTATTCTACTGTCATTGCAGTATTTTTCGGTCAAAATGATGGAAGGTATTGTTGCAACTTCATATTCACTGGGTGATAAGTTCTACATTGACCCAAGCAAGCTGTTGCCTCTTGCTAGATTTCTTCCGCAACCAAAGTGAGTTTTCTGTCCCTATCTGTCATTTTGTTAGAAACAATGATTCATTTTACCTAGTAAAGAATCTGTTATGTTGTTGAAGATGTTCTGTGTCCCATTGGTACTAAACTCCTCCTAGAGTTGAACCTTCAATTCGTGGTGCCTTCCTGGTGCAGAATAGTTCCTTCTCTCCTGGGGTGAGATATCACCTTCATGGGAGCATATGAGGTTATTGATTGAACCTTTTAATTAACCAACAACAGACCTTTGGATGACCTGGCACCAGTTCAGCGGTGCAAGTCATTCCTAAGGAGTTTGGTTATTGCTTTGACTGCCTGCACTTGCCCGAGTTAGTCGTCTTTTGATCAGTGAGGTAGTTTCTGTTCTATTCCTGATCCGCCAAGATGTATTACATCTTCGCATTAGGCTGTCGTTGCCTATATGGTCCTTGAGTGACATGCAGTTATTTATTTATTTTTAATAAATCAAATAATGATGGCATGCATTATTATTGCAGGGGACAGGCACAAGCTGGTGCAAGAGGTGGCCGTGGAGGAGGTGGCTTTAGGGGCAGAGGAGGTGGTAGAGGTGGAGGCCGTGGTCGTGGTGGAGGAGGAGGTGGCTTTAGGGGCAGAGGTGGACCTCCTAGAGGTGGTCGTGGTGGTGGCTTTAGGGGCAGAGGAAGGTTTTAGAACACACTGTAGTTCTACTAGTGATTTTCTTCCTTTGTTTTTCTTCTCTAAAGCCCCATTGTGTTCACATCAAAAACTAAATTCTGATTTAAACATGAACTGCTGTTTTCTATTGCACTATTTCTTGCTTCATGTTTATGTTTTTATAGTTCTCCTGGCTGGTGGTGATGCCTTGAGAATAATTGTCATCTTTGGAAGAAAGCCTTAATGGTCATTTGTGGATTGCAGATAACCATAAAAAATTATCATTCAATTCCACGTGCATAAAAGCCGTTAAACTTCATGCACTCTGAATTCTTTAGATTGGATATGATATAGTCCGTTCGGCCGAGCCATAGGAATACAGAAAACCAGAACCAGAAAAACTCAGGAACTGAAGGTAAGGCAACATAAAATGCCAAAAACCTACGGTTAAATTTCTCCACATGGAAGTGAATAAGGGCTCTTATTGAAATTCTTACATAATTATTCAACATAGCTAAATAACTACTCAAGCTTCCCAACCTCTGAGAACTGTGGCCCTTGCAACACGGTTAACTCCAAGGGTAAAAGCTCCCATACGAAGATCACAATTGTGGGTTCTGCACATCTCCTTCACATCTTTGAACCCTCTGGTCATGTAAGTCTTTAGCTCATTGTTCACTTTCTCTTCATCCCACATGAACCCTTGGATGTTCTGCAATTTGCACAAAACATAAAAATACATCAGTACATTTTGGACCGGTCTGGCCCACAAATTTATCACCTGCTGGAAAAGAAAGCAAAATACCAGTTAAATATGTGAATCTATGGGTGAAGTATATATGGTTACTGTGAAATGATAATCAAAATCACGCTTCTATGGTATGCTCATTTTAAGCTTGATAATTGTTCCGATGTAGAGAGCAAAATGTGGCTAAGCACATTTTTCTTTTATAAGTGAAAATAAGTCATATAGATGAATCAATGTTGCTAGAATGTTAAAAAAACTGATAACTTCATAGAACAAATAACAGGTTTCAAGCTTTTAGAAAACACAGCAGAGCAATACAGAAGTTAAAATTATATAATACCTGCACCCACTCAAAGTAACTAACAGTAACTCCTCCTGAGTTTGCATATATGTCTGGAAGAATTACCACACCTTTCTTTGACAATATCTGCACATATAGCATAAGAATTATGGTACTAGTCTTGTTTTTTTCTCATGACACTATAACTCTAAGCTAGCACTAACCTCATCAGCCTCTGGGTCAGTGGGATGATTAGCAGCTTCAATAATAAATTTGGCTTTGATGTCATTTGCATTTTCCCTTCAGGCAGACCAAAGAACAACAATTAGGCACGATTATAATATGATAATAGCTTAGAGATAAAACAATAAGAAATCAACATGATTATCTACATGAGTTTTGAAGGGCAATCTCTTTCTTTTTCGTTTATCCAATTAGAAAAATATGAAGAAGTCTTTTTTTTTTTTTGGGGGGGGGGGGAGTAAACCTATTGATGACTCCCCCAAGGGCTGCAGGGATGAGAACGTCACAGTCCTCAATCAATATCGAATTTGAATCTATCGAATCTCCACCACTGAATCCTTTAACACCGCGATGTTCCTTTACATGCTTAAGTAGACTTGGAACATCAATGCCTTTGCTGTTTTTGATGGCTCCAGAGATGTCACTTACAGCAACAATCTTCCCACCTTTTTCACCAATTAGTCGAGCAGCCCAGGAACCGACATTTCCAAAACCCTGAAATGAAATATATCCTTACATAAGAGACTGAGGGATAAAACAATTGTATAAATCATTCCCTTCTCGTAAATTGTTTGCTGAACCTAGACAATGATCGATAACCTGATACAGTATAAACTTGCACCTGTATAACAAATCGTTGTCCAGCAATGTTCTTCCCGTGCTCATTGAGCAGGGCCTCCGTAGCAAAAAGCACTCCTCTTCCTGTAGCTGCATCTCTGCCTAGAGACCCGCCAAGATCCTAATTTAGAAAAACAATATACAAATTAAATAAATTAAGGAGAAAATTTACATTTAAAATACTCCCTCCATAGTGAGCCAGTTATGACCAAAAAAAAAAAAAAATGCTCGCTGTCAATCTGTTTCTTTAAAAATACAACGAAAGAAATATGTACCAAGTAACAGCTATTTGTCAAATATTATTGGAAGGGGGCAAAAAATCCTTTGATCAACCTCTTCTGTTTCTTCATAAAATTTTCAAAAATGACTTTAAAAGACAGGTGCCAATGATCAGTAACAATTGTGTATCCAAAAAAAATAAAAAAATAAAAAATTATTCGATCAACCCATCCTGTTAATTATTCAAAAAAATTATCAAAACATAACTTGTAACAACGGGTTCCAATAATCATGAAAAGAATAACTCCAAAACCACCTGCCAATCAGTAGAAACATGCAATATCACTACTCCAAGTCCATAGCATAGAACGATTTCACAACCACAAATGCAAAGATTTATCTTCAATATATATAATACTTACAATGGGTTTTCCCGTTACAACTGCTGGCGAGTGGCCATGAAATTTGGAATACTCATCCAGTATCCATGCCATAGTCTGTTTAATCCCACAAAAAGCAAATTTGAAGTATCAAAATCAGGACCAAAGTGAATATCTCCAATACAAAAGTATTTCATTTCATCCCTTTTGCTAAAAATTAAAGAAAGAATAAAATCAACACTAAGCCATTTCTAAGCCGAAGGGAAGTTTTCATACCTGAGGACCTGTCCCCATATCAGGAGCAGGAACATCTGCATGAATTCCTATCAGATCATGAATCTTTTGGGTAAAAACTCTGGTAAGCCTCTCTAGCTCAGATATGCTTAAATCCCCTGGATTACATCCTATTCCACCTTTAGCACCACCATATGGGATATTTGCTACAGCTGTCTTCCATGTCATGAGTTGAGCTAATGCATTAACCTCATCTGGGTCAACCTACATTGTCACAAAATCATCAGAACTGAAACTCCAGATAGTCTAGTAAAAATAGGTTTGAGATATTTTGCTAACTTCAGGCAAAAGTAAACAGAATCTTGCCATAACCACCTAACTCCCCTACTTTTCTATTTTCAAAAAGGGCTATGTAAAGCTCGATAGGATTTCAAACAGAAACTAGAATGCATACAACCTCAGGATGATATCTGATTCCCCCCTTCATAGGTCCCCTAGCATTGTCATGCTGAATTCTGAACCCAACAAAAGAGGCCAAGGTGCCATCATCTTTGGGTATGGTGCACTCAACCTGCAATTTCATATAAAATCCATTCAGTGTTAGATAAATTATCAATGTGAAACTGGAATAATACCAAGTATCAAGTAGTTATATGGTACCAGATATGCAAATGCAGGGACCCAAACCAATTCGAGCATGTAGTGAAAAATCACTAATTGCAAATCTACTTCACTTGTTAATTTCATTAGATGAAGGTTACATTCACTTGTAACGCATCAAAAACATCACCTTGATTTCCCTGAAAGGAATGAGTAAACTTTTCTCCAGCTTAGAGTCCAATCCCAGCAGCCTTGCTGCCAGCTTAAAGTTTCTGTTAGTAGCAACTAATGCATTCATGGTTGTATCAGCACTCCTGAAAAGCTAAAGTCAAAATATTAGACGTCTTGGTATGGCTCTAAGATGATGAATATAAATCAATTTAAACCATCTTCTCCACGGTTAAGTCAACATCAAAGGAGATGAAATATTACACATGTGAGAGGGAAGAAGTCAGAATATTATTATACCATAACAGAATATCATCACATGCGATATATTCAAAACATGATAATTCTAATGGAGATTGAACTAAGAATATCAAAATCAATTTAAATTACTGGATAATCTGGTAATTACAAAGCAAGGGATTACTTGTTTATTCAAACTATGTTGTGCTACTCTGTCAGCAATGAATTAAGTTTTATCCAGAAACTCATGCTCACATTAAGAACTAATTTATCAGCAGATCTTTCCAGGGCCACATGTAATATTTTAATGAACACTTGTATTAATGTATAATAAGTAGCTGTCCACTCCTAATCTCCACATAATTGCAGTCATTTTGCAGCAATATCTCCTATTTCAGGTACTATAGAAAATCTACTAGCCACTATAACAGACTATAACAATTTATTTAACTAATTAATGATGTCTGACCCCATCAATCTGCATTATTTCCAAATCTCTATGCTCGCTTATTTTTCATTTGCAAGTTCTGGACACTTTGAAACTTTGATGTTTGTTATACCAAGTATATCAAGTTCCAAAAAGGTGACCATCAGAAGGTTATAATCCATGCAAAGCTTAAACTACCAACCTCTCAGTAACCACATCATTTTAGCATATTTGGTTTGGCCTTTTCACTAACCTAATCCAACAAAATATGCCTTATAAGGTTTACATTTCTATCATGCTGTTCTTTTGCCTTACCATGTTTGCATTACCACGCTGCCGTCATTGAAAAAGATTGAAGCAATAGAAAAAACTGATAGAAAAATGGGTCTCATTATTCACACCAGGACTAAATTTAGAGAAATTGTGCCATGCCTGAAATGTGACATAAATTAAGTTTTGATTTGACCACATGGTTAATATAATATCTTCCACAAGGCAAGATTGTTACAATTTTAAAAATTAAGTGGGGCCTTAAAAAATAAGGAATCTCTAGAAGTATGATTTGTGTTTGAGAATTGATTTCATACCATGGCAATATTTGTATTTAAAGGCAGCTGAAGGATAAGATTAAGGACTAAAGAAAGTTCAATACAATTGTTCTGGCTGCTTGACCAACCTAGAGTCTTAAAAAATTTGTAAAATAATCAACTTGATAAACTCTCGAGTTCATGATCACGTCTAATTCAAATGGAAGCTTGTGTTTTACATTAGCATTGGACAGAAACAAAACAAACTACAATGTGCAATGCATTTCCTTAAGAGTGGAGGCTCATTTTAGACCACTTATATATCATCTAGCAAAGCCAATGTATAAAATAATCCCAGAATGTCGATTCAAAAGCTTCTTATTAAAATCAATAATCCAGCAAAGCTAGCTCTATTTTAAATTAAAATACATATAAAAAAAGATAAACCCAAAAAGCTTTACTAAAAATAGAAAATCAGTTGCAGGAGGCGCTATTTGTGATGGCAAGTGATGAAAAGGCAGGTCATCACTAGTAAAGAATGACTTGGTGAAAACAAATAAACTGCCAAGACAACAAAGTCAGGAAAAGGGCCTTAAAATTAGTGCATCTATTTCTAATGAAGTCAACAAAATTGATTACATTAAACAAGATAAACAACAAGATCTAGAAAAATCTCCAAGAAAAAGGACAGAAGACTTGAAGAAAGCAACTTTAAAAGCTCTTACCAAATATCAAAGAGGAAGCTTTGAACCCAAAACCCAGAATCTTAACCTGATTACAGCTTCAACAAAGGACTGTAGATACTGAGCCTCAAGTTAAAACTCGGTGAATTAACACATAAATAGCCATGAACCAAATGACCAGGAACAGAATCAGAATCCAATTCCTCAGAATCCAACACCCCACAAAGTTCTGACAAATCTTTGCATACAAATAAATGAGCAAACCAACGTCACACGAGATATATGCTTCTTGACCACTAGCTAAAGAGAGATGAGAATGTCACAGATACATACATACAAACATACGTTGTAAGCAAAAACGTCGGCGACACAAATTGTTTTACAAGTTTGTGAATCCTACACAAAACCCATTTGCATGCACTGCAAGGGCCACCATAAGAGGGCTTTTGTTCGACACATTTTTTTAATTTCTTTGGTTTTTATTTATATGGGTTTTTGAATCAGGACAAGATAATGACCAAAGCAGCTTTTGATTTTGGAAAACTATGGCAGTGGGGACCACTTCCATGCCGCTGGGTTTCGGTCTGCATACTGCATGTAACATGTTCTTCGGGAACAAATTTGTATCCAACATGAAATTCCAAAACTAAAAAAAAAAAAAAAAAAAAAAAAAAGGAGTACCCAACATGAAGCTTTGACATGTCTGAATTATTTTTGATACATTTGGAAATTTCAATTACCAGGGTTCTTTTTTTTTTTTTTTCAAAAGATTATCAGTGATACTAATTAAATTACAGAAGTAGATAAATATTTCGAATGGATCATAATCCTGAGTCAAAAGATTGTTTGGAGATGAATGGTAAGTTCAGGTCTTTCATGTTTGAAATCTACTCGGAATTGTAACTTAAATTTTACTCAGGAATTCGGATTTATTAAGATTAAAAATTAAAATTTTAGTCAAACGTTTCCCTGCATCATATATATATATATATATTCAAGGACGGAGTAATAATTTATTAAAAAAAATGAACCCTCGCACAGATGCTTCCCATTTGTTAAAGGTCTTTCTATTTTAATTTTAAACAAGCCTTTTGCCCTTTTTTTTTTTTTATAATTTCTTAGACATAATCAACTAAAAGCATGGTACAATAATCTCCAAATAATTGAATATCAAGAGTGGGGATTTACAATACAATATCAAAGTTAAATTCCCATATCTCCCCTTTTTACTGTGTTCATCGTTTTTTCACAAGGTAATTACTCAATGTATGAACATAATTTCTTTTACTTGGATCTTTTTACCTTACTAGTTTTTCAAAAGTAAATAAGTCATTATCCTGAGAGGCTGGTCTCAAACACAAAGATAGATAAAGAGGGGATACCTTCTATGTGTACTGTGGATTTCTCTTGTTTACTAGGACTGTATAGATGACATACCCCACCACCCTGGATGGTTCAAATCCAAAATCTTTTCTGACATCATGGGTATTGCCTTGCACACGCTCAATCTAAATGATGTCACTGATTTTGTTTGTGGGAAGCAAGGAGGAGTGGAGAAGAAATGAAAGCACTTTGGGAAATTGAAGGTAATTGCTAGCTGCATGCAGATACAGTCACAAGCCACGGCACGTCGTGGAATCTTTTTTCATTGGTGTATGATGATGAATTGCATCTCCTTGTTGGACCATGTTCTGCTGCTAAATGTATATAAATTGGGAACATTGGTTCTCAAATGTGTTGCAAAAACAGATTTGAGAAATTTTTAAAGTGGTCCAAGTTTGATGATCTGAGCTGCTAATTGAAAAGAAGATTGAACAAGTCATGCTGTTCCATTTCATACATAGTGTGTGATGATAAAGAGTTGGTTGGTGCATCTAATCAAGCGTGGCAGCTTTCTTGGCCCCTTTCTCTTTCTCATCCTCATTCTTTTTCTTTTTTAAGTTAAACAAATAAAATTTCATTGATATGATCAAAGTAAGTGGCCGCATGCGTACAACTATAAAGATGTCTATTGCATTGACAGATTATTGGAATAGATCAATTTTCTAGTTTTTTTTTCCAAATTTAAAAAAAAATTCAACATACGAAAAGGTGCTAAAAAAAAAGAGAAATAAAGGTAAGAAATTAATAAATTAAGCTCAGATGGCTATGCTAAGAGGAGAAATTTTGTGATACAAAGAATCTAAACAATAAAGATAACTGGAAGGCTACGCTAATACGCTTCAATTATTTGAACTTTTTGGCTTGTTAGTGGATTATTAGGTAGGTTTTGTTGGCATCAGGCTATCTATCAGCAAGTTCATTAATTTATTTTGAACATCATCAAATTACAAATATTGCGCTGTTTAACTTTTTGGGCCATCTCCAAAATATGAAAATGATAGGAGTCTTTCTTGGTGTACCATTTTATTAAGGGACACTAATGGTTGTAAATTTACTTAAGTGCTTTTTTTCTCTCTCCCTTATAGTTGGGTGCAGGAATGAAAAATTACACACTCATTTTGAAGGAAAAAAAATAATATTGAATAGCTATAAAATAAAAACTAGTAAGTTGGGGCATATTTGGGAATGTCATGCTTCCTCTTATTTTATTGGCCATTTCTACTTCCTTTTGCTTTGATAAAAAATGATTCTGTCATATAACATCAACGGTGATTAGGAAAAAAAAAATCTGAGCACTTTGACCTCAAATATACTTTTAATCAATTACAATCATTAACAAGAAGAAATATTTTTTGTATAAAAGGTAAATGAGTTCCACGTTTGTCATCACCATACAAATAATGATTTATTTCATGAATTTGTGATCGCGAACATTTTGATTACTCCTCTTTCACAATCAAAATTACGTCCACGTGCTTCTAATTCAAACACTAAGTAGATGTCTTCAGAAAGCTCACTTTGAGATGATGTTAATTTTTCCATTAACTTAGCTAATCATCTTACTTTGTTACAAATTCTTCCCAAGTCATAATTTCTTCCGATAATTATAAGCCATCTCTTCCAAAATTTGATAAATAAGTATGTTTTTAGTTTAAAAAAGTTATAAAAAAATTAGAAAAAAGAATCAAGATTGATACGTGTCAACATTATATAAGTACTTCGAAATAAATGTTATTCTCAAAAATCTTCTCTGTGTGTGTGTGTGTGAAATAGAGGGAATGAAACCAATAGAAATTGAGGGTCAAAACTACGGTTGGCCAAATCTGAGTTCGGGTATCGTAATGCCCAAACCCAACCCGAATGCAATTTTTAGATGCCTGGGTCAGGGATTTTTTCTGAGTACCGATTTTGTATTTTTCAATACTATATATGTATTTTTTTATTTAATTTTTTGTAATTTTATAAGTTTTAAATTTATTTTAATAAAATTTGACATGAAAATATGAATTTTAAGTGTTTAAAACTTTAGATATATATAATAGATGAGTCAAATAAATATCAATATTTAAAATAATATATATTTTATAATTTTTTAATAAAATTCTGGTTTTGGATTTATCAAGTGATACCCAAGACCGGCCCGACTTCATATTACCCAGCTCACAGTGTCTGGGTGCGGTTTGGGTCTGAACCAAATGAGTATTTTTACCACCCCTAGTCAAAACTCAAAAAGATGATTCCACTAGACATTACAAAACCCATGAGGGCTTGTTTGTTGCCTAAAAAATGATTAAAGACATAAAAAAGAAAAATAAGAAAGTGCTTGCCTATTATTACATCACCCACTAAAACCCTAGGCCCCCTATCTATCCAGAGAAAGCTTTTCCTTTACATGCAAATTACTTTACTTTATACCAATGGGCCTTTGGTCCAATGGGAGAAGCTTTGCATTTACAATGTTGAGTGCAAGGGTTCGAGCCTTTATAAGAGCATTATGGAGGTTAGTTTCAGTTCTTTCTCAATTATCAACTAATTAAGTGGAGACAATCTCTCCCTTACGAAATGTGAGTGGAGTAGGCACCTCTCAAATATTAGAGAGGGTTTAAAATATTTAGACAAGTGCTTCAGTGGGTTAATATATGGCGGTGGTTCCAGTTGTTTAGTATGATTGTAAATATTATAATTATAATGTTTGATATAATATCAGTAACAATCTTTAAAAAAAAATTACTTTACTTTATATATATCTCATTTATATTTCATTATAAAATCTTAAATATACAATCATAGGACCGCAAGAAACAAAAGCGATAATTCCCAATGCAATATATTGGTCTGTATATGTAAAAGTTGATTTGATATTTAGTTCCCATCAATTGGGGTCAGTAGCTAGCACAAATTTTATTCCATAATTCCATCCTTCATGGGGTCAATATTAAGTACTGTACTCAAACAAGGTGATGGAATGAATTAAAATGTTTCTGCCCCAAAAAGGTTGTTTCTTTCCTCTTTCAAATAAAATTTCGAACTAAAGTCCATAAGTGGAAAATTTTAAATTTAGTGTAAAAAGAGAAAAAAAAAGCTTTTAACAGGACCAAACAGGTACAATAGTTGGGCCAAGATGCTGTACCAAGAGAAACCAACATAAGTAGGATTTCAACTAATATATAATAATAATAAAAAAGAATCTTGATGGAATTCTATCTCAGAATCTAGAAAATTTTATAGATTCCAGTTCTCTAGCTAAGAAACCACTATCAATCTTTAATATTTTTTGAGAAAAGTGCATGAACTTATAACCCTAATTAAAATACTTTCAATAGCTTATTAACTTAACCAAAATAAGCTTCATGGTGAATACCTATTTCTTATCTTGCCTCATTTTGTTATGTCTCAATTATTGTATCCAACCCATGTACTATGAGAAAGGATAGAAAGAAAATTAATTAGAAAAGCATAAGATTTTTAATTTGGTCCACCAACCTTTTAGTGAAAAGTTGAAAATACTCAAATTTTAAAAAAATTATCACTATAAAGTTCACCTAGGTTTTATAGTTGTCTTAATACATCACTTTTCTTTAGACTCCGCTGGAATCTTTGTAAAGAAGACTACTTAAAAATAGATGAATGATTGTTCATTCAATCATTATAGAGTAGAATTTGGTTTAAGTAGAGTCCACTGGGTCACTAAGTGCCCCATCCTCACTAGACCCAACTAAAAGTTGCGTTCGGCTTTCATTGATGCAACCAAATTTTACGAACCCAAAAAGAATTATGGGCCTACACGTTGGAGCCTAAATAGAGTGGACCTATTAGCATCCCTAAAAAAATCTTTTAAAACCCCGTTTCTAGATTTGCCCGTATTTTAAAAATTGAATGATATTCCTAACACCACTTAATTTCCGAAATCACCCTTGCGTCTCCTTCGTTGAACATCAACATTGCTAGTAGTTTTGCAAATTCGTCATTAACAAAGCGAATATTTTTTTTTTTGTTATTTTCCCTATTAGTTGTTATATTTATTGTAAAATTATATATCCTACACCCAACCTATGGTGAAGCCTAAAAGTGATTTTAAAGAAATGGCAAACATTCTTAATAAGATGAAGATTATTCGGTGCGTCTGTACTTGTATCGTGTGAGTAAATAGTTTTAATCAAAATATACTTTAAAAGGTTACACTATACTAGTGTCAACCTTGGGGGTTTAATCTCCTTGTGGAGGATTTTCTCACGGTGAATTAAATTTCTCGAATTGAAATAATAATGAATTTTATTTTTATCTTTTTCTCACAAATTACAACAATAGTCATATGAGAGTTTAATCCCACATGATATAAATGCCGACTGAAAAAACTCTCTGTCGAATTTAAACACCTCTCAAAATGTTTGCTGAATAGATACGTGTGTGATACCTAAAAAGTAAATTACCAGTGAGTTTTAATTAATTGTGAATGCCCTTTTGTAGCCTTGGTTGATGTCAAAGCTGTAAATATATGTAATAAGGGGTTTCTATGAGACTTTTGGAGGGCTGCTGATAGCGACATTGGCCTAAATAAAAATTATTTCCACAACGAAAGTGGCCACCGCATAAGGGATTATCAGGAAGATGAAAAGAATCAAGAGACGATGACCCACAGTGCAAGTGGACCACATCAGGCTTATGCAGCCCACGACTTGCTTCCTCATATATTATTAGAAAAATAAGTAGATAAAAGCATAAAGAAGATAACGGCTGAATGCTGACAATGGACCATTCTATCTATGTACAGGACAATGAAGTAAGTAGGTGAAACAACTATTTGACTTTGTAAACCAATTCATGAATAATAATAATGTTATTATGAATACACATTTGTATACGAAATCAACAATGCCGAGTCCAAAGGAGAGCATATAGAAACTTCTTTCAACCGTAACGCGGTTTCCCATATTCCACTCAATTGTTCAAATGCGTATAATCTAAAAGGCCTAAAAGTGACGAAGACCATCATCCTCTCTTCTCTTGGCTGTCTTTATTTATAATCTTGGAATCCGATCTGTCACATACCAAAGTATTATTTCTCAATATCTTGACATTGATCTTGATCTGGATCTTCGCCCTTTGCATTGTTTGCAAGAGTCTAACTGGGGCGAGGGTGACAAAATCATGTGTCCTTTGAGGTTTATATTGGTGTTCTTTTCGGCCGTTCTAGCAGGCTATTTTGCATGGAGGACGGTACGCTCTTCCCCAGAAGCTGATATTAACAGTCTTTCGGATGATTCACCGAATGACAAAACGTCGTTGAAGGATGAAGATGAATCAAATTTCACAAGGGTATGTTTTAATTTATTCATTACTTTTGGTTTTGCTTCTTTTTTTTTTGTTTCATTTTTCTTTCTTTCTTTCTTTCTTTTTCTCCCTCTCTTTACTGATGTTGGTTTTTGTCGAATCGCAGAGCATTCAAAATGGTTTCTGGGTATTTGTCGACATGGCCAGTGGGAGATACTTGTGGAGGAATCTCAGGGAGATTAAGAAACACTAGAATTTTGATCATTAAGCCTTGTGAATTGCTCTGCAAACTGTATTCTGGAATTTGAATCTGTTGTCTGGGATAAAGAATTGTTCTTTCATACCACTACGTAGATGTCAAAATGTCAACTGAAAATCTGTCTCTAGACTGCAAGAATCTGTTTTGTATTAATAGTCAAATGTAAAAAAAAATTCTAGATGTTCTATTGAATCAAGCAGAGTTTCCCAACAGTAAAGCTTTTTGTTCAGGTAGCAACAACAATTGCATCCTAAGAACTTGAAAAAGAAACACATTTAGTCGGCATGCAATATCGAAAACCAACGAGATTTTGAACATTTCATTTAAATTCTTAACACTTTCACTTTGCAACTAATTGGCGAAATAAGTACTACATACAACACAACAGAAATATGTACAAAAGAAGTTTGGGCAGATGTGCAGCCCCAACCTGTAAAACCAGCAACTTCAGCTTGAGTCTGTTTGTAGTTTAAGGGACATGTACAGAAGTGCTATTAGGGCACCTTGTGGAAGTGGAGCACATCTGGCAAGATTGGAGCCAATCCACACAGCTACCACTACTAGAACAACAACACCACTGCTGGTTTTTCCACAAACCCAACTTGCAAATGACAGGCACAAAGTCAGCAATATGCCTCCCCTTCCACCCAATATCCATGCAATTAAATAGCCAATCTTGTATCCACCATCTAACTTTCCATCAAACAAAGCCGTGAGGCTACTAAAAGTGAGGGATAGTTGGGACCCAAAGACCTTCAGTAAGAATAAAGAGATAAATGCTGATCTTAGCACTGCAGTAAAGGAGCCTCTCTTATCACCTGGGTTTTCCTCTTGAACTTCCCGGACTGGTGCTTTACGATAGAAGGAAGAATACTCTTCTTTTGAGTTATAATTTTTCCAATATCTCTCATATTGAAGTTTTCGCCTCAGTTCAGCCCATGTAGAGATCCTTACCCCGTCTTCAAATTCACTGCTGTACCTCCTGTTTCCTCTACGTGATCTGTCACTATCCGTTCGAAATTTGAGTGCCCGATCATACTTAATTCTTGTTACTTCATTAGATAATACCTGTTTGAAAGGGAGATAGAACTTAAAAACCAGATCACCAGGCTTCCTCAACAATGTCGAGATCAGAAAAAGAAAAATAAAAGAGGAAAAAAAATCACTGCAGCAGGAAGCTAGATTCGAAAATACACAGTAATCATGGTTTGGATTTGTGTGTAAATTGCTTTCAACATGTTATTAAGTAATCAAATTGGCAGATTAGTTGATTTATACCATGTCAAATTGGCGTGGTATAAAAGAGAAATAAAAGAAAAAAAAAATCACTGCAGAAGCCAACGCCAAAAAAGCACTCTCATCAACATATGACAGACAAGATTTTATCGAAACAAATGTGGCTTGTACTAACCGTGTATATTTGGGACCGTGATCAAAAGATTAATGATCAAATGAGAGTTCAATTACTTGTCCTTGTGACAAAAATTGGACTTTATGTAACTTATAGCTTTCACTGAATATCATAGTTTGTATTGATACTGAAGTAGAGGGAAAAACATTTCTTTTCAGAAGAACAGATTAAGCAGCCATTACAAAATCACAGACCAACATGTTTTTATCTCTACACAGCCAGATGTTCTTGTCAAAGCAAATTAAAACTTGCTATTGGTGAAACAAAGAGGAGGAAAGGTTATAAGGAAGACTCACTTCATAAGCACAACGGATGGTCTTGAACACTTCAACCGCTCGTGAATCCTTGCTAACGTCGGGATGATACTGCAATCAAGTCACATACACACACTAGTGACCACCATTACAATTGCAACCTCACAGAGATTTCACGAACACGTCATCTTTTCAATGACAATGAAGCTTCTTAAACAGAAAACTTTAAGTGGTAAAGCCTATGCTTGAATAAAATCTAACAACATTTCACATAAGAGAGTCTCATTACACCACCTATCAAGCTACCAAGTAACGTGCTCAACTTAAAAAAAGAAGAAGTTATAATTACAATTTTTTTTTTAAAAAAAAAAAGAGCAATGCCCATTCTGCCATTCTTTCTTCCAGACCAAACAAATCCACAAACATACGGTGACACTTCACTTCACAGTTAGCCAGTTACCTTACGAGCGAGGAGGCGATAAGCCCTCTTAATATCAGCTAGCGTGGCACTTTGAGCGACGCCCAGAACTTTGTAATGGTCCGGCTCGCCGTTTATGGCCGCCGCCGCGGCGGATGATGACCAAGACGATGACGCGACCACCAAGCGGTGGCGGGTTCTTCTGTTGCGGTTACTGCCGGTGGTGCTGCGGCGAGGAGAGGAGATCAGGAAACTGTTTTTGATGATGGAGGAGAACGCATCGGAGCCGGTAGTGGGAGTTATGGGTCCCACCAGGAGCTGCGCCTGCATTATCGTTCATGCATTCGTTCGATTTCCAGTCTGTGGGCACTTTGAATTGAAAATGAATTGAAAGCGATTGTTTCGTGGTCCGGCCTGAAGAGAGCCGAATATGGGTTAGGCCCATGTCCATATTAGGCCCAATGGAGCCTAATTATCGATTTCATTTAAAATTTCTAGCCCCCCCCCCCCCCCTTTTTTAATTGAAACTTTCTAGCTTTAAATTGAGGGAGTTACAAAGTTGATTGATAATACATTTTTTTTCCCCAAGTGATAATACCAAATAATTAAAATAGTAAAGAAATGTTAAACTTATAGAAGCCCTGTTCATTATTAAGATGCCCTGCACTTCCTATGGAAAAAAATATATAATTATAAAATAAAAGATAATCATGTATAGTAAATATGATTTTTAAATAAAAAATAATAAGGATCTTATAGGTTTTTCATCATATAAGTGTGGGATCGAATCAACTTAACTGTCATAATATCTAATATTTACCAAACACTTTACTACTGTATTTTTTAAAGTATAATTATCTAATCTCAAAATCAAATAACGCATGAGTTGGATATTGTCAATTAATGTGTTATTAACTAATGGCTTTAATATTAATTTATAATAAAATATAAGTTATCAGTTATGGTAAATGCATGAGGCTTGAGTGGTTTACAAATAGTTGTATTTGATTACCCACAAATTTGAGGGAGACAAGTAATTGAAGAAAAAAATTGATTTGAATTTTACCCACCCATTTACGTTAAAAAAAAAAGTACATAAAAATTATCAAATTATAACAAAAAAATTATCTAAATATAAATTGAGAACAAAGAAAAAATTTCGTAAAAATTATTAGCCTCATAAAAAAAATTTAAATTTTAAATTCATACTCTTTTTTATAAATTTTATAATATTGTGAAAGTTTGAATAACAATAGCCTTATGTAATATTTTTTTATTATTGGTCACATATATAGTAAATGTTCCGAACGAACATTATTGAATGGTCACATCACATATACCGAACACGCATATAACGAAAGTATATGGGTACCAACAACAAAAACGTTCGTTGTGACTAACGTTATTTAACAAAATCATGCCGATTTTTTTAAGACCATCCAAAACGCAGGAATCAGCCAGAAAAAAATAGAATCCAAAGTAGATTTTCTGGGTACTCCTGATTGTGACAACAATCAATTGCTTCCACCTTTCATGCCATCTATTTAAAATCGGATTAATTTTGAAGGAGAAAATTATGGTGCAACAGTGGTATCGTGTCACCGTTGCACCCAATTGTTGGATCCCAATAGGTTTTAATAGATCCAGCCATCTAAGTGGATCCAACGGCTGAATGCAACGGTGGTACAGTACCATCGTTGCACCGTAGCTGGACCCAATTTTAAATTATCGATTATCTTCAAATCACTTCTTTATTTTTTAAAATATTGATT
This sequence comes from Citrus x clementina, assembly GCF_000493195.1. Classification (NCBI taxonomy): domain Eukaryota; kingdom Viridiplantae; phylum Streptophyta; class Magnoliopsida; order Sapindales; family Rutaceae; genus Citrus; species Citrus x clementina. The sequence continues at coordinate 41,393,689 of NW_006262339.1, forward strand.
TATTCTTTGTTTTTTATTAAAACGATAAAAAAATTTATCAATTCATAACTTGAAATTTATCAATTCATATCTTATATTATAACTTGAAATTTAAAAAAAAAATTTAAAAATAACTAATTTACAATAATTGTGATTCGAAATTAATTATTTAAAAAAATTTCAAAGTAACCAACATTCACTTCTGGAAAATGCTAGTTATCTCGAGTCAAGCCTCGGGTCAAACCCTGAAAGTAATAAATGACGTCGTTTTGGCAAAATTGTTATAGTTGAAATTGGTTTTTCTTTGTCTTCGTCTCACAGCCCCTTTCTCCTTCTATTTCTCTGTTTCTCTTCCCCTTCGTTTCAGCTTCGTTAGGGCAAAATCAACAATTTCAACTTCGTTAAGGCAAAATCAACAACATCCCCAAATTGCTCTCTTTCTCCTGACTGAAATCAACAACTTCGTTTTAGCTTCGCGCCATTTGCTCTTGACTGAAATGTGATAACTTGTGTTATAACAACACATTTGAGCATTGCGAATTATAGTTATTTTGGGCAGATTTTTAGTTGTGGAAGTGATTGTATAGCTTTGTGAATTACAATTTTTGGGCATATTTTTGGTTCATTATTAACTACTGTGAAGTGATTGTATAGCTTTGCGAATTGCAGTTTTTGGGCATATTTTTGGTTCATTATTAACTGCTCTGGAAGTGATTGTATAGCTTTGCGAATTGTAGTTTTTGGGCATATTTTTGGTTCATTATTAACTGCTCTGGAAGTGATTGTATAACTTTGTGAATTGGAGTTATTTTGGGGCTGTTGTGAGACGAAGAGAGAGAGAGAGAGTTAGGACTGTTGTTGATTTTACCTCAACCAAACTGAAATGAACGAGTGTGAGATGAAAACAAAGAGAAACTAATTTCGACCATAACAATTTTTCTAAAACGACATCGTTTAGCTTGAATAAGAGGAAAAAAAAAGAGATTGAAACAGTGTCGTTCGTTTATTGCTTTCGAAATTTAATCCGGAACAAATAGCAGAAGACTTCACTTCTTGGCCCATAAAACACAAGAGCAAAAAGTGGTCAACAGTTGACACCACCACCACTAGGAAAAGTGGGAAGCAAGCAAGAAGTGCTTTTCTCAGTTCTCACAACATAATTAAAAGCAAAAGCTGTCCAGATTCATTTTGTACAAATCAAAATGCTTTTCCCATTTTTTTGGTTTTGCGCATTGAATTGACCTAACGTATTTTCCATATGTATTGGAAATAATTTATTTACTTCCATTTCTTACTTTTGAGTTTTCTTTTCCCATCAAAAAAAAAAAAAAAAAGAGGGAGAGAGATGGGATAGCTCAAATGATCAAATATTTTTACCATAGAATTGTAAAATAATAACCTTATGTGAGATATTATTCACATTATAAGTACAATTAGGTAATGTTGTCTACTTTTTTTTAAAAAAAAATTGATTACACAACAGATTACTAAATTATATATGTATTTACAACTGTTATTACAGTAGATCATTACACTAATATTTATAATTAGATATATAACTAGGAGCATGTTTAGATTCAGATATTTACCACTACTATTACAATATATCATTACACTTATAATTACATTAAATTTTATGAAATACATATTCAGAAAAATAACCCTCACAGATGAAAAATATTTCTACTCCACTCGTATTTCGTAAGAAAAAAAACTTACAAATTAATTCAATATAATTATAATTAATCGAAGGAAGTTGGGTTTAGGGGGACTCAAATCCGAAATAGTTATGCTTTAACTTTAACACCACTTGGCCGGGTGGTGGTAATGAACTTTTAACAGTACATAGGGTTAGGTGTTCTTTTGTCAGATGGATTAACCATAAATAGAAACAACTTTAGATTTTGGAATTAAAAAAATATATTAGGATCACATTATTGTTTCCTTATATACATGCATATATATATATATATATATATATACTGCAAAATCCATTAAAAGCTTCCACCTTAATGACCAACCCATCGGTTTTATAATCTCTAAATGCCAACTTCACTCCCTCTAGTTTCGGTTTCCATTAACGTAATAAATAAATAGGTCCTCTCTCTGGCAGTTGCAAACAACCCAGGAAGCTCTAAGGTATTGGATTTCTTTCTGTGAATGTGAGTGTTTTTTATCCCAAATTGTGGTTTCCTTTTGATGTTATTTTTGTGATTTAACAACAGATAATCTTTCGAAATGCGCATTTTTTGCTGATTATTGTGGAACCATTGTTCCCATTTCAAGCGTATATAATTCACTGTTCGACCTTTAGATTAGATCATGGTATATTCTGGAAAAAGCATTGATTTTTGCATCAGGCTATGTAAAGCACTTGGAGGGTAATCTTTATTTTGGCATATAATGATTCTGCATTGTTATCTTTAGTGTTTCGGTTGATTCTTTGGTGAATTGATGTGTGGGTTGTTCTGTGAGAATATTTTCTTCTTTGATGAAGAGATCTTGATGGGTTGAAACCATTGAATGAATTGAATGTTTGTGTGCCTGTAGAAGAAGGGGGAAGTGAAGATATAACATTTTTGTGATGGCTACTGTTGGAAATTCAACTAATATATTTTGGCAAGAATCTCCAATTGGGAGGCTTGAAAGGCAGAAGCTTCTCAACCAAAAGGGATGTGTTGTATGGATCACGGGTCTTAGTGGATCGGGTTTGTTTACAGTGTTCTTTCCTGTTTATTCATTTAAGTTTTTGAAATTTTGGGTATGCAGAGACTCTGTCTGGTAAAATTATTATATGTCTAACACATGTTGAGGAGCCAAATTTCTATTTGCATGCTAATCTCTGTATCTATTTCATGTTATTGAACAAAATTTAAATGAGGCAGAACTGAATGGCCAATTACAGTAACTTTCTCTTTTATGTCTCATTCCTTTCTTGTTTATAGATTTTGGTAAAATTTGCTCAATCTCTCAGGGAAAAGTACGCTAGCATTTTCGGTTAACAAGGAACTTTATTCTAGGGGAAAGCTGTCTTATATCCTTGACGGAGATAACCTTCGACATGGACTAAACAAAAATCTTTGTTTCAGTGCAGAAGATCGAACTGAGAATATACGTAGGGTTGGTAAGTGTGTTTTTGTAGATAAATTAACCTTTGGTTGGAGTTTAGGTTAGGTGAATTCAAAAGTTTAATTGTATAAAGTGATTATTTATCACCAACATGGCATAAAACTGATTTGAACTTGTATGAAGAACATATGTGTCTGTTTGCTTGTGTATAGAGGATGGAAACTTATATGGATGACTCCAATCACCTGATTGATTTTGTTGCTTGCAGATTCATATGATTTACTGTTCCCAATGATTATGTTTAAGTCTTTGACACTGATTTGGGAAGTCTATTGATTTTAATTTTGTTCACTATTAGACTTATAGTACTTCTTGCATGTCATAATTTTCTATTTCATTTTCTTTTTTCGTTTTCCCTGTAATTTAATCAATTTTAAATGCACTAGATGCCACATGCTTTGTCTGCATATTTGTCTCTGGGCATAGTCTGAAGGTACTTTTGCCAACACAAAGGCACAAAGTTGATTTAGGGAATGCCCATGGAGCGCGCTTCTAAGTGCATGCTTTTCCATATATCACAAAATTTTAACATATCAAAACTTAATGATTTCCAAAACAAATGCAGAAGAACAGTGAGAGTGAGACTAGAGTTTTGGGCTATCTTTTCGAGAGCATTAGGTGTGCCTTCTACATTGTTTGTGTGCAACTTATTTAGTTTCAGTTGGTTCTTAATTATTAGTTTTCTGTTATAGGGGAAGTAGCAAAGCTTTTTGCGGATGCTGGTTTAATCTGCATTGCCAGTCTGATATCTCCATATAGAAAAGACCGGGATGCTTGCCGTGCAATGTTGCCAGATTCAAACTTTATTGAGGCAAGACTTCTTGTGGATGTCTGTTATATACATAGACTCTGATTATGTTATTTTTATGAGGGAATACCATCTTACCAGTAGATCTGCAGGTTTTTATGAATATGCCTCTGGAATTGTGTGAGGCAAGAGATCCAAAAGGACTCTACAAACTTGCGCGGGCTGGAAAGATTAAAGGTTTGCTTTCAATTTTTTCTTTCTGCTACTATGAGAAATTAATACCGAGAACTTGCAAAAAAAAAATTTCTGCTACTACGAGAAATAAATACTGAGAACTTTGTTGCTTTAAACTTTGGGTGAAGTGGAAATGAGGAATCAATTGACATCTTTTGCCAACAATGGCACAATTCTCAGATTATGACTGGTTGCACAGTTTCCTTTCCTTTATAAGATTGTGTCCGCTGCCAATAATTACTAAGGAAATTGTGATTACATGACAGGGTCTTCTAAGTTGCTGCATATAAAGGAGTACTATAGTGATATTTATGATTTGGTGTCTGCACCATGAAGCTTGTTATGTCATTAATTAGAGTTCATGGTAGTGCTAATCTTCCTCATCAGCTGATTGGAATTGCCAACTAGTATATTTAAAGTGATTTCTCATGTTTTCCATAATTTCAAGATGCGTGATCAAATTGTGTGGTAAGCATAGAGAGGGCTTATTTTCCTGGTTAAATAAGTCACTCGTCTGCAAGCTAATTGTTTTTCTTTTTTATATTCCTGCGATTGTCAACACTTTGGATAAATCACAGGATCTTTAAGGTTTTTCCAGATCACCATGCCCAATGCCATTAAAGTTCCAGCTTTTGAAATTGTGCACTTCATACCAGATGTCTGCTTTTGATCAGGCATAGGAAGGTGCTATTGGGTCACCTTAAACTTTCTCATTCTTTCACTTGTCTTGCGATCATGTCATGGTTTCGATTCGTTAACTCGTCCTCAGCTGCATGCTGCCTTAAGTTTTAACTCTTAGGACTTTGCAATTGAAATTTTAGCCTACTTCCATATATTTACACAAATTTTGATAAAGAATAAGGAACCGTGCTTTGTCTGTAGAAATTAAGTATGGTGATTCTATAAACCTATGTCAATTCCTAATTATTTCATTGGTATTTTTATCATCTTTTGAGGTCTCTTCACGGCTGATGGAACAGAACCTTCTTTCTATTATCCTTAGGTCCCTTACCCATTGATCATATTGTAATGCAGGTTTCACTGGGATAGATGACCCTTATGAACCACCATTAAATTGCGAGGTACGTTTTGAGTTTGCTGTGTGAACTATCAAGGTCATAGGCACATGGTTTCTTCAATAAATCAATTTCTCTCTCTCTCTGAGCCATCAATGTTACATCTGCCATGTTAGCTCAGGTATGTTGCTGCATTTGAACTGTTTTTTTTTTTTTTTTTGGGTCCTTTTGTCCAGATAGAAATAAAGCAGAAAGATGGAGTTTGCCCCACTCCCAATGCTATGGCAGGACAAGTAGTGTCTTATTTGGAGGAGGAAGGATATCTACATTTTTAGTGATCTGCTCTCTCCCAAATTTTATTTTATTTTATTTTATTTTTTTGGGGACCATCTCACATCTTTGCTAGTTCCAACGGGAAGATGCTTGAATCATCACCTCATAATCTTTTGGCTTCATCACACGCCCATGCTATTTATTGAAGATTAGTATGCACTAAGTGAAAACTGCAGTATTCGAGAATAGTTTAAAATAGGAAATATGCTGCTGCTTCTGCTTTTTATTCGAATAACTATAGATTTCCATGTCAAGGTCTAAGGCTTGCCTGATAAATTTTGTTGTCTCAGCAAGACCTTTTCATTATTACATCGACACGTAGATTCTATTTAAATTTCATATGCTTAGTTTGTTGTTACAGATCATCCAAACAAAATGTTGAAATTATAGTCAGCAAATGATTCATCACATTGTTTATGAATATGGACAACAAGTTTATTTCCGTCAAAATTTTCATGTTGTACTCGAGTTTTTTGATGCATTTGAATGTAAAATAAAATAAAATAAAAAAGCAAAAAAGATTAAATATGAGTTATGAAATAGGGGTCGTGGTGCTATGTTACATCATTTGCAACATACAACAACCTTTGAGTTGTCACCTAAAATTAAAAAAAGTTGCAATTTGTAAAATAATTAAATTGTCATGGATGACAGCCATGAGTTTGTTGTATATTACATTATATAACATAATCTAGCCCATGAAATATTAAATGCTTTTTCTTTTTCTTTTTCTTTTTTTAATTTTTGTTTGGAAATAGAGTAAGTGATTTTATTAACGAAGGTACATAAATGCAAATGTTTTATAAAAATAGAAGGAAATTTTGTAACAAATGGCTTGTGATAATTTGGGGTTGTTTTGTTTCCACGTACACAGTACACATAGTGAGATTGTCCACCAATGACTATCCGTAAAAAGTTATTTGAGAATATTTTTCTAACTCTTTTTTTTTTTTGTTTAATATTTTTTGAGATTTACAAAAATGAATTAAAAGAAGAAGAAGAAGAAGAATAAGCTCTTGAGTCTTGATATTAAATACTCAATTAGAAATGTTCTTTTGGAGTGCTTTTAAAAATATTACTACTATGCTTTATAACACAAAAAAATTATAAAATTGTTTTAAGATCATAAATTGCTTAGGCATTTCTTCAATTCTCGGATTATATTTCGGTAACTAAGCATCGATATTTAATCAGAAAAATTTAACAAAACAGAAGACCGAATTAACGGTTAAAAATTAAAAAAAAAATCAATTAATACTGTAACATTAGATAGTTTTATAGTTCATTTTATCCACACTCTATTATTATCTTACAGTTACTTTTAATATTTTTGTTAAATGGATATTTATGTATGGTAGCGTAGCGTAGGACTGGTTTGCCAAAGTTGAACAAATTACTATTTATTATATAAATAAACAAAAACGGCAGCAACGATTAAGATTTAAGAAAAAGAAAACGTTTTCAAATTCCCACTTGGGAACAAAACAAACAAAGACCAGAAAGAACCCAACAAAACGGATATAATTAATACGTAACATTGTTTCTTTATTCCTTCTCCTTCTTCTTCTTCTTCTTCTTCTTCTTCTTCTTCAGTTTCATATACAAATAGAAAAAGAAAAACCGGCAGGCAGCCCAAATCAGAAGAGAAATGGTGTTGAACAGCTCGGTGGTATTGACAATCGCAAACGTATCAGCGAACGTGTGCCAATACATAGCGTGTAATCCCGAGAGGTTGCCTGTTGACCAAGTCTTGCACCTCCTCTGTTGCCTTCCTCTCCGCCATTTGCGCCGCCTCGCCTTCTCTTTTTGGGCCTTCCTCTGCTACTCCGACAATATCTCCTGGTCCTCCGATCACGATTCCGACACCGACACCGACTCCGATTCCGACCGCCGCCACTCCCATTCGGATTGAGTTCTTCGTACTTTTTCTTGTCGTTTTTTTTTTTTTTAATTTATATGGGTATAAGCAAATTCTGTTTTTCTTTTTGTTTTTTTGTGAATTCACTGAATTGAGAGATATTTGGAGAAATTTGTTTACGCGTTGATTCGTTTCATTTTTTTTTTGTATTTTTATTTGGTCTGTTTGTTTGTTTGTGGTTTTTTTTTTCTCTTTCTTCATTTTTTTTTCCCCAGAAAATTCGTGTTTTTATTATTTTGTAAATTTGGGGTTTTATTCGGTTTAGGAAGAAAATTTATAAGGGTTTCTTTGCTGAAATTGGACTATTATGTGCCAAAAAATTAAAAAAAAAAAGTGTGAACGACTTATCATACAAGTTACTTAAATATTTATGACATGTGGTACATAACAAATGACAAGTCATAGTAGACGGAATAATGATTTTCACGTAAAAAAATGAAAAAACTTCCCCCCCCACCCGAAAATCAACTTCTTAACACATTCACTGCTATCACTCCAGAAAATCCCATGCCACGTTTCTCTTCAAATAATTTGGACCCATCTCTTTGGTGACTGCAGCCAGTGCCATTGAAGCTAACAGATAGGTAACCTTCTTCAATTCTTCATCGACACTCACTTAAAAATTATATTTAGGAAAAAAAAATCATTTATAAATAGATAAATATTAAAAATTTGTGATAAATTAATAAAGAGAAAGACTTTGGTCAGAGAAAGGCAGTGTTTGGTGGGTAACGCTGGAAAAAAAAATGAAGACTTTGGAAGCTCCTTGGCCGATTTCTTTATTTTCACGCATTCATGTCGACAAAACCCCTCATTCTTCTCCAATGTTACGGTTTTGCCATTCAACAACTAGACTCTCTTCCTTCACTCCTCTCTCTTTCACCCTTCGTCGTCAGCTTCCCATGGCTTCTTTTTCAGCTCAGGTTGGTCAAAAATCTATCTTTGTTTGGTTCCCAAGAAAACCCGTATAGAAAAATTTAATCTTTATGTACATGTGATGTGTTTTTATTTATTTGTTTTTGGGATTATCTGATTGTTTGTTTTGATCAGGCTGTGTCAACTGGGGATGTTAAAAGTGATGCCAATGTCTTCGAATTGATTCAAAAGCATCAGGTAATACTATTATGATTTTGTTTCCAATTATTTTTCTTTTCTGTCTTTTTGCTTATTAATTCTTCATTTGATTAAAATTATAGGAGAATAATTTATGAATATAAATGTTAGGATCATATTTTAGTCCTTTCCCTGTTTTATTTTTATACAAGGATAACATATGGTTCGTTCGTATATTGGAAATGGGAAAACATGAATAACAGCTGAAGTTGATGTGGGGTTGTCATTTCAGGAAGCAGCTGCCCGGCTTCCTCCACTTGAGGAAATTCGTACTGTACTTGATCGTAGTGTTCGCGGCATGCTTTCTACTTTTTCTCAGGTTTTGGGTTCATATCTGGTTGATTATTAACAGTTCTGGACTAATTAAGTGAGAAAAACAATAGCAATAAACTTAACATGTTTGTGCTTTCTTTGGTAATGTTGGTTAGGTTTTGAAGTAAGATAGTTGTTTGCTATCAAACAATTAAATTGCCACTTTCATGGCTCATTGACCTCTTTTATTTGTGCAGAAGTATGAGGGTTATCCATCAGGATCAATGGTTGACTTTGCATGTGATGCAGATGGAACTCCAATATTAGCCGTCAGCAGCCTGGCTGTTCATACAAAGGTTTGCTGGAAATTTTGTTATCTTAACTCATAAGATTGTTCGTTCATAAAAATTTACAAACTTCAGTTTTACAGACCAGATAATTATTTAGATAGAGAAATTCAGAAATAACGCCTATGTCTGCATGTGATTTTCTTTCGTTTACATCTCATTTAGGTTTGATAGCAATGGGTTGATGGAATCAAATTGATAGATAACTAATGGAAGATATAGTTATTAAAGTTCACAATAAGAGTTTGCTAGTTTTTCTTTGATTTGCTTTAGGATTTCTTTTTCTTGTCAAATTCCTATAATTAATTATTTCAAAAATTGCTGCTTTCCAGGACCTGTTAGCAAATCCAAAATGTTCATTGCTTGTCGCTAGAGATCCAGAGGATAGAACTGATTTAGTCATCACTCTGCATGGGGATGCTACTTCTGTAAGTTGAACAACTTATTTCCAACTGTTGTATGGTTTTGGTCAATGATTCTGCAACTGATCATTCTTTTAGGTATGAACTTCTCCTTAATCATTTCAATCATAACAATTTCAGTTATGCTTTATCAATGAATGACACAGGTTGCTGAGAAAGATAAAGCTGCCATTCGTGCTGTCTATTTGGCTAAGCACCCGAATGCATTCTGGGTAACTTAGTTCCCTCATGTTCTCTTATCTGCTTTGTTAATCTGAGCTATGAAGTGTCACCAACTTACTTTAGTGGAAATCTAAAACTGCTCCACCATGTAAAGGTTGATTTTGGTGACTTCCAATTTATGCGCATTGAACCAAAAGCTGTCCGGTATGTGTCAGGTGTCGCAACAGCTTTATTAGGATCTGGAGGTTTGTCTCCTGTCCAGCATTTGTTTTTAAATTAAATTCGGATGGTGTTGTACGCCAGGTTTTTTTCTCTAGTGCTTTGATCTTCAGAGGGGGATAGAGAGTTAGATTCTCCCTCAGTTACTTGAGATGAGATGCTGATATTTCCAGATACACTGTTACACATACTGATTTTTGTTTCTGTAGCTCTAATGAATTTGTTTGTTGGGTTGCTGCTTCCTTTCTACCACTATATTCCCTAAATTAATTCTTATTTATCTTTCCTGTGCTTTCACTTTCAGAGTTCAGCAAAGAGGAATACCAAGCAGCAAACGTTGATCCTATAGCTCAGTTTTCTAAGCCTGTTGCGGTATTGCCTACTTGTTTGCTATTTATTATTTTTCTATCATTACTTCTGCAGTTTCTATCTTCTAATTGAATTACTATCTCTTGGCAGTCTCACATGAACAGAGATCATGCTGAAGATACAAGAATCATCGTGCAACACTCTACATCGATTCCGGTAATCTAGAATTATATGGTTAACACTGTCTTTCTGTATAATCATTATTATATGATCAGATTGGCACTGGTTGAGAAGGAAAATGATAGGATTAAGCCCTTATTGCTTGTAGTCAGTATTTTGCATACCAGTACCAAATGAATGGTTAGATAAATAATTGAAGAAGTTTCAGTTGCTTGGTTATGAATGAATGATTTATCAAAGATTGGTTCAGTTTCTCCGTTGTGATTACCAAAGAGAGATTGATAGGCTTAGTAAAAAATGACATTTTTCAGGTGGATTCTGCTTACATGCTGGATTTGGATAGTCTTGGATTCAATGTTAAGGTACTGCTAACTGTCTTAAGTGGGGCATGTCCTCAAGTGATTGATCTTCTTTTAGATTTTGTTGGTTGGCTTAGAATATAATGACTTTGCATTACTATCAAGCCACCTTCCAGAACAGGTTTTCTTGATGCTTCTCTGTTGAGTATCATTTTCATAAATTCTCTCTCTCCCTTTCTTTTAAAATTATTTTGACTTTCATTTCTTTTAGGCTGGTTATCAAGGAAATACTTTCAAGCTCCGAATTCCTTTCCCTAGACGTGCTGAAGATAGAAAGTAAGAAATCTTATGCTGGGATTTCTCATCTTGCACAAATATTTACTGTTCTTTGACATATCAAAAGGGGAAAAATGCTTCTTTGATCCTTATATGTGGTTGCAGTTTCGTTTAGCTTTTCTAACCCAAACTTATGCTCACCATGCTTAATGACTATATTATGACACTAGAAAACTGATAAGTGAGAGATAAGACTGCAGGTAATGTTTCAGACGGTTGGACAAATTGCTGAAATTGATATGTAATATTGTAAATCAATAGTATATGCTGATTGCATGCAAGGAATAATATATGTATATATATATGCCGGTGTCTTTCTCTTTCATCTTATACTTGGATATATACTCAGATATCATATCCTGCAATAGAGTTGCTGAAAATGCTTGAGAATAAAATGGTTGACACCTCCTTGAACTGTCTGGTGAATTACTTGATTTTCTTTGACTATAGAATCATTCTTGAACATGAGTTGGAACTCTAGGTTGGAACTTTCTGGCTTATCTTATAGTTGGAATATTCATTTGGATCTTTCAATGCTTTTCCTAAAGAAAACATGCAAAAGAGTGGACAAATCTATGCTGCATATCATGTTTGAAGGCATTCAATTATTTTTTCTGCCCATTATTATCATCATTATTGTCTTTCTGTTGTTGTTCTGTTAAGTTGCATTTTCTTGTATTCCTTAGGGATGTGAAGATCCTCATAGTGGAAATGCTTCAAGCTGCTAATTCCCATGACTGATCCCACAGAGTTATAAGAACGAAGAGATATCAATATCCAAATCTTTTGGTGATACTGTCTATTTCTTCAACCATAAATTATTTCAGCTTTGCAAGATTTTTGTTGTTCCTCCAAGGCATACAAACTTTGATTTGTCACTGTCAACATCAAGACTTTAACTGAATGGCATGCCTTCGAACAAGTCATGTCCTCAAATTGGGCATTCTAGCAGAATGTTATTATGATGTTTGAAGAAAGTGCAGGGATCTATTCTGGCATATTTTATATATATTTACAAATTGAGCTGCAGGGAAGCTGAAGCAAATCATATGCAAAGATTTCGAATTACTTTTTATCTTCATCTACTTACAATTTTATGAATTCCTCCTAACGTCCAACCCCTCAATTGTATTATCATGTACATGTATGTGCCAATAGGATTATCATTTATTGACTTGCCTTCATTGTGACCTTCCTTGGGGGTTGTTGTCTTCGTTGGCTGTGCAGGTTCCTGAATCACATCACAATCACTGTTTGGTGGATACCCACAGATTGAGGTTATGAGAGCAGCGAATAAAGATAAACTGCTTAAGAAAGACATTTAGACATACTTTGGCCACAATCATGTATAGCAAGAATTATTTTTTATAAATCATATGTGATAGTTTCTAAATGCTCTGTTTGTCATATGCTCGTTTTTGCGCGATGCGTTATTGTAAAAATGAATTGTTCTGAGAACTCAATGAAGTTGAGAAAAGGAGTGGCCCGCCTTGCCTTCGATAAGATAGGGATAAGCATTGCAATTGATATATATAGTATGATATGATTTGGTATTGACTCAAAAAGGATAAGATAATTGAATTCTATTGGGTTAGATATGGAAAAGACAATCAAAGACACAAAAATTATCAAACAATCATTAGTTGTCACCAACAATTATCCGGTACTTATCAGCACTAGTGGAGTTTTGATGCTGATGACAGTGCCACTTCATATGTTATGGACGAATTAACTATGGTGCAACTATAGTACTATACTATAATTATTTTCGATCATTAAATATAGTTATTAGATTTAAAAGTAAGAGATTAAGTAACTGTGTTATGATACCACAGTTACACCAGATCCATGTTCTGGAATTCAAACACATCGCCACGCATTCAGATTTGAAATATAATAATGATATTTCGTGTTGGATGGAAGATATGATTTCACACAAATGCACTCCTAAAACTGAGCTACTTTTATTGGTACGCAGTAGTCGAGCCAGATTTTGATTATTTTGGTAGGCCTACAAGAAGCAATGGCATTCCCAAATTACCAATAAATTTTGATCCGAGCACATGCTATATAGTCTTTACCATATTGGGTGCATGCCAGAGGAATCATAAGAGCCGTCATGTCAGAATCCAAAATCACTTTGATTTTTGTACATAAAAACACAAATAAACATGGGAACACCTCGAGAGAAATGAGTGAGAGACAACATCAAAGGGGCAAAACAACAATAACTATAGTTTCTATGAGAACGCTGGATAGAAACATTATATATTTTTAAATTTTTTTTTTTTTACTCATTGATAAAAATGAAATACTACCTATACAACAAAACCAGAAGAGAGGCTATTGTTGATTTTCTGCTCTTTTATATCCCCTCAACAAGCACTAATAAACCACTCAATTACAACAAATTTCCCCCCAAAAAAAAAAAATATATTCAGAAGAAAGTGTTTCTGCTGCTACATCACATCTTTCATTCTGAATCACTTTCCATGCTTCCCATGGCCTTTAATCCTCTTGGTCTCTGCATTATTTGGTAACAGAGAAAACAAAAACACAACCGATTTACTCATCTCTTCCCAGGAAAAGAGAAACCAAAAATAAGAAGAAATTGATCAACTAAAACTAATAATGTTACCTTCTTAGAGCTTTTCTTCTCCCTAACTTCATATCTCTCTTGGCACATATCAGTCAACCAAGCCCCAGGACTCACCAACTGCCGCCACCAACCAAAACAAAATAAGTAAAAATAATTTATAAAAAAGCAAACAAACCCAGTAAACAAATCCAATTTTTGTTGTTAATTTTTCAATCAACAAAAGTCATAAATCTTTGTTTGCATAACTTACAAGTAAACTTCTTTGAATTATCTTGGCTCTCTTTTTAGGCCTTTGAGGAGGCTTGCAACCTTTCATGGCCAAAAAATCTTCCTCTTTCTCTTTGTTTGACAAAGCAATGTAAAGCTTTGGCCAAACGGCCAATTTTTTATCCTCTCCATTTTTGGCATCCACCGAAACCTTGCCATTGCCATTCTCATCCACTAGACAACTAGCCGATCCTCTTGTGGTGTAATATCTGTCTTCCTTCTCGGGGGAGGATGATTTCCTGTTCTCGTTTGAACCTGAACGCAGAATCGTGCCCTCAGAATTTCTGTAACCAAACATAAGAACAATTAAACTTCCATTTATTGAATCATCCATCAGTCACTGTTAAAATCAAAAACTCAACCGCATATCAGAACTCTTACACATCAACATCCTCATTTACTTTTCACTTTTCCTTTAATTTTCTGCTATATCTTTCTCAGAAACCAAACAGAAATAACAAGAAAAGCTCCAATCTCACTTTCTCTAAATCGTTAATTCTTATGGGAAAACCAAACAAAAATCCTCCAGCGAACAGAGCCTCACAACAACCAAAATTAGCTCTTTCAATTCTCAAAAACCCAAAAAAGAAAAAAAGAATCAAATTCTCTGCTTAACAACCAAACAAAATGATGACCAAAAAAACAAAAAATAGGTTTAAAAAAAATTCTCGAAATTTCTGGGGCCAAATTCTTAGAATCAAAACAACAAATCCACACTTGAAATTCTTTTTTAATCAAAAAATAAAAGAAAAAACAAATAAAAAATTTAAAAAAAATTTACAAATCATCCCACCTAGTGAAACGAGTGGAGGTATCTTTGTCAGAAGCAGCGGTGACCAAACATCGATCGATACGAGAAGTCATTTTCCGGCGAATGACAGCACCGTTGGATTTCTGAGAGAGCTGCTTTTGTGGATCCTTGACTCTCACGCATCTAAGTCTCTTCTTGTTCCCCCACTGTAAGAAAAATTCTGGCTCCATTGATATTGACGTTGACGTTGATGTTGATGATAATTTACAAGCTCTTTGATTCTTCTCTTCCTTCTCCATTCCTACAGCCAAAAAACCATAAAAACCCAGAAAAATTTCAGCTTGTTTATACATCAAGTTGGGTTTCCAAAACAGACCCAGAAGAGGAAAATCAAGGAAAAGAACAAAATTTTGGCTAATTCAGCCGTTTTGTCAGCAAATCCAATGTATTTTTTCTAGATTAAAAACTCAGAAGTGAGGGAGGGAAAACAAAAACAAAATAGATGCGGTGAACTGAAAAGATGGAATTTTTCTTTGGCTAATTCAGTGAGTCTTCTTCTTTCGGAAAAAAATGACAGGAAAGAATGTTTAGCTTTCTTCAAATCAAAAGCTTTTCTTCATGAACTCAAAAAACCCAGAAGTGAAAATCAAATCAAATCAAGAAGATAGTAAAATTGAAGATGAAGAACACAAAAAAGATGGATTCTCCAATCTGGGTGTTTTTTTTCCCCCTTTTGTTGATTGGTGCAATTCAGAGGAGTCAGAAAACGTAAAATTTAGAGAGAAAATCAAAACTGAAGCTGATGAATTCGTTCACCAGACAAAATAAAATAACAAAGGAATCACAGATGATTGTATCAAATATCATCAAGATCTAGAGCTTGAACATGCAAAAAAATCAGTACAAATCTTCTTTCTCTCTAAAGCTAATCTGTCTCAGAGAGAGAAAGAAAGAAAGAAAAAGTAGCATAAGAAATACAATACATACATGTTATAGAATAGAAGATGTAAAGCTTCTCATAATAATTCCACAAACAACAACAACAACAACTTGTTTATATCAACTGCTGGTTTTGTTTCTGTATGAACAATCTTGCTTTAAATGAGAAAAGAATATCAATCTTTAAGGACTTTTGGAGAAGATGATTTTTAGGCTCTCTTTGATTATCACTCTCTTTCTCTCTCTCCCCCTCCCTCTCTCTTTCAAAAGCTTTATTGTGAAATTTCTTCTGCTTTCTATCTTCCTCTTCGTCCTCCATTTTTTTTTCTCTATTTATCCCCGTTGGTAGCAACTAGCAAATAAGTTATAAAAATAACTTACATTTTATCTTTACCGTTGGATTCATTATGTACGGTTGATGAGGCTTCGGTCCAAGAGAACCAAGGAGGGAATAAGTAATAATTTGGGCCTCAGTTTGGGCTTTGCTTCTGCATTAGCTTTGGGAATGGCCCTAACATTTGTTCATTTTAGGGATGGCAATAGATTGGATCTGATCCAAGATTAAGGTGATCCAAATCTAATCGAATTGGATTTAAGTCAGTTTAAAATAAATTTGAATCAGATTTAGATATTGATGTACGGATCTAAGACGGATCTGGAGCAGATCTGGATCTATCCTAATATCTAAATTCATATCTATATCCACCCATCTTTTAATTTTATTTTATTTTAAAAGTCTCATAACAATTATAGAATTATAATGATAATAAATTTTATTCATAGCATATTAGTGGTATTTACCATGCATTTAAACTCTTAAAACTTAAAGGTTAGTTTTGTAAATTTAAAGGTCAGCCAGCCCCAAAGCATGTACTTGCAATATTCAAATTGCAAGCCAAGTAATACAACTTGACAAATTATTTTACTATATTGGCCAAATAATTTTTAAAGAATATAGTTATTCGTATATTTAGTCAAATATGGCCATAATAAAACACTGAATATAAATTATATTTTATTTATATGTCATTATCTAATGTTGTAAGAATGAGGGTGGGTGTGTGTGGATTTTAGAATGATGAAGGAAACAATAGAATATTAGATTGATCTTACTCCTGCAATTACTTTTGAAGAATATTTTATTATCTTTTTTTTTTTGTTTTGGTGTAAAAGTATAAACTACAATATTTATTATATTTTAAGATAAATTATATAATTTATTTGTTATCAAAACATTTTAGCCTTCAATTTTCATTCTAAAAAATTATTACTTTTTTATTATTGAGTTTTAGAATTCATGACGGATCTAAAGTATATTTGGATTTTAATTTTTTTTAATATTTGGAGCAAATATAGATATTTATTTCTTTTTTGGATATGGATATGAGCGAAAAATATAGATGCATGACAGATCTGGAGTAGATACGGATCTTGATTTTTTATTATGGATATGGATCTGGAGCAGAGTGGATCCAACTCATATCTGTCCCATTGCCATCCCTAGTTCATTCTAGCCTGGTTGACTATGTCAATATTTTCATACGAATTAGCTGAAAAACACTTTAAACATGAAAAAAAAAATAATAAAGCTAGCTTAAAAATATACAAAAAAAAACTGGAGTCCTTTTGGCAAGAAGTGAATTGTTTCATGTAAAAAGTCTAAGCTTAATCTAATCTACGTAAATTTTAGCATTATAAATTTATTATCAATTGACTTTTTAATATAATTAATATGACTAAAGCCCTGTTTTTCATTAAGATTAAATAGTTATAACTTAAAAACTACAACACTAAAATATTTGGTAAACACTAATTGTTGTAATCTGTAAGATAAATTTATTAAATTTTATACTTGTAGAATAAAAAAATATTACTAATTTTACTAAAATTATTATTTAAAAATTATATTTTTTACGTATTATTAATTTTTATTTTATAAATACATTTTTTTTAACATCTCAATTTGTCATGATTGAGGTCAAGGTCGGAGTAATTTTTTCTTTCCCTCCATCCTTTAAGAAGCATAGTAAGTGGCTGGACTTTAATGTGCTCTACTTTTTCTGTATAAACATGTAAATATCATATATCAAGTCAGATTTTGACATAACATATTTGGTGAACAAGTAAATTAACTTTTTAATTATTGTTTTCTTACATTTGGGCTTAGCTGTGATAGAGCTGATAAAATTTGACATAATTTTAATTATTTGACATTATACAAATAAATGAGTATATGTCATTAAATTTTAACGATTATTAAATGAATTGGGTCTGGGTCGATACTTCTTTTCGTTTTAGGTTATGGTTAAATTTTTTTACCTATTTATCCAATTAATAACCGATTATATTTTCTATTATAAATCAATTTGCAAGCTCTTATTATCAAAACTCAAATATTGGATATAATTCTCTTTTCTTCTTTTTTTTGGGGGGGGGGGGGGGTGGGGAGTGGCAAGATGAACATGTATGTGGTGTTTCATTTACAAAATTCTATATAGATTTAGAATTTCAACAATATGAATGTGTAAAATATTAGTAGACACACACACATAGATATATATATATTAGAACTTCAATAGTGTAAATATGTAATATTTTAGTAAATACATGTGTGTGTAGATGTTTGATGTAAATCTTAATAAATATATAAATGTTAAGCAAGTTATTAGATAATTTGTTTATTTTTCGTGTTGGATTATGATTTTAATATCTGGACAATATTGTTAAATAAGTCATACTTGTATCAATTTAAATTTAATACTAACCCTTAACACGATAAGATCATGACCTGATGATCCATTTTGAGAACTCGGAGCATGCTAAATCTATGAATCCGTTTCTTTTGTCAAAATAAATAAATAGATACGTTTCTTTAAGAGAGAACTCATTAAATATATAGTTACAAACTCTTATATAAATTTTTATATACAAAATGACGTGATATGATTTAATTAGTTTGATTAAATACTTTATAATTTACATGATTTATTTTTATTATTTTATATTTTTATTTAACTAATAAATAAATATTAAATTAATTTATACAAAATAAAATTTATATAAAAATTTGGTGCTATACGATCACTCATTATCGATCGGAAAGAACTTGTTAACGAAGGCAGACAAAAACAGGCCCCACACAAGACGACGACGACACACTTGTTTTGGAAAACAACAAAGAACTTCCATCACTTCTTGAGTTGTACATTTTTCACAAAAGCCTCAGCTTCCATCACTTCTTGAGTTGTACACTTTTTCACGAACATGTGATATTCAATTTTTTTTCCGCCCACTCAATTTACAATTACAGCAACGAAACCATAAATAGGTTTTGTCTTCTTTCAATCTTTGGTAATATATAAAAACTATTCCAATTTGATTATGACCTATTAATTGTTGCCCAAATATGTTATTTACCGCGCATGAGAAAACCTTGCCTGACAATTGATATATATATATATATACATATATGTATGTATGTATGTATATATGTATGTACATATATATGTATGTATATATATACGCGCACGTAAATATGTTTCAATATATTAATAAATATAAAAATACAGTTTTTAATATATTAAAATTTTATTTTTTTTATTTTAATAATATCTCACTTTAACAAAAAAAGGACGTCCTCACCAAAAAAACATATACAAAATTTGAAGGTCCCAATTGCTTTTCGACAATCAACCAATTATTTCCAATGAACTCCATATATATATATATATATAGACACACGCGCACGCTCGCACACATTGTGCTGAAAAACAGAGCCCGTGGGTTGGATAAAAGGATACTAATAAAATCTTACTTGACTTGCATTAGTATATTTCGAAGATGTTGCATGATAATTTTAAATTATCAATCTCATTAAGCCACGTGTGATAGAATCATTCATGATTTCAATATTTTTATACCTAAGTTTGGGAAATTAAAGTAATTATATTTTACAATAAAAATAAAATATTGGGATGAAAATTTTGTATCCCAAATAATATGACACCTCATGTGTCACTCAATGAATTATAATTAAACATAAACACTTTGCCATATTTTTTTCTTCATTTTTGTCCTTCTACTTGAAATTGTTTTTTAGATTGTTTTTGAGAGATCAAAAAGTAATTTTGAAAAGTTAAAAATTAATTTTAATATTTTAATAAACTCATTTAAAAATTACCATTGACAAAATCATCTCATTTTTCAACATATTTTAAAAAGAAGAGAAGTAATAGCTTTTTAAAATTTGATTATGAGTTTTATACTTTATGTGGTGTGTGTGTGTGTATCTAAAATTATCCTAATTTAATTAAGAAATAAAATCACTAGATTTAAAGAGATTATTTTATTATCAATTATATTGGGACAACAAAATAAAAATATAATATAATAAAAATATTTATTTTGGTTATCAATAATTATATACACACAATAAAAAATATAGTATATACATGTGTTTGTAAATGTTTAACTAAACTTTTATTTAATAGTATGTCTATTTAAGTAATTTGCACTCATAAAGCAGTTTAATAGTTAAATTTACTTTTAAGTACATATAAACCGTTTTTAAAATTCACAACACTTTTAAAAATAAATTTTATTAATTTTTTTTTACCATTGATCATTTATGTATCATAACTAATATTTAACAGATTCTCTTTAATATGAATAGGGATTAATTTCGCGCCACCCCTACTCAAATTAAAAGTTCTTAAACTAAAATGTTCGGTGTACATGAAAAGTCATTTGGGTACAAGGGGGACCCCCCACACATATGGGTAAAGAACCGTTTAAAATATCATCATTATTCAAGACAAAATGATTTTGAATGTTTGAGCTAAAAAGTAGAGCATGCCATACAAATTGTTTCATATCATCAGAATTGACCTTTATACAGGAATGGATTGAATAAAAAGTTTTTTTTTTTTTTTAAATAGATTACAGCAAGCCCAAATTAGCAAACGGCTCTTGTGAAACAAGAGCAATAAGGTATGATTTCAACTCAATATTCAGATGATATTTTTATAATATTTTAGAAATATATAATTGATAATTATTAAATAATAATATGAAATTAATTAAATTTCAGTCATACACTATTATATATATATATACACACACGTTAGGTCAGTTTAGTATTAGATTCAAATTCAGTGAGTTAATGAGTGGCATCTCAAATATGGCGTCATCACCAAAAATATAAACAATGAATTATAATTACTCGTAAAGAGTTAAGACATTAAAATCCACCGAGGTTGGAATTTAGCGGCGAGAAAAGCAACTGAAGCTCAAACTTATTATACCTCGAAATTCTTAGTAGAAAAAATAAAATAAATAAATTACAGAAAATTGATAGGAAAAGGAAAAATCTAAGAAATAAATTCTTAGTGGTCTTGAAAACGAAATTTTGTAATTCTTTGTTTCGGACACATTCTCGTGAGCTGTGAACAAAATTGTCCTCTTGTAAAAATTTAGGTGGGTTTAGATCGACGTGGTGAGTATGCGGTTGAAATTTAGGTTTAATTCCCGACATGAGAGACTTTTACAATATAATCCCTATTTCACCCACATTGAAACAAATAATAAAATAATAATAATAATAATAATTGATTAATTGAAAACTCTTGTTAAATTTTATGTGGAAAATGCTGCCTTTTGGGTGAATTAGAAAAAAAAAAAAAAAGATTTGTCTTAAAAAATCATGTTAAATGGGCGCATTTAGAGACTCTAGGCAACTCAACAGCTCACCCCCCTTCATATTTTCATAAAAACTAATTAAAATTTTTCGGATATCGTGACCCAATAATGGAAAATATTAATTAAATTTTCTTTTTAAATACAGATTTAAGTTCATTAAAAGTCCGAAAACATCCTTTATCTCACCAAAATCATAGCCCCAGAACAAACTTTATTTTGAGGTCACAACTCACAAGCGTCTGTAGATCGAATTTTGTTATTTTTGTATTGATTGCCCAAGAAAATATAAAGCATCATTCATGGCAAGGGGTTGTGGGACCCTTATGAAAGACGCCATAAACATAACAAAAGTCCAATTGCGAACAGCTGTAAGGCAACAGCATCCACAACCCAACAGCCTAATAGGACACCCTGTTCCACTAACTCTTGGGTTGTTTGGGTAACCTCCAAATTTTGTTCAAAAAATCATATATCACTTTTAGTTCAAAATTTTATACTTCTCTTATTGTTGTTCTACACATTCCCCTTGGTGGGATAATACCTTTATTTATTTGATACTTCTCTTATAGTAATCTTGTGGCATTTGTTAATGATTATAATAATCTTTTACAACCAAAAAGGTAAAGCCATATGATGCATGTGGTATAGGAATAGGAGCATCAAACTATGGAGCCAGCCTAGGCTTAACCACTAGTTATCATTTTGTCATCCTCAAAACAACTATATAAATAAGGCCTGAAATAGCCAGCTTCTGATACTCTCAACGCAATCTCTCTCCATTTTTTATCGCTTTTGCATACACAAAATTAAAAAGCTTTTTCATCAAAAAATTTAAAAACAAATGGAGGCTATGAAGATGAGATTATTTATCGCAGTGGCGATTGTGCTAACGGCCGTGTCAGCAGCCCAAAGAGTTGCGGCTGCTGCCGATGCCCCAGCTCCTGCTCCTACTTCCGGCGCCACCACTGTCATGGTGCCCACCATTTTTGCTTCACTTGCAGCTCTTGCATTTGGCCTCTTTTTCTGAATTATGTTTTATTTTCACTGTGATTATGTAGAGTTCGCCCTTTGCCTGAGGCTTCTTGCATGCTTAGGGGTTTTAATTCTTTTTTATTCGAGCATTCTTGGTTGGCTTCACAGATTCATTTCGTTGTCGTTAGTTTCATTTATCATATTGTATTGGAGATGAGAGCTAATGAATAAATATTATCTGTTTGGTCATCGATTATTTCAATTGACATTTTTCTGTGTAGGATTCTGTTTTACAATTGTTTTAATTCTTTTTTATCAGTGAAATGGTTCAATTATTAATTTTTTTCCCTTCAGACAAAAAAAAAAAAAAAGACTCAAATTGTAAATTTACAACAATGAACTAACATCAACTACTAGTAATTACTGGGTTAAATTAGCAAATAACATTTAGAACCCTAAATCTGTTGTGCATTTTTCAACTCTTGGTTATATTACAGAATCTGTTATATTTGTGTTTGAATTATGCTTATATGAATATCAAATTTTCCATTTAGTTTATGAAATTGTTGCCTAAATACGCATCTCTGTTAAATTAGCCAATTTAACAATTTTTTTTTTTTCAAAAGATTGGAAGTAACTAGAACTTTACATTACATTAGATCAGTTCAGTGAGATCCAACACATTAAAGATTCTTTGTGCAATGTTTTTTTTATCTCAATTTTTAGTTGGTTCTTTAAATTTTCATTTTATTAAAATTAGTTTGGTTTTTTCTTTTTAAAGGTAAAGTTTGCACATAGCCCAAATACAAATTTTTAACAATTTTACCTTTTTTTTAAAAAAAATTATTAAACACTACGGAAATAACTAAGAAGTTTCCATCAACGAAACGAATCTTTCAATTTCGATTAATCGGGAAAAAAAAAAAAGAAAGCCAATAAAAATGTGCGACGTCAGACTCAGGCAAAGCCCACTAAACCCTAGAAGGCTGAAACGAGGGCATTCTAGAAAATTAACTCAGTCATCTCTATATAACTGGGTGAGGGGGATAAAACCCTAACCCTAACTTTGGTTGTAGTATCCACCGCCTTCGATTGAGTACCAGCCTGCACTTTTTGATTAATTTTTTTTTTTTTGTCAATTTGATAGAAACCTATTTCGCCTCTTTGAGTAGCCGTATGAATGTATGAATGCATACATAAATTTCATATTTGGTTTAGTTAGGAGGCACAGATTGAATCAAAAGGCCTTTTGAGGGGAATCTTTGATTTCTTTTATCAATTCTCCCCCAAGCAGCCTCTTACAGTTTCAATTTTTTTTTTCTAATTAATTAAAAAAAATGGATCTTTAATGCCTCAGAATAACCAGAAGGTTAAATTTTTAACCACACCGTTTGGTTCAGACAGAGGCTTATAGCAAAACCCCGCAGCACAAAGGTATTAATAATTCTTCCCATTTCTTGTTATTTGGGATTTTCTCCTTATAGCTGCGGATATTTATTTATTTATTTTTCTTACTTTGTTTGAAACCCTTTTTTCCTTTTGCTTTACATTGTTTAGTTGAATTTATGTTTCATGCTCTGCGAAGTGTCAGTGATTTTATCTTGTAGATGGTCTTGTAGATGTTGAGAGTGGCCTCTCGAAAGATCGAATGGTGATGATGGAGGTGCCATTTGGTCCCGACAGAGGCTCAGAACAAGAGGGGTCTCCTCCTGACCCTGTTTGAGGGATAGGAATGAGTTGCATCTGTTCCTTTCCTATGGTAGGCTATCGGACATTTTACATCTTTAGGCTCCATTAGTTAAAGAGTAGATTTCAGTGATAATGTATATAATTTGATAGCTTCACTTTGCATTACAGTGTCTTCACATTTGAATGTGATTTGCTTGTGACATGTTTTATTTCAGAGTTTGTACCATTGGTCTTCCATTTGGACTGTTCATGGATGTGTAAAACTAGTTGTTAGGAGCGAGAAATTTGCCAATTATTAATACCTATTCCATGTATCATTTAGTAGTTGATGTTGATGGTCTATTTTCCTATATGGATTAGGAGACTTTTTGAATCTGAATTATTCACTTGAGCTCTTTTGTTTTGGAGCCCTGCGTAGCAGCTGGGCTGTGATAGGCCAGCTGCAAAAAAAGAATCGTCGCACAGAAACTGAAACTCTTGCAGCTGGGCTGGCGCAGCCCTTCTGCTTGGCAATGCTGCCAAATGTAGCTAGAGTACTTGGCATTGACTAAAAAAAGAATACTAAACATACAATATAAGGCTTTGTCTGTTACGGTGGTGTAATATGTTCTGAAGTCAAAGTTTATGTGCAAACAGGAAGTAGCTAAATATTTATAATGTAGATAAGAGGAAGCATAAATAGTTGAGTGGAGTTTGCTGAAATTAGATGAGTAGTTATGAGAAATAACTACAGGAAGTTAAAGTTCTTCCACTTTGTTTCTCTAATTTTACTTTACTTTTGATGCTTCCTTTATTTACCATTTGCCTTCATAAAATGTTGTTACTTCCTCTTGTTGAGTGAAAAATGATACACTTCACTAAGTGAGAACTTTGCAGTTAGAGGATGACTGCGAAACAAGAGAAACAATTAGATTTTCTGAATCCTGGAAGTTAAGTTTCATTTCATATATGAGAGTTCAAGTATGGTGGCTATAGTTTGAAGTCCATTGGTATTTTAGATCAGTCTGGTAGGGTATCTGGTCTCTCTGTAGAGATTCAATAAGGGGTGGGAAGTTAGAAGCATAAGCTTATTTTACATTGTTGAATTGTTAACTTTTTTTCCAGTCAAATTGTCATGAAGTTTATTCTCAGGATTTTGGGTCTGCATTGTTTGAGGGTAATAAAACCATACAACCAAATGAACTCCACTAAGGTCAATTTTTTTTTTCTTTTTTATAACTTTTTTACATCTTTGCCTAAGTGGGTTTCATGTGGGGTGGTCAGTGTCATTGAGAAATGATATTCACCCCATTAGAACCCATTGACCACACCACCCCCCCCCCCCCCCCCCCCCCCCCCTCCCTCTTCTAGCAGAAAAAAATTCCAAAACATTTTTTTTTTTTTCAAATTGATGTAAAGCCATTGGCTTAGCAAGATGTGCTATGTTTTGTGCACGTATCACTACTCATTTTGTTTGTTTGACGGGAAATGGATGTGAGTTTTTGCGTTTAATAATTTCAGGATTGGAATATTAGAGGCTTCTATCCTTTCTTCCTAACTTGTTGTTTTCGTCACTTTCATAGTGGACATTTAAGGCAATATGGCTAGAGGCTATAACCATGCTAAACACAACCTTCTCATTTTTGTTCCCTTGTAAGTTCTAAATTCTTTATTATGAGTCCTGAAGTTTTTGGTATTGGTTTCATCTCATGCCTAAGACAGATGAAATTTGTTAATATAATAGAAAATTTAGAACGTGTAATGAAAAATTTAGAGTTTGTAACAGAAGTGGGAGGAGCTTGATTAGACTCTCGAGTCCGAAGTAAATTGTAGCCCACTCCGTCAGAGGGAGATGAATGAAGAAGAACTTTTGAATGTTTATGAAAAGCAAATAAATAAAGTTCATTTGATTTGATTATTCCTTTGGAAAGTTAAAAGACTTCATGTGTAACGTATAAAGAAAGATTGAAGAATTGACATGGCAGCTGCTTTGTGTCCCTGAATTCTTTTTCTTTTGCTTGAAGATGAAGCTGTCTACCAAAAACAATTTGTTTATGGGCACTAATTACGGCACGAGCACATGGCTTGTTATCTGTTGTGTACAAAGTCATTGGTTTCTTGCCGTGCGAATAGTCGTGTGTGTTTTATTTCAAAATCCAAAAAAAATAAAAAAATCAATGCTTGAATTCAAGGACCCACCAAACTCTCCAAATAAATATATAATTCACCTACAAAATTAAACGTGTGGTCCAGTGACAACCCCAAAAGGAACTAGGCATTGACATTTCCTTTTTCTTTTTGAAATGTAATTTTGTAGTGGATTTTCTTTCTTTTTTTTTTTTATAACAAAAATGACTTTGCTTTAATTAAACTCAAAATCCAAAGAGTTAGAAAGTTACACGACATGATAACTAATCAAATTGACAGAGCGACACTTGTGATCTCTTTTTTTTTTTTTTTGGTAATTTTGACATTAAAACTAGAAAACAAAAGCTATAAATTCACATGGCCAACTAATACGTAGATTCAGGAATCCAATTATTGACCATATTCTGAAATCTTTAGCTTTTGGATGTAGCAGCTAGCATCCGTCCGTGCCTGGCAAGCCCACCTCAGCAGCCACTCCACTATCTTGAACGATTCTCAAGCCTACATTTGTACAAGGAACGCAGCACAAAATTCCAATTGGTTGTATCACATCGCTATTACTGGCGAAGGCCGTGCCACCTTTTTGTGTCCACAAGATAGCGGGGCTCTGTTATTATATAATGATGTAATAAATTTCCCGGTGGGTCATGTCTCAATAAATCTCCATTGGTGTGGATGGTTTTGACGTTCCATGGGGTCATTTTCTTTTGCTGTGAAGAACTTTAAAAAAAATATCTTCTCCTGTTTTGTAAAATTTGATATCATTTTGCCGGGTCTGATAAGGTGCTTATCCTCCTCTTTGTTGGATGATCAATTAGGTGAGGTCAATCAATTTAATAAAAAAATGGGAAACTGAAGATGAGGGCTTCTTAACTGCCAATTAGGTGAGAGATTCACCAACATTAATATTCTTAATGGTTTTTAGCCAACCGTCATACATTATTTATAGTAAAGATTAAGGATGAAGATAAGATAAAAACAAAATGTCTAGAAGCAATGTTGCTTAATGCTTACATTCATCTTATAATAAGAAATTTAATCATTTCATCTCGTTAGCTTGTTTAAGTTCCACTTGTCGCCATCATATTGATCCTGCTTTTTTATGATAATTTTATTAGGGCTTGATTATTAGACAACTACTCACTGAGATCAGAACTTCCAGAACAGAATGCACTACTAGAACCCAATTACTTTCTAACAGCATTCTATAACATACATGCGTCACATGCTATAACATAACAACATGGTATCTTGAATTACAAACATGGTTCAGAATCTATATACTAGCAAACCCCAAGTATTGAAAGAGCCTCGTTATTTGCAAGACACAGAGACCCTGCACAAATATTTTAGAACTAATAGGAATCTTCCAGCACCAATTCAACAAATGCAGTGCTTTAAAGAGCATCATAATAGCCACCATAGGTTATGTGAGCTCTTGTAATTGGGACCCCTCTCGCTGCTGAAATTGCTTCATTCAGTTTTGTTGCATGCTGGACCACTTGCTTAATTCTCTGGAAAAAAAAAATAACAATTAAGTTGTAAAAATCCCATGACACATCAAGAAAAATGAAAAGACAAACAAAATTACTGCAGATTTGGAATCCACCTGGTCATCAGTGTAAATTTGGAATCGAAGCTTCTGATTCTGGTTCTGGTGATGATGTTTGTTTTTTTGCTGGTTTCCAAAAATGAGAACACATATGGTAGCAGCAGCAACACCAAAAGAGCAAATAGCTCCGATCCCAGTTAAGCTCCACTTCCATAAATTGAGGCCAAGGCCATCATCATTCTCCAGGACTTCATCATTCCAGCTTACTTGATCTTCGATCTTCTTCTTCCTTGGAGAACAAGTCATGTTATCGATTGAGGATTGATCACTGAATGTTGCTGCAGCATCAATCTGAGGGATGATATTATTTCTAGGGGACTTTGGTGAGTCCAATATTTTCATGTCGACAAATTCATTTTCCTTCATTTTCTTGAAGAAAACTTGGGAGAGTACAGCATCCTGATCGGCTTCAATGGATCCTCTATTATTATTATTAGACCCGTTGATCTTGTCAGTGATTGCTGTAGGTTTCTTGACGATGACTTGATAATCATCATCAGCTTCAGGATCTTGGTGGCCTTCCTTCAGAATTGCTGCTGGCTCCAGCTGAATTGGAACTGGCACAAGCTGTTTGGCGGTCACTTTCCTGGAAGAATTTCCTGATGGTGTTTCAATGATTTTCTTGGATTCTGGTGATGGACACATGAAGTAGTTCATGTCGAAAACACTTTTCGGATTCAAACTCCTCTGTTTTCCTGATAAAATTTTCTTCTCATCAGGATTTTCCGGAAAATCAAGAAACCTGGAATCAGGAAGGAATTCCCACTCTTCTTCGTAGTCCATTTTTTTTCTTTTTTCCCTCTTGAGGAAATTAATCAAAGAGAGGGTTTTTGTAAGTGGGATCTTTTGTATTGTTGATTTGATGAATTATTGGATCAAAGATGGTGAGTTTTGTATGTTTGTTTAGGTGGAATTTCGAGAAGTAAGAGCTAGCAAGGCCACCACCAAGGGTGTCCTAATGACTAATTCAATCACAGATTGAAGTTGAAGCCATTAAGTGAGAAAATTATGAGGGAGTTTGATTGAGAGCTTATCCTCTCTAAAGACGACAATGGAGGAGAGGTCCAACTGGGGGGCCCATCTTGTTTTTGCTAGATATTTCTTTCCAATTCTTTACTCGTTACTAAATTTACAAGTTTTGATTACTTTATTATCTTTTTGGATAAATTTGAACTAGAAGTATATGTTCAACTAAGGGTAAAGAATAGTTCCCCCCGCCAGACTGAGGCAGAGATTTTTTAAGGTTATCAGTTGAGTTTTTAATTACTAAGATCTATTAAAAGCATATAATGAATAAAGAGTTTAAATTTCGCACATAACCAGGATATGAAAACGTTTAATTCAAAAATACCAAAATTTCTTTTATATTTCTGAATTCTTTTATTCGGGTTCCAAATTGCAGGTTAAATATAACAGTAAATTGAAAAAATGTAACCAAAAAATTGAAAAAAAAGTTTGATAGAGAATTTGTATCTGTTTACCTTTTATTTTCTTAATTTATATATGTATCCTTTAACCTTTTCTTTTCTTAATTTATACATGTTAATTGTTAAAGAGAGAGTGATGGAACTTTCTTTTTACCAGAAGAGAGATTCTTTAATTAGTGTCGTTACTCTTGTGATATGAAAAAGAAAAAAAGGCCAAAAAAAAAAAGAGTGTAGGTCAGATTGCTTGTAAGAGTTTGCTTGGAATGATATTGACAGGATGAGGTTTAGAAGAAAAAAGAAATAGGGAAAAGTGATAGCCCCACCCACCACTGTGCATGGGCCGGTGTCTTAATTGACTTTTTCCACCAATGTTCCACAATTTGAGTCAAATGACTCAAATCCTTTGCTTCTCTTAGAATTAGCATACAACCATCCTTGTAGACACATCTACTTTGGATTATTTGAATGTAAAATTTATTAGGAACCACCCATTAGTTGGATGGTACACCACTTTCCTTGTAGTATATATGTGAATAAGTTCGAGTCTCTACTCTCTATATCTAGATGGAAAGTAAAATTTATTATATAAGAAGATTTGAACTTCTCCCCACATGTGAGAAGATATGTGATTTACTGTCCTATTAATGAGTGATTCATTTTTAAAATGTGATGAATTTACCATATAAGGACACTTGGACTTCTTTCCACCTGTGAAGTGAAGAGTTATGTGGTTTAAAAATAGGTTCGAGTCTTTATGTCTTGGATGAGAAGCAAAATTTATCATATAAGAGGACTCGAACTCTTTTCTACATGTAAGAAGATATGTAATTTATTATCTTATAAATTAGTGCTTTCTTTTTAAAATGTGATGAATTTTCCATATAAGGGGACTCAAAATTCTTCCCACGTGTGAGAAGATATGTGATTTATTGTCCAATTAACATGCGATTCCTTTTTAAAATGTGAGGTGGCATATTGTGTGCACGTATTAGTTATTCTTAT
The DNA here is from genome assembly GCF_000493195.1 of Citrus x clementina. Classification (NCBI taxonomy): domain Eukaryota; kingdom Viridiplantae; phylum Streptophyta; class Magnoliopsida; order Sapindales; family Rutaceae; genus Citrus; species Citrus x clementina. Next base: position 41,423,767 of record NW_006262339.1, read on the forward strand.
TCACATGGAAAAAAAAAATATGTGGTTTACTACCATATTAATGAGTGATTCATTTTTAAAGTGTATTACTCCAACTCAAATCATGTCTTGTATCATGATGATGCTGATTACAGTAAAAGATTTGACATTAGCAAAACTACTATAATGGTGGAAGAGGTATCCTAATGGATCTTTAATACGTTGAGTGCACGTTGAGTGGAAGTATCTTTACTGCACTATTAGTAATTGGTTCCTTTTAAAAATATGTTACTGATTTTTTTTTTTAATTTTTTTAAAATGATGTATTACTCCAAGTCTCCAACCTAAGTCACGTATTATTATATCATGATGATATTGATTACAGGCAAAAGATCTGACACTATTAATTGGTAAAATCTACTGTGGTGGAAGAGTTACCCTAGTGCAGCTCGAATATGTTGAGTGCACATTGAGTGGAGGTATCCAAATATTTGTCAGCTATCTAGCCTTGCTCTTGCTTGTCAATTTGGCTTTGAACAACCGTTCAAGATTAACTGATACGATGGTTGATCAATTGCAATTGCTGAGTGAGATGATTTGTACAGACTAGAGAACATAATAACAGAAGATTTTGCAAACCATCTTCTTAAGTGATTTCGGAGTTCAAATTAGCCAATGAGAAAGATCAAAGCTCAAAAGAACCGATTTTTCCTAGAACCAACCCATTTTTACGTTAATCACTGTTTCAATTGCCGGCAAGCAAGCTAAAGCCAAGATAAAGTGGTCCTAATGCATAATAATGCAATAATATTTCAACATCAGCGGGTCTGCCATCGAAAGGCAACTTGTTACAAGCCATATCTCAAGATTGCTCAATTGTAGGAATGCCTACTAAATTTTGGCACGAAATTAGAAGTCAATCCCTATACGTGTGTGCGTGTTGTGAGAGAGTCGGAGAGGAGGAGCAGCGACAGCAACAGCAGGGGTTAATAAGATTACATTGAACTCATGTGTAATGTAGTTCCACAAAGGAAAAAATAATATACACAAAAAAGTGAGCTGTTCTCAAATTTACATTGCCTGTTTGCTTCCTTCTCAAAAAGGCCCCAACTCAAACAAGGACAACAGCTTCAGCTATGATCACTATAATTAAAACTCAAAGACAAACATTAAACAAGAGAGAGATGTCACCGGCCAGAACGTCTCGTCAGTCTGCAGTACACTATCTGATTAATAAGCTCCTTCTACCCTGATTTGGCTCGTTTATTATGGCAAAGTTTCACCTTAGGATGATGTCCTAGTTGATGAAGATTCACCTAAGGAGACTGAAGCCAAGGAAGATGCCCAAACCCGCGCATTCTTTGCACCTTCACGAAAGTTCCTGGTCTTACAGATTCTCAGTTTTGTCAAAACCCTCCTAACATCAACCATGTGAAGCGCACGCCCAAACAATTGACTTGTCTCACCAAATATTTCCAAGTTTAAGTGTGGAACATAGGAGACCCAGAAAGCTTTGAGACGGGATAACACTTCTGGGAATATGTATACAAGCACCCTCAAACAAAGGAACAATACAGCAAATACCAAATAGGGTTCTCTTTGGATAATCTCCCTCGTTGACGAAACAAACCATGGGTGGTCAGTCCTCTCCAAGCTGATTGATTCATCTTCAGCAAAATACTCCACCGGATCAAATCCTGAAGAATAAATAGTGAGGTGAAGAAATTCACAGAAATGAACATTACACAGCATGATTTCACAAATTCAGCTGAATCAAAAATGCTGGCTTTTTGAGATGTATGCCCTGATAGAACATTGATTAAAGGACAAACAACTTCTTAGGTTCCACAAGGGCAGTTTCAATAATCAATGATTTCCGATCACATTTTTCCTCTAACTCAGTAAAGCTTGATATCAATTCTTTAAAGGTAGAAATCAAAAGAAACAAGTAGTACTCAGGAAAAGCAATTTTTGGCAGAGAGAAAGAGACCTTTACCTGTGGTTTTCTCATAGAATTGTACTAGTGAATGCAGATCTTTTGGACCCTGATACTGCAATCTTGATGTTTGGTTCACCAAAAAAATTGAGGGCAAGCTATGGATCCCATATCTTGAAAATATACTGCAACAAGAACATGCAGCATCGATATCAGCAGACAGAACAACATTAGGAACATTTGATACATAATTTCATAACCATTTAGGATTCTTGATCATCTTTCAGTACGAAAAAGTATTGAATAGAACTGCCCCCAAAAAAAAAGAAAAAGGTTCTGCCAAAGGATTGTAGCAAATGATAAACTCGCTTCCCAGCAGAAATTAGAGGGGGCCTACAATGGCTGCAGAGCTCTAAGTTCAAATTCCATTTTCACCAATTGACATTCTCCATGACTGACAGGCACACCATCAGTAGAAACAAGTTTTCTATGTACTGAAGCTGCTTCTTTCTAACACAACCAATTAAAAACAAAAAAGAAAGGAAATAAAAAAGAAAGGACAGAGAAATCAATACAGGTTGAAAAAATATTTCTTTCTTGAGGATGCATATTATGTCTAATAGTACCATCACAACACTCAGCAACCCACCACACATTTTATGTCAAACAAAATAAGGTCATCAAAATCACAAAATGAGGCCAATCTAACAGAAATGATCTTTCTGTCAGACTATCTGTTAACCAGACCAGCCAAAAGGACACTGACAAGTAAGAAATTCAACAAATCACACCCAATAAAGCCATTATATTGCAAGTATGTCAGTAAGTACCTTGGCAGGGCTGAAGATTGTTCTATTGTGTAATGTTCCATTTGTGGGAACATTGAACTAAGGGCTTCAAAAGTAGGACGCACATCGCGAGAAAATGGGCACCAGGAAGCATAAAAAAGTACGGAAGTATAAGCATTTCTCTGTTTTGATGTCAAAGCTCTGTCCAGGAATTCTCCATCCACCTGCAGAAAGCAAATCAGAAGCATAGATAATTACACAGAGATCTTCATCAGCTCAGTGCTAGAAAGTAATGCAAAATGTGGAAATTTCAAAGCAAATGTTATGCAGTCTCAATCTATTTCCTAGTGCTCTAGGAGAGAGGAAGACGGTAATAATAAATAAAGAAAGACAGAAAAAAATTGATAAAGAAATTGCAACAAAAAGAAGATAAAATTTTGAAAGGCAGGCTCATATTTTTCAATCTATTAACAGGAAACCACAATAAAGGACAAAGTAACTAGAAAGTGGAATTGACCATGAGGAATGCAGAACAAAATTTACAACAGTATAGCTCCCTTTACTGATTAGTAATTTAGTAAAACTGGGGTGCCGGAAAGTTTGACTAACAAAGTAAAAAGAATACAACTTCTTTACAAAGGGAGGAGGTTGGCAGAGACCAACAAGTAGGATTGGTCAATGTTGGATACCTTCTGTAGACTGTACACAAAAGGAATATCAAACCGATTTATAAACATATGGTGACACTATTAAAATTCCATATTACAGTGGCTTATAGAAATGTTGTAGACAGAAAGGTAAAAAGAAAAAGGAAAATCAAGAGCTCCTTCAGTACCCATAAGCCAGCCAAACAATGTCAAAATCTAGCATGAGCAACGGGTAAATGAACATCAAAAGAAAATAGGTGCCACATATAACATTATGGTATGACTCAAAGTTTCAGCCAAATGCACAGATGAAATCTCTGGTAGTTTTACTCAAGAGCCACTAAAAAACCTAGTAACTCAGATTAACTAAATTAAACTACCAAAAAACTCATAAACACAAAGGAATCGTACAATTATGGTTTTTCATTAAAAAAAATATTTCATAACTCCTAACTTTCTAAAAGTGAAATTACAATAGTCTTCACATGATTGCATCTGATTGGGTGCATATGTGAAAACAGTTAAATGTTTTCACCACAGATAATGAGTCACACAAATCAAGGAAAAGATATACCATTTCCTATCTTGTGACTACACACTCACCAAAAAATCAGAATGAGGGTTCTCTGAAAATTTCACAAATAAAAAATTCATTCAATGACATAAGCAGCCTCTATTATGTAAAAGAAACCCTCCAAAGAGAGCGAATCTGTCTACTATGCCATTACAGAAGAATTTCTACCGTAACCTATCATCAAGACAGTTCACAAACTTCTCTCTCTTAAGTCTTAACAGCAGAAAACAAGACAGCACAGAGTCAAACTCGCATGCTTCCCAATACAGAAGTCAAATACAAAGGATGTGCCCCTTAAGATTATAAAAAAGTGGCCTATAACTCCACTCGCCAGAATAGGAGATACCAGACCCCCAACCACATTATAAATAGAAATCTCTAACATATGACACGTGCAACGGACCAATCTCTGTCAGAAAGTTTTGATCCAGTACTTTGAAATGCTATTCTTCATAATAGTAAGAAGAATCAGAAAAATGGGTATGCTTTGCACTTCAAAGGTAAACCGGTCAGAGAGCAAAAATATAACTATAGTCTGACAACATTGTACAAAAATATACATTCTCATATAAAAGTAAATAAATAAATTTTCGTAATCATCAAGCAATGTCATATGTTTACTCGCACTTCTGCAACAGCCAAGAGTCAAAATGATACTTGTACAGACATCTTTCCCATATCAGCTCTGAATAACCCCATAACAACAATTTAACCATAAATTCCTAACTGCCACCAAAAGTAAGACATAGATCAATGCCATGTCCCTTCAACATAAGGGTTGCTGCTTCGAGCTAATACTATACACGCAAATACTACTTACCACTCATGTCTTCACTCATTCGGCCACTAGTAACATTCTAGAGAACCAAATCAAAATTTCAACAAAAGGCTTATCATACAATCCTGCCTAGCACTTTTCAGGAACCATTTTTAGCTCGTTATATGTGGTTCTGCTCTTCATAGCATAAATTACAATTTAAATATTCTAAAACCAAAAATATGCAAAGTCCTTAATCTCAACAGGCATTCAAAACACAAATCCAACTACATATCTCATAATTTGCTTCTTTTTTTTTTTGCCCCACTTATTGGATTAAAGAAAAATCAGTTTTATTCTACCGACACAATCAACCACCCTTCAGTCGGCAAATCAACCTTTAATTCTCCTAACACAAAATCCCATCACATTAATCAAAACATGACATTTTCAACAAGAACCCCTAAAAATACAAAACA
>NW_006262339.1:41429447-41678238 GCF_000493195.1 Citrus x clementina
CAATTAAAAATCGTACCTCGAAAGGAGGATTTGGAGAGATCCCAGGAGGGCACTGCGATTGAAGATTATTAAGAAACACAACTGAATCTTGCGGGCACAGCGATGCCGATGAAACGAGTCGTATAGATAAGATAACACTAAAAATGAAAATGAAACGATAAAAAGATGATGGTGAAGAAATCATTGAGAGGGGTACGACGGGGGAAATTGATAGCAACGCCGAGGTCAAAATTGGCAGCAAAAACAAACAAAAAAACAAACAGACAGAAGAGAAACAGAGAAAGAACCTGCTGATTCAAGGGGAAAGGGGAAAAAAGAAGAAAAAAGCAAACACAAGTGTAGCCCAGAAATAGTTTCAGTTACGAGTGTTTGGTGATGAATAGATAGATTGATTATTGATTGATAGCTTAGCTATATTTTCCTGTCTGTTTTGTTTTATTTTTGGTTAGTTATTTTTTAAAAAAAATTTAATACAGAAAAAAGTGTAAAGTTCGCGTTTTGATTTTCCAGCTCCCTAAAACTAATTATATTGGAAGGCTTTTTATTTATTTATTTATTTGTTTATTCCATGGCTGCCTGGTGTAAGATGTTCAGATGCTAAAGTCTAAAGATGATGTTTTTATTTTATTTTAATTTAAAATTAAGATAATTTTATTTAAGATAGTTTTATTAGGTGAATCCTATGCATGACAATAACAAGAGAGTCCCCAATTTATTACATATTTTTAAATGAGGACATAGATTGTCTGTTTGTATCAAATAAGTTCCTCACTTTTTAATGACCGAAGTACCCTAATACTAATGTTTTTGCACATACCAATTGAAGATATTGCGTTACAGATATGCCCAATTTGCGTCAAAATACCAAATATATCTTTTGACTCAGTTCTATTTTTATTTTTACACAATTATGTCCTAAAATTCAATGAAATTATAAAATACATTTATTTAAAATTAAATATTTACTCAACTTAGTACTTAATCGACCTACTTAAATTTTTTTTTTTAACTTATTACTTGACATTATCATGAAAGTTGGAAATAGAGTGAGTTTTCTTAACTTGAGTGGATTTTTTTTTTTTTCAGGATATAATTTTTTTTACCTCATTAGTGTATATTATGTAATATGATTTAATGGGTGTCCTTGTTAGTTGTGTTTCCAAATAATTGGGGTATGTGCTAAATAAAAAGCCGTGCCATGTGTCTACGTCGAGGGCAGCTACTTTCAGCCTTCTTGTTTCCCTAGAATTAGGACTTATTTTATATAATTGGAAAAAAAACTACTTCTTTCGAGAAATCATAAAAAATTATCATTGCCTTGCTAAATGAAATGTTATAGTTTTTTTTTTCCTCGGTTGACTGCCCCTTTTGTTTTATACGTATACTTTAAGTTCATTTTTTTTTTCAATGAAAGGCCCATTAGGCCATTAGGAAAAGTATTTTTGAATGGAAATCACAGCTTCAAGAATATTATTCAATGTTGAACCATTACATATATGGTATATAATAGTATATAATACACATCATGTTTACTATTCACGGCATAAATTTAAATAGAATGAACATCTAAAAAATTTATAGTGGTATGTGATGTTACACTCTTATTGGTGAATGATTTAAACAAAAAAAAAAATTAAAAATGTATAATATTATTTTATAATTCTACATTGTGATAGTCGTTTTTATAATAGTCCAATATAGTCGTAATAAGAACTTCTATAAATAAAGGTAAAGGTGGTGTATGAACTTAAACGTGTATATAATATTTAAAAAATAAACTAAATATCATAATTTTTTTTTTATAAGAAATTATTTCTACAATTATTAGGGTGTCTCGTATATTCCATTTTGAAGTCAAGGAAATGAGTTCCATGATTGATGATCCTCAGATGTGACTATGAAAGACGCTACGAGTTTTCAAAAAATCAGATGGACAGATAGGTTATAGCTCTAGCTCAGGAATAATCCAATCCGGTTTGCCAAACACGCTTGCAATTCCGAGTCATCTCTCAACAACTGTCAACCTCAGCCAATAATACGGTGCGTAGCAAGGCTACCAGACGCGACGACGTTTTAAGGAAAAAGGAGACAAAATAAAGCACAGCACACGAAATTCAATAATCCCTCCTCTGTTCACTTCCTTGTTTGGTTAAAAGTGAGAAAATTAGGGCTTGAGGTGAAGAAGAACAAAATTTAAAAAAGAAAAAGAAAATCAATAAATGGAAATAACAGATAAGAAGGAATCCGATATCAATAACACACAAACAGTCGCCGATTCCGTCGATAACAATAACAAAGACGCCGAAGAACGCCAAGCTCGTGAACTTAAAGCCAATTTGCATCCTCTTAAGGTTCTTATAATTTCGGCTATTTTATTGAATGCGTTTTATGGTTTTCATCTGATTGGATTTTTTTTTTGGTTTTAGTTATTACAATTTTTTGGTGCTTGAAATTTGTTATTTTTTTAAAAAAAATTATATTTATGCTCTCAAAAAAAAAAAGTTTGGCATGGATCTTCTCCGTAAATAGTCAAATGGAGGCGATGTGAGTTTTCGTGTGTACTCGTATGTACTGAAATTTTATTAATTAAAAAAAAATAGTTTTGATGTAAATTTGTAAAAACACGCCTTATGAAACCTTTTGAGGAATTGTAGAATTTTAGGTTAAAGTTTGCTCTTGCTCATAGTTTGTGATAATGTATGCACTGAAATTTTAGTAATTAAAAAACATAGTTTTTTATTTAAATTTGTGTAAACAAACCTTATGAAACTTTTTGAGGAATTGTAGAATTTTAGGTTAAAGTTGCTCCTGCTCATAGTTTGTGATAATACTCCTTTTTATTTTTATTTTTATTATTTTTAACCATGATATTGCTCTTGTTGATGCTGTGAATGAGAACTGAAAAGTTGGGATACTATTATTTTCATTCTAAAATGCATCAGAGGAAGGTTGTTGATTGGAACTCACACTGAACATTTTCCTTGTTGTGGTTATTATAAGGCTATAATTACCCTAAATATTTCACATACAGTGAAGGGAGAATCTTATTGACATGGCACAAGTAAAATGTTGCCACATTTTGATCTACTTTTTTTATGGTTTTCTTTTTTCCCGACTAAAACGTGTAGCCCTTTCTTTTAAAAATTTTATAATTGCTATGTTATACCACTTAATTTAGTTTGAAATTCCTATAAACAGAACAAGTTTGTCTTTTGGTACACTCGTCGAACACCCGGAGTTCGAACTCAAACATCGTACGAGGACAACATAAAGAAAATTGTGGACTTCAGTACTGTAAGTTCTTTTATGATAAGATCCTTGGGCCACATGTGATTCAGTATAAGTCCTTAGCTTTACGTATGTGATTTTACTAGTTCAAATGCTGATCTGGCCTTTTAATATAATTCTTATCTAGGTTGAAGGTTTTTGGGTCTGCTATTGCCACTTGGCTCGTCCTTCTTTGTTGCCAAGCCCTACAGATTTGCATCTTTTCAAGGAAGGAATTCGCCCATTATGGGAGGTAAACATCTAAAGCTTGATTTTCAATTGCTAATGCTATTCAATAATCATATGTTTGTTGCTTTGTTTGGACCCTAATATTTCAGAAGCTTGTAACTTTTGGATATCATATCTAGCTGTAATTTTTGTAATCTTTGTTTTATGTCAGGACTCTGCAAATTGCAATGGCGGTAAATGGATAATAAGGTTCAAGAAAGTTGTATCAGGTCGCTTTTGGGAAGATCTGGTAAGAAGAAGATTGGCAATAGCTTCTCCCCCCCCCCCCCCCCCTCCCCAAACACATCTGCATTCTACAGCAGCTTAGCATCTTTCATAAAATTAATTGATTAAAGCTTTAGTTTATTTGACTTGACTTGTTGGAGAGACATCGAGGAAGTGATGGAGAAAATCAGTTTGGCTATTGCCATATAAGTAGGATAATTGCCCCAATTGATATAATTGTTCCAGGAAAGCACTAAAGTCATTGTTCTACAGCATCTATGTAGAATAGAAAATGTTGGTTATCCATGAATTTTGTTAGTTACCAGCCTTCATATGGTAAATTATCAAATTTTCATTCAAGTACAAGCTCCTGAAACTCAGTCCAAATTATTCAAGTTTTCATCCTCTGTTAGGCTCTTCTTTTTGCACTATTTGCAATAACAATAAATAAATTGATATTTCAAACATGCTGATATTATTCTTATGGTGTATAGTTTGCTCTTCACATCACTATAATATATGATATCAATAATCTCATAGCTAGCAATATCCAAAAAAAAATTATGCATACACAAACTGAAGTTGATGCCATATCCTCTTGATTTTGCTATCCCATTGACGTATTGGGTTTTACGGTTTCTTTACATTTGGCAGCACTTTTGCACTCTCTTATGACCCATCTGTTATCTGAATATTAAGAGATGCCTTCCACAATGCTAAATTTTCACCCGGATGCCTGTTTTACTTTGATAATCATTTGTCAAAGATGTATTGTTTATTTACAACTGCACATTTTTGCAGGTTCTTGCCTTGGTGGGTGACCAGCTTGACTATGGTGATAACATATGTGGTGCAGTCCTAAGCATTCGATTCAATGAAGATATATTGAGTGTGTGGAACCGCAATGCATCTGATCATCAGGTTTGTGATTATTGACTTTGCAACTTGAAATGGCTATTGTCTATTTCTTTCACATTCTGTTGATATATGATATCTCCTCCTGTTTTGATCAGGCTGTGATGGCTCTTAGAGATTCTATCAAACGGCACTTAAAGCTTCCCCACAGCTATGTTATGGAATACAAGCCCCATGATGCTTCTCTGCGCGATAACTCGTCATACAGAAACACATGGTTGAGAGGCTAGAATTTCACTAGGCTTTATGATACTGTACTGATGGAGAAAGAACATGACAGTAGGAAGTCTTCTGTTTTTATTACATGCTCTGTTTGAATTTCTTTCACCCGATCATGCAGTTATCCGTGAATTGTGATGTGAGAATCATGTGGGCTGTCTCGATAGGTTAAAATCTTGATAATTAATTGTAGAACGATACCATAAAAAACTTTAAGGTTAATGATGGATTCATAAATGAGTAATGTCTTCATATTTGGATTTCATTGTATCTTTGCATATTAGTTCAGATAAAATGTCCGCTCCTGTTTTGCAACTCAAAAGACTTGCATGTGCAGTGAATTAGACTATGTATTTAGTATGTAACATGGTTATGATATTTGCTTTGAGGAATCAATGAAGGATTTAAGTTATTGGAGAGCAGATAACTCTTATTTGATGAGTTGACAGCCCTTCACCTCGCAAGTTTTGAGCTCCCTTTGTTCATGACTGACAAGCATAGTCAAAGCAATCAAAACGCTGACGAAATTCTTATTCATATATCCACCTCTAACCGGCCATTTTAAACTACTTTGGAGCTGATACAGAAGTAGACTCCTGGAGCTGAACTTAGCAAATCATTGCTCAGCTTCATTTAAGCAAAAATTGCCTTCCAGTAGAGTAAACAACCTGGATGCTTTGCTAAGGAACTGCCTATGATGGCTATTGGCTAATTACATCAAGACAAACTGAAAAGAGAATAACGAGTTTTCATATATAGTCTCAGCAAATGTCTCTCAGCCATCCCAAAACTTGTTACAATTTGACTATCAAGAGAATACATAGATTTTATTATCCGGAGGTGACACATCTTATTAAGAATTTTGATCATTGATCTATATTATGTGAAATGAGGTGCATCTAAACAGAGGACTGAATCCCAATGATACCTGCCAAAATGAATGAAATGCATAATGTCAAGCATCTACAACTGCATAATCCATAGTGTGTAAACAGAAAAAAAGAAGAAGAACAAGGAACACCACGGAATGGTTAAAATTTAAAATCATTACCACATCCAACTCTCGCCCCTGCATTCCCAGTTGTTTTGCTGAGTTCATGTCCACCTGAGCATTGGTCTCTGCTATTAGTTAAAATACAACGAGAAAGTCTAAACAACTTTGACCAGAAAAGAAAGATAATTGAAAATAGCAAACGGGTTATTACCGGGCCACAAGCAGAAACAAAAGAGAAAAGTTATAACTTATATAAATTAGGGGCATGTAAGATGCTTTCACTACAAGTAGTTCAGGAGCTTGTGCATGCATGTTTAAGATTGTATGTCTCTGTGGTCTAAAAATAACTGAGAGAAGAAACTGAATTTAGTTTTACTTCAAACATAGAATCTAAGACACCTCCACAACAAAGAAACCCAACTAACCAAATAGACCAAATTAGATATGCATCTCCATCTTATGCAGGTGAGCACTTTCCTGTCTACAGCATCAAACATTCTCTTGTTTGGCACGTTCACCAATCCTCATTCATTAAGATGATCAGAAGTAATCAACAGTCTTCCAAAGCTATTCACCAAACTATACTGGGGCATTTTGACTGAGAATTAGGCTGTCCAAATAACTTATAGAAACTTCCCAATGTATAAGATCTATTAATCCCCTTTGCCTCCATACGCAATAAGTTAGATTGACAAACTTCCTTTGACTCTATACAAGGGCACAGTCAAATAATGTTTCACTAAAGAGAATATAAGCACCTTGGCCTAGTACCACTCTTTACAAAAGGAAGGTAGAAACTTTCTGAGAGTATATAACCGATATGTGACTCATTCCACTGTGGGATCATTTAAAAAACACACAAGACGCACACTACTCAAAACAAACACGATAACACAAGGTGCAAAATAAACGGCCCAATACTTAATATGGTGATTGCAAGCAAATTGTGCACAAACTACACTGAATTTCTTACATTTAAAACTAAACTCTTCAAAGTAGTTGTAAAGAATCCAATGTACCTGAAACTAAGAGGAAGAAAAATTTTTTTTACATCCTTACCTTAAGCTTCAACCTGACATATTATTCTCCAAAAGAACTGACAGTTTAAAATAAACATACTTTTGTGTACATTTGTACCAATAAGCTGTATCCTTGTAATAAAAAAGATTTGTAATCAAAATTAAGGAGAAACTACTAAACTTGCCTTTTCCAAGATCATCAGGATCAGCATGCACAACAACAGCCCTCCCCAATATTGAGTGTTGCCCGGTCAGAGGAATCTACAATTGCAAGAGAGGGAATACAAGGAAAAACAAGCAACTAGCTGAGAGAAGAATTTCTATGGCAGCTCACATCAAAGAAAACAAAACAATTGCATTCTTATCTGTATAGCATTTGTAAATTATACTGAAAATTTAGCAGGATATTTAAGAAGAGTCCGCTGCACAATATGCAAGGCTCATGAAGAATATTCGAAAGTAAAACGAGGTCAACTACCACTCAAAATAGCAGATAACATAAATATAGTTGTAAGTCATGCCTCTAAATGATTTGGTGAAAAAATAAAACCAATCTAATTTCATACAGCCGACAGTGCACACTGCGGAAGTTTTTGTTTATTAATCCATTTACCATCCTGTCAGCAATTGAAACCTCAGCAACTCCTGCAATGTAGAAATCAATACAATTAGAATCACAGAAACTGAACTCTTTTACCTCTCCATATTATCATATGACATCCAGATAAAAACAAAGCAGTTTATACCATCAGGGCCTGCAACAATGTTTCCCAAATCACCAGCGTGCCGCTCGTTATCACTGGGAGCCCCATGATCCTTCTTCAATGGATTGAAATGAGGTCCTAAACCAAATTAACACGGCAAGACAGCACTCATAAACCCGCTCAAACAGAAGACAAACAGAACCTCAATGAAAGATAGTCGAATACAGACCTATGGGTATGTTAAGAACTAAGGTTGATGTGGAGCGGAATCAAAAGTGGGTGTTTACCAAATACTAAATAATACTAAATGCTGTCCTTTCAAAATTAAAAAGAGGCTTAACGGTTAAAAATATACCGCATAGTTGCATAAACATTACAATCTAAGCGGAACACTCACCACTTAAATATAAACATAAATCAGCAAGGAATTGCAAAAAGATTAAAAAATGAAGATCAAAGTCATCTCTTAAGAGAGAAAGATAGTACCAGTAGAATTGCAACCATTAGTGGTGTCACCGAGGGCGTGAATATGGAAGCCATGAAGGCCTGGCTTCAGTCCTGTAATCTTCCCTTTCACATGTGTAACTCCTGCGTATACATAGCTAATAAGTCATATGAATAATCAAAAAATACAAAGTTTATTTTTCAAGATTATGTTTTAACGAGTAAAAAAAGGGGGAAAAGAAAAAGAACAGAGATACCGTTGGGTCCTTGAACAAAGTGAAGAGAGCCTTTAACGCTGGTAGCACCAGAAATGAGAGCCACAGCTTTCACTGTGGCTTTTGTAGCCCCTGTTTCCATTTTTTATCTCTTGCTTTCTCTATCTGGGTCTTCTCGATATCAAATATTCATATTACATGATGCACTTTATTTGATTTGTTTCTTCTTGTGATTTATAAGTTAATTTCGTAAGCTTGTGGTCTCTGCCTATCCGTTGGAAAACCAGAGCTTCACAATTTTCTTCGTTTTTTATATTTTTGTTTTTCAGTTAGAAATTAGAAAAACCTCAATATTTGTACTCGACTCAAATTGAATTATCTTAAATTTAATAAATATTACTAGTATCAATTTGATTAATTATTAGATAGAGATATCATATTATTATTGGGCGGGCAGGGACACATTTCTACCTCTCTTCTAGAAAATAGTTACAATGAGTTCATAGTTTTTTTTTTAAAAAACAAATTAATAAAAATTCTGTATAATTAATTAATTAAATTCTTCTATTAATTATTTTTTTCTTAAATTTCATTGATTGTCTTTGATCATAAACTTTAATATAATTTTTTTTGTTAATTTATTATTATGACATAAAATGATCAAATTGCCCTGTACACGTGTTATTGTATTTAACGATTCAGGTATTTAATTATATACTTATAATCTAATATTTTTAAATGAAATCTAATTATTATTTTCACTACCCTTACTTGTAAATGATATAAATTTGATAGCGTAATAATTTACATGAGTATTGCGCCATAAAGACACTAGGTTATTTTAATTAAAGTTTAATAATCATACTAATAAAGTTATATTAGAAACAATGAATTTGGTATAAAATTATAAAAATATAGAAGTTAGAGTAAATTTTTGGTGCTTTTACCTTATAAGGGTAAAATTATCAATTTAAATTATGCCAAAACAATCTTTATAATAAGATATGATAAAAAAAAATCTAAGTTGTCAAAAAAAAATTAAGAAAGATTTAATCAACAAATTCTCCAACACTCTTTTTTATTTGAAACTTCTTAAGAATCACGTGCACTTTTTGTAATTATTTTTTAAAAATGATGTGGGTTTACAAAAATTATGGAATGGAATATAATTACTTTTATTATTTTACCATCTAATGTTTTTTGACATATCATTTCATTATTGAAATTTTTTAATAATTTTTTTCATTTTAACGTTTCAATTTTTGATATTTTATCATCAAACTATTAACTCCATTAATGAATTGCTAATTTCATAGGAGTATTTTATAATTTCCATATATTCAATATTTTAAGAATTTTACAAGGTATAATATTTATAATTTTATGAATTCATTGTTTTAGATATATAAATTAATCAATTGGTAAAAGTATCATTTCTTTGTATATAATTAATTATATGTTTTTTTCAGTTTAGGGAGTTGAATTATAATTACATTAGTTTATGAGAAAAATAGGCTTTTGTTATAATTTTCGCTAGCTTTAACGGTTTGATGGTAAAATGATAAAAACTAATGCATTAAGTGGGAAAAAATAAATGATAAAAAATTTTAGTAATAAAATAATATGTCATAATAAAACTTTAGTTGAAAAAATAATAATATTCGTATTAGATATTTAAAATTATTTTTAATTTATAATAGAAATTAATGTATATATTTGAATTCAATGTAAAAGTCGATTCCATGCCATAAAGGTGTATGGAATTTTTATGACAAGCGTTTATATGTTTAAAACAAATAGGCAATGTCGTACTACTTTCTTTGGATATTGTGATTGGATGTAGGACCAAGCCCACAATTTTAGCTATTAAACAAACTCCCACTAAATCCTGAAAATATATGGTCAGCCCAGCCCACACAAACTCCTCCCAGGGTAATGCTTCCCATAAATTATAAGAGTTAATAATAAAAGAATGATGCATCATTGGAGATAAAATATTTTAGCAGTTAACATATTATTTGGAAGTGTAAAATTGTTGATTTATATATTTTTAAAAAATTAAAAATATCCCAATAAATTTATTTATTCTTTGTATGCATCAAATTTATCAATCCAGCTACAAGGATATATAATTAACATGTTGAAGCATGAAACTAAGGTACTATATAAAGATGAAATGACTGGGAAAAAATATATTATTCAAATTTAGATCGATTTAGACTCAAAGTGTTTTTATAATTTTGAATTAAGAAAATAAAGTCTAACTAGTAACATAAAACTTTAAAAATGAAGGATGAAAAACTACTCTCTTCAATAGCAAAATATCATTTAAGACTCCGATTATATTTATAAATTATCTCTTGTACATTCTAGAAAGGAAAATACACGTTGTTGGAAAATAAATCCAACCGAAGTGTAATTTATTTATTTATTATTTTTATTTTAATCTTTGTGAGGTTTATTTTCAGGGAGTATATCACTGCTCTTCTAGAAATATTAAAAATAAAATGATTGGCGCATACCGTACAATATTCAAAAATTGTTTTTTTGATAAGGTACGATTATTCAAATTAATCCATCTAAAAAATAGATTTTTTTTTTTTTAGATCATGATGAAGATATAATTGATGGATAATGGATGTGATAGAAGAGATAAGAGCGGGAGGGAAAGCCAATTGTGTGGGCCACACAAAACGACAGTGAGCCTAGCTGTGTCAACCCCACAGAGCAAAACAGTCGGCCGGGCGCCAAGTGGCGGGACCCACGGACCAAACCCCGTGATCAACTGTCATTTAAAATCCAACGGCTATGACCAATCCAGAAGGGCAAACGCTTTTTCTTCCATTTCTTTTGATAATCTATTAACTAGTTAAACTAACTTTTTCTTTTTTGGGTTTTCGCCTTTATGTAACAACGTTCAGTAATAACAAAACAACGGGGAAAAAAAAAAAGCTTCTCTTGGTTTCTCTTCTTTTCATTATCTGTAAGTAATTGATCATAAATCATAATAAGATTGTGGGGTTTCGGATTTGAAGAGAAAGAGAGATGAGGGAAATAATAAGCATTCATATAGGACAGGCAGGGATTCAGGTTGGGAATTCATGTTGGGAGCTTTACTGCCTCGAACATGGGATTCAGCCTGATGGAACCATGCCCAGGTACTTATTTTTTATTTTTTATATATTTTTTTTGTACATACCTATAGGGGAATGATCTAATAGACGCTGATGTTTTTGTTACAGTGAACGACGCTCTCACATGATGTTGTTTGTTAATCTAACAGCTTAGCACCATTAGTCATACTCATATGCAAACGAATACTTGTATGTGTGGTCATCATTGTTATGTTGAGATAGGTCATAGATTTTTGTTTTTGATTATGTTAATTGTTTTCTGGATAGGGTTTATTCCGTTTTTGTGATTTTTTTTTTTTTTGTTTATGGTTAGAATGAATTGTGTACACAAAGAAGTAATGCATGCAAGTTTGTACATATGTATGTGAGATCTTCAACTTTGTGTTGAAATAAATTTGCTTTCTAATGAATTGGTTTGCTATCAGAGGCTTTTTAAGCTGGATTTTATCCCAAGGGGGGGTGGGGGGTGTGGTGTGTGATAATATATTATGTTTTTTTTTTTTTTTTTTTTGCATGGAAGTGAAATGATTAGGTAAACTTGCATAAAGTAGAGTGATCAATTTAGCATGTTATGAAGATAACTCTGTTGATTTAGTATAATATGATGATTTTATGCCAGAATTGCTCTTTGTCATTATGAATTTTATTTTCTTATCTATTCATCAAATTGGGTTATTTCCCCTTTTTCCTGATTTTTTTCATGTTTAGATCTTTTTTTTTTTTAATTTTTAATTCAAGTGATCCATAGCTATTGTGCTGCATCAATTCTGAGTTATTTAAATAAGCCTTTGTAGGTTTCTTGTAAATAAGTACAAAAGCATCATGGTTCCATTAAATTTAGTCGCATTAGCAATTCGGTACCATGAAATTTAAATCATAGATCCTATAGTAGAATGATATATTTGTGACTGAAATCAGTATTGAACAAAGCAACTCTGTTACCTGAGAGAGAAGTTGAGGTTGAGACTCCAGTTTTAGTATTATGAATTTGACTGTAGCCTCTTTCCTTAGGTATCATTTTCTTATGGTCTATGCTGAGAAGTCTGGGATGATTATTTAGTTGTCATATGTACCTTTTTTTCCTTAAAGGCTATGCTTAAAATTTGTTGCTGTTATAGATTTCTTGTTTTTTCTCTCTGGTTTAATAGATTTTCCTGATGTATTCTCCCTATTTGCTTCCAGTGACACCTCTGTAGGTGCTTGCCATGATGCTTTCAATACATTCTTCAGCGAGACTGGTTCTGGGCAGCATGTGCCTAGAGCAGTATTTGTTGATCTGGAACCCAGTGTTATTGATGAGGTAAGAACTGGGTCTTATAGACAACTTTTTCACCCAGAGCAACTCATCTCTGGCAAGGAAGATGCTGCCAATAACTTTGCCAGAGGACACTACACAGGTAAATCCTATAGCTGAAAATGGCTGTATTTTTATACTTAATTTATTCACTAAATTGTTTCCCTGGTGTTGTGTATTGCAGTGGGGCGGGAAATTGTTGATCTCTGCCTTGACCGAGTAAGAAAACTGGCTGACAATTGTACCGGTTTGCAAGGATTTCTAGTATTTAGTGCTGTTGGTGGTGGCACTGGTTCTGGTTTGGGTTCTTTACTTTTGGAACGCTTATCGGTTGATTATGGAAAGAAGTCAAAACTCGGCTTTACTATCTACCCATCTCCTCAGGTACTACCTCAAGAACCTTAGTATGCGAAAGAAAATTTGAGGAATTTTTAGCGGCTATTTTATGCACATAAGCATTTGCTCTTTTTAATTTGTCTAGGTATCTAGTTAATAGTAACAAACTCTTAGGAAAGGTGAATCATTAGTCCTTATATACATATACTTTTCTTCACTCAGGTGCTTAAAATATTGGAACAAGACTCTTAATAAACTATTTCCATATTGTGCAGGTTTCAACTGCAGTTGTTGAACCTTACAACAGTGTGCTTTCCACTCATTCTCTCCTTGAACACACAGATGTTGCTGTGCTTCTGGACAATGAAGCTATATATGATATCTGCAGAAGATCTTTAGACATCGAACGGCCAAATTACACCAATTTGAACCGCTTAATATCCCAAATTATCTCTTCATTGACTACCTCCTTGAGGTTTGATGGAGCCATAAATGTGGATATTACGGAGTTCCAGACTAACCTAGTGCCATATCCTCGTATCCATTTCATGCTTTCTTCTTATGCTCCGGTAATTTCAGCTGCAAAGGCCTACCATGAGCAGATATCCGTTCCTGAGATCACGAGTGCTGTTTTTGAACCCTCAAGTATGATGGCCAAATGTGATCCAAGGCACGGAAAGTACATGGCATGTTGCTTAATGTATCGTGGAGATGTTGTACCAAAGGATGTCAATACTGCGGTTGCCACCATCAAGACGAAGCGGGCAGTTCAGTTTGTTGATTGGTAAGTTCACATTCCATGTGTTTCGATTTTATGAAATAATCAAAATTGATCATAACTTTTACTAGGATGGATAAGATAAGCATTATAATAATGGTTGTGAAATTATTGTTTCTATATCCTATGTTCTTGGGACCACTGGATCTTTTGATTTCTCTTCCTCTAGGGAAAGGGATCATGGTCTTAAACTGTGTTTTCATTATAAGTCATACCAGTTTGGTATCTGTCATTTGCAAGTATTATAGATTTTATTATTCTCAGTGTACCATCAATGACCAATATGGAAACGGAGGCACATAAGCCCGTATATTACAAATCACATTTCTTCCCATCTTAAGACCAAAGATGACAGTAAGCAGAAAAATTCTCATCAATTATTAAGTCGGTGTAGACAATTAATATAGCACAATTAAATATTTGATTTCTCAACAAACATTAGATACATCAAACCATTTTAAATGTGTTATTCGTTATCACGATAATTAATAATCTTAGACAGAGGGTTGGCACACATGTACTTTCTTTGTTAGGCGGATGTATGTTGTTGCATTATGTTTTTGGCATTCAGTGAACTGTTGCTAAGTAATTGTGCTTTTACATGGTATGATGAGAACTCTTCTGCCTCGTGCTAGGACTAGATACTTTTTTGTTCATTTCCCTTTCTTTCATCTGAATTACAGTTATATATGAATATGTTTCAGGTGTCCAACTGGTTTCAAATGTGGTATCAACTACCAGCCACCGACAGTGGTACCAGGGGGTGATCTTGCTAGAGTTCAGCGTGCAGTTTGTATGATAAGCAACAACACAGCTGTGGCTGAGGTTTTCTCCCGAATTGACCATAAATTTGATCTCATGTATTCCAAGCGAGCATTCGTTCACTGGTATGTAGGTGAGGGCATGGAGGAAGGTGAATTCTCAGAAGCTCGAGAAGACCTTGCTGCTCTTGAGAAAGACTATGAGGAAGTTGGGGCAGACGGTGTTGATGATGACAATGAGGGAGAAGATTACTGAAAATAATCTTGACAGGGTAGCAGCAACTGTTTCTTTATCCTATCTCATCTCCCATATTTTTTCTCCAGCTATGTATTGTCTGAATTCCTATCCATTCTATTGATCTTCTAAAGTGCCTCTGTGTTGTTGTATGGCTTTGTAATTATGTTGGTTTTAGAAGAACAGTGTGAGAATCAACAGTCCTCATTCTTAGAAATGAGGCATCTCACTGCCTAATAAAATCACTTCCTTGTGCGCCCACTGAAGTGACTGAGTTCCTAGTGTCTTTAATCTATTTTCTAGGTATCCATTTTTGCAACATCATAAAACATTCTTTCTTGATGGTCGCTAAATGCATGCATGGAGTTCAAAGGATCATGACAATGAACTTACATTTTGATTCGTCTGTGTTCGCCATTCCTGACCAGCTGACCCTTGTAGACCAGTGAAGAAATTTTAATTGGTATGCAAGCAGGATTGAATATGTTAAACGTTTTGAGTATTTGCAGTATTTCCTGAATATTCAATTCTTTGGCCTTCTCCAAAATCTGACCTTGCTAATATTAGTTTAAGAGCAGAGAGCTGCATCATGCAACTACGCTATAATACAATATGCAGTTCAATTAGTTGATGGAGAAGTGTTAAAAAGAAGAAAAAAAAAAAAAAAATTCCTTTCTCTTACCTTCTAGATTCCATATCCAGTTGTCAAAGCCCATGTGGCAAGACACATGATTTTTCATTTTTGTCAAGGCATTGAAACTAAAAATCATCTATTAATGTCTACATGTCACTAGAAAGTGTTTGGAGGAATTTACAAGATATTTTGCTAATGATATCACTTGAAAGTGATTGGGAACAGCAGTACATCACCATCTGCTCTTTCCTCACTTCAACTATGCAGAATTTATTAACCCAACTTACAACAGTAACACCAGAATTTCATGTCTGTTGTGTTCACATTCTCATCAGTTACACCATAGGCATTACAAGAGCCACTTCCACACTCCTCGAATTTACCACCTTTGTTTCGAATCTTCAAGTTCACATCCGAAGATGGTTGCATTATCTGAAATGAATGCATCTAATTAATTGACTTTCGCAAGTAATTTTATGTTAAGAAGGAAAGCTTTCAGTTTTTTTGTGACAAACCAAACGTGCACCTAATGCAAAATTAGAAAATAAGCAAGATTGGCTGGCAAAAGCATCACCAAATGATTTTTTTAATTAGTCGATTCTAGTGTGTCAACCGCAAATGCAACTACCAGGAATTTTTAGTATAATGAACATGGAGAAAGACAACATGTGCAACTAATTTGCAGTTATTGGTTATATGGCCCAACTGGAGCTGTAACAAGAATACATGATGCTGGATTTCAATTATTATTATTTTTTTTCCTGTTAATGCGTAAAAGATGTTGATGACAGGACTTTTAATAATGTGGGATAAAGATAATTAATCGAACACGATTGCTTACACTTTGCATTGAGTGATGAATGTGTTGAACTTCCTAAAACAGAAAAAATAAAATTCAAATTCATGTGTTTAGCAATTTACATTACAAAAATAGCAAGAACAAGTTCAGGATAAACTAATTAATCTCCTTTTGATATTTGTTAATTCGGCAAACCAGTCCTACGATCATATACTCAACTCTAATTTTTCCAATGCAAAGAAACGGAAACAAAAGACTGAACAGAAATAGAACATTTCCATGGTGATTTGAACCATGTGGATCATATTTTACAGAGCATATGAACACAATGGTGGAAGATCCCAGAAAGCTTCAGCAGCATCATGGACCGTGTCCATGTACTCTTGCACACCATTTATAGCATAAAGCGACGCCGATATTTGCCTTTCAACTTTCATCCTTTCAAATTCTGCAAACTCTGAGTCAGTAGTAGTCTCAGGCAAAGCACCGTTCTCTGGTAAATCCAACAGTTCTTGAGTATACGAAAATTGGTCAACCCCATTTCCAGAACCCCAAGAATGATCAATCTGAGCAGAACCCAGTTCAAAATCCTCGATGCACTTACTCAGGTCCGGCTTGTATGCATCATCAAATAACTGAGCATCTTGAATTATGTCACTTGAAGAAGATGAAAGTTCCCCACTTATGACACCACTGCAGCTGGTGCAGCTACTATTAGAAGTTGCAGTACTAGTAGGAGTATAAGCAGTAGTTGTGGTGGTGGCAGAGGCTTCAACACTTTGTTGTTGACATCCCTTTTTGTTGTTAACAAGGTTTCTTATCCGAGATGCAAGAGGAGAATCAAAGCTTACGTTGGTATCAAAGTTGGTGCGAGTGTTTGATCCGCGGAGAAGGCAAGCAGCTTCGTCGTAGGCACGAGCAGCTTCTTCTGCAGTTTCAAAGGTGCCAAGCCACACCCTTATCTTCTTTGTGGTGTCTTTGATCTCGGCTACCCATCTACCCGAAGGCCTTTGCCTCACACCAACAAACTTGCTATTGCTTTTTGTCCTGTTTCTTCCCTTGAACTTGCCCGCTCTGTTAACTTGATTGATGCATGCTTTCTGCAGCTGTTTTTGTTGTTGAAATTGAATTTCCATTGAAATTTATTTTGAAAAAGGAAATCTAGGACTGTGAAGTCTCAAAGAAGGGAAACTTTTATGTCTCCTAAATTTCTTGGTTGTCATGTCAATGGATAGCGAGAAACTTATAAGCAAGTTTGAGTTCAATAATAGGGATTTGTGGTCACATTACAGCGACATTTTCATTTGTTTTTTTGCGTTTGTTGTGTAATGATTTGTTTATTTTGATGCACATAAAACTATTCATCCTCATATTTCTGTTTTTTCCTAATATACCCTAAGTTTGACTTGGTAAGAAATAAATAATTCATCCTCCATATAATTAAACCTGGATGTCTGGATATGTGTGAATCAAATTCAAGACATTTGGGTTTAAAGTATATTACAATTTCACTTGTGAAAAGTATGTCCAATTGCAAAAAAAAAGGGCATCCCTAGAGCATCTTAATACCATCTCTCCAAACTAAATCCCTAATTATGAAATTTTTTTCCCCATTAGGGACAGGAAAGTCGCTTCAGATTTCGGAAGCACAAAGTCATAAGAGAGGAAATCAAAAAATTCCTTGGTATGAATTATTTATGGTTAAGGTATTGTCCTCTTTTATGCAACCAAGTCAATATGAAAGCAAAATCTGTGAAGGCGGGAAGAGCTGCCACGTGGAGACAGCAGAGATATACTTTAGATAAAACCAAAGAACTAGGGTTTAAACAAGATTGGCAGTTACCATAACAAGATAAAGGCCACGGCAATTTTACCGAAGACCAAGTCATGATGCTTAAAAAGATCGTCTCACCGTGCACGCTGGGTTTGTTCCAACCTCCTGTCCTATTCTTTACATCACCAGACAAAACTTGTTCTTTTTGCATTATATTATTCCTCGATTCTTTATAGATTCTAAAATCCCTACCCCATTGTGTAGTCTGTGTCTGTAGATGACTGGCAAAGACTACTTTGCTATTCTAATAAATTAGCAATTCCATGTATAAAAATTAAAATAAAACGATATTGTATTTTGTTCTTTAACTATGTTACCTTTTGTGGAGTGGTAAGTTGCTGCTCTCGCATCAATTTCAGTCCTTATGTTAAAATATTTGAACTCAATTCCTCTCTTAATTAAAGAATAATTGAATGGAAGCAGTCGGTAGTCATCTGATTAAATGAAAGCAGTCAGTAATCATCTGATATAGCATCAGTAGTTGTCTGATTGTATTATCAATATAAAAAAAATGTTACATTATATGTATCATACAATACATCCATAAGTTGTTTGTTTCATATGTTATAATTTTTTAATTTTAGATGACAACAAAAAAGTTGCTATATGTTACATATAATATTACATAACATGAGCCATTCAACTGATGTAACATAAGACATGGCTTCACCATATAATGATAATCTTAAGTAATTAATTTTCTAATAAATAAGTAATTTTATGATAAAAATTAATAATTTTAATATAAACAAAAACCCAATCACCTTCTCACTCATATGAAGGAGATTTAAATATTATATTATTTGAAATCAACTTAATAAGAGATTTTACCAATTTAATCAAACTAGCACTCACACCTCAATTCCATTTGTTTACATAAAATATAAACAACTTGGAGATAACAATTAATATCGCTTTCAAAGATTATGGTTTCCGTTTTCAAGATGAAATACCCGAACATTGACACTGACCCCAAAAAGAAAATTTTGTTTGTATGTATTATACAATTGCAAGTGGTCGCACCCACGATTGATTTCTCACGCCCAAGAAGAATTTGTTGTTCTCATTCCATTTTTTGTATTAAGGACACTTTTGTCATACGATAAGGTTTTGAAAGTAACAGCTCCCATCAACTCTAAAACTACTAAGAGGCTACAAGTGGCAATTTACAAAGAGATGCATGCAACACTTTTAAGGTTTTTAATGGGAAAATAAATTAAATCTATCAAACAGATCAGCCAAATCTGAATGATTCTACTGTGCAAATTTATTGAGACATTGTTCTACTCATTCAAAAAGAAAAAATCTCACTCACCCACATGCGTGCAAAAGATTAATCACCAGCAAAGTTCAACTAAAATAATCTCAAACGCAATTGTATGTCGCATGAAACCTTTCATTCCAGAACCCAAAAATGGCCAAGATCTACAAACAGACCATAGTAAAATGAACCATAATAGTCACCAAAAATACAATGCCCCAAAACTTCTACAAAAATTTCCGCCGACCTCAACCTCAAAATATGAGTACCGACTAAAACTTCAAACTCATCCCTTGACTGGACCTTTTAGACACAGGAATTTACCAAAAATGTGGTCAAAAAATTATACACACTATACTTTCCTACATATTATTACACTCTCATCCGCAACCAATCAAACAAATACAGACATACCGTGAAGAACCACACTACACAATATGTATAATGAATAAGAATAGATGACTGAACACATCATTGACAGACTGCTCACATGCAGCATCTTCACATCAAAAAGTCAATGACCAACACAACAATAAATTTCGCTTGATGAAGCACTGGCCAAGAGAGGTAACACGATATACCCAGCAACAAACTTGACTACTGGACATAAATGGCTTTTCACAAAGAATAATTGGAGTGCTCAAAACAGCAAAAGAATTTAAGATGAGAGGATGGATTGCAAAGCAAGCTGCTGCTGGGGCTGCAGGGATGACCATGTTGATGCAAGAGTGGAGGGTGGTAATGATTGTTGAAGTTGCCTCAACAGATTAATCATTCTGCTGGCAGTTTGCTCAGTCACCAGATCCTTACCCCCACATAAAACCTACAACAAAAATTTTCCCCCAAAAGGAATTTAAAGGAAAAGAAAGAGTCAAATAAACAATCTTAAAAACAAAGAAGAGCATCGACATCTGAAGTTCAGAAAGAAAATACCTCTGCAAAGATTGTGACTATTTTGGGCAGGTATTGATGGTTAGGCCCTAAAATTTCCCCATCTGACCTGTAACGAGATGCAATTGTTTTTCAAAATTACTGTGAACAAAAATGGATAATTCTGCATCAAGAAAAGAAATAGAAAGAATATCAAGTTCAAGAAAATTCCATATCTCCACCTTTCCACCATTGAACAAAGCTGGGCGTGCACAACCTTGGCCTCAATCAAGTCACCTTTTAGAGGCAAGCAACTTAACCAGGCAGGGACAACCTGCCAAACAAAACAGTTGTAACAGTGTTCAACCTTTTTTGTTTTCCTTTTGAAAATTCCAGACTCTAAATAAACACCTACTTTTGCCATTAGAAAACTGTCAGTTCTGATGATGGTTTTCAAGGCAATGTCAATGACATATATTAAGAAATGAAAACTATTTAAGTACCTGAGCTGCATCTATACTATCCCGATGGAATTGGCAAATCTTTCCGAGAGCTGAAACAGCATTGTCATATGCCATTACATTGTCTGAATGCAGCGCATTTGGGTGCCTTATCACAAAATTTAATCTGGAAAGGGCTTCTGTAAAATGATAAGAAAAGGTTTACTAATATTACATAAGACTATACTGCAGAGAAAACAACCATTCAAGTTAGAAACTACTTACCCCCAACAAGGGGTTTGAAAACAGATCCACCGAACTCAGCACAAACTCCAATCCCATAAACCGCAGCCTGAAAAATTATTGGCACTTACTTTCTCAGTGGAAAACACAATTGAGTAAAGAAATACAAAAAGTTACAGGATTTAAAAGAGTAGAAACCTGACGAACATCTGGATGTTTGTCATTGCAGGCTTCCAGTAAGAAAGGAAGATAAGTGTCATAGTATCTGTTTCACTCACACAAGTTAGATACATGCAGAGAAATTAAATATTATCAATATTCATGATTAATCAGAATTCAGAATATTTTCTAAAGGTAAAACTCTTACTTGAGCGCAGCTTCACGGCAGTGCTCCATAACATCATCAAATATACAAATGGCAATTCTCCTCTCTTCTGCTGTTTTATCCTTGCCCTAGTCAATCAAATGGCTAGTTAGCATTACAAAGGCCAAGTGCCTCTTCAGAGACAATCAAAATTGCCTTTATCATTCTTTCTTCACATTCAGTTTGCAATATATAACCAGTGATTGTGCTTAAATGGCATTTCACGCAGAAAGAAAAGCAAATATATGTGTGCAATTTCGCATCAAAGAAAGTTCACAGGAGGTGTTAACTAATTGTTTGCTTTATAAAGAATCAGCTAAACCTTTTATCAAGCAAAATAGTAAAACCATTTAAATCTTAAATGAAATCATGTTTCTCTGTTTGGTTATTCAAATACTATCTCATTGCAGTACACCACAAAAGCCAAACCAACAAGTAGCTTCAAACTGCTCACAATCAAGTGGTAACGGTAAGCATTTAAAGCTGCCACAACATCCAGAGCAGGTTCGACAGTTGGCACCAGCACAGAACTCAAGCTGTGATTATGGCAAATAATTTTATCATTAAAAACAGGAGACAGGGTGGGGAGGGCACTAAAATATCTCCTTAAAAACCAAGGCTTGTATGCAAGGAAGAATAATAAAAAGGAGGGAAAGGAAAAGTAAGACTACAATTAATATGTAGATTTCACATACTCCTCCTCAGAGAGAGAGAGAGAGAGAGAGAGAGGGGGGGGGGGGGGGGGAGAGGGGACAGAAACATAAGATATAACTCACCCACATAGGTGTCAAGTAAGAAGAGAGCTCGTCAAAGAAAGTCAAGAAAGAGGCTCTGAATGTTTTGGTCAATGTTCCCAAGCAATCGCCAACCTTGGATCAAGAAAAAGAAAAACAGTAAGCAAATAAGATCAGAATTTGCTGATAGTCATGGAGAAAAATATAATCAACCAATGAAAAAGCCAAAAACTAATGAGGTATTGGGTAACAAAACATACTCGGTCAAAAATTTCTTCTTCTAGTTCGTTTTCTTCCTTAAGCAGTTCCCCTTCTTCCACATCGAAGTCCTCCGCTTTTGCCCTATCTGCCCTTTCTTGTTTTCTGGAGGCGCTGGCTATCATCACCTGTTTAATCTCATCCACGATGCACCTTACTTGGCTTTCATCTAAAAGCAGGCCACAAATCTGACGAAAACAAATAAAGATCAAGCTTCCCAGGTCATCAAAACAACACAGGAATCTGAGAAAGAAAATGCTGTCACTAAGGCATTGGCAACACAGCACACAGCATTAAGAAAAAAGAACTTCAACAGCATAATCATTTTGTGATGTATGCAAACAACAAATGACAAAAGGACAAGCATAAGCTAACACAGCAATTATCTATACAAAAGAGATGACAACCATCAGAATTTTCTTGTGATAATAACAAGAGAGGTATTGCTGTTTCAGGAGTTAGTCAAAAAGCAATGGCCTTTCAATTCCCAACAGAGGTTGTCCAACGTCACTTATATAGCCAAAAATTTGAAACTCCAGGACAGTGTTATTGAAGTTCAAGATGTCACACTATACTTAGATTTAAAAGTAAAGCAAGAAAAACATTCAGTGTCCCCATATCCCAGGCTCAACTACCTCAACATCATAAAGTGCACAATACCAACCTGTATGCTTTCATTCAATGCATCCAACATGCTTGCACAAATATCTATCTCAGGCTCCTGCAAGCCAGTTGCAAACACGTTAACACATAAGCGCAGACTACTATAGGAAGGAAAAAAATTGAAAAAGAAGATATATAGCTAAAAAGTCTGTGTTAGATATGTGAAAAAGTCAAACAACCAAAAACTAGAACAGAAGTATGACCTTGTGTAAAGCCTCCACCAAAGCAGGTATTATGTAATCAGTCAATTGCTTTACATAGGATTCATTGCGACCTTGGGATTGCCCCTTCTCTACAGCTAACTTAGCCGAACGCAGCAATTCCGGCATGGCTGAGGACATACATAAATATTAAACATCAAGATTTCCAGAGACAATCCGCAAGAACACATGCAAATAGAAGGGCACAAAAAATAATGGCCAAGCTAATACCTGAAACAGCTGCCTTCCTCACTTCTTCATGGAAATAAAACTTCAGAAGGGGAACCAATGTAGGAGCAACCTGCAATTATTATATCTTTACCCTGTCAACCTAGTATTCTTTAATAAGAAAAACTGAAAATTATTAACCTGACCTAAAGAATGGACTAGAAAAACCATGATATTTAAACCAAAATTGACCTGATCAATCCATGGGAAAAACCCTTCCTTCAACTCATCAGCATAGCAACATAGCATGTTACAAGCTGTAGCTTTTTCCTCCAGGACGCTAGTTTTTATCCCTATCCTTTTATCCCCAAGAGTAATTGTTTGGATGCTGCAAAAGCAAATTGGTGGTATTAAAATTAACGAACACCCAAAAAAACCGAACCTCCACTTATCTCCATCAAATTAAGCAGCGTGCTTTACAAACAGAAGACTAGAAACGACATTATGCAATATATGGCAAGCACTTATATAATAACAAAGATTTACCAATGAGGAATCAACAAATATGCAAGGAAGAGTTCTCAAGACAAGGGGTTCATATGATGCTTTTTTTGTCCTCTTAATAACATATTTCTATTAACTACAAAATCATGACACAATATATGCAACTTTCAGAAAATTTAAAGTAACATAAGGTACAAGCAATCAAAATCAGAAAACAAACCTTTCATCTTCATCATCAATATCCACATCAGAATCTGCAGATGTAATGATTACATCAGGCTTAAGTTGAGCAGACTGAAGCAAAGGGGGCATGACAACACTCATGTAAGGGATAAATTCCTGTCCCAGACACTTGCAGAGTCTGGCCCATGCCTGCAACCAACTTAGGCAGTTATGTATTTCCCCAATACTATTCCAAGTAAATTAAGCATTCATCAGTTGAATAAATGCAGAGTGTGTGTGTGTGTGTGTGTAAACATCAAAGTAATATCATACTTGTAACATGTAGCTTGTTGTGGGGTCATCCGCCTCCATTTGGGAACCTTGTAACGACATTAGGACTTCCATAACCTAGTAATACACAACAACAGTGAGGCCATAGTTCAAAAGAAAAAAAGAAGTTTTTACAGCTACCACAATCTAATATGTCAGCAGAGAAAATGTGCATAACCAATGGATTGCAAAAATGATGTTATCAACCATAAATGAAACCAGAAAATTTCAGTAAATTAAGAACCTAACTGAGATATAAAAGGTTAAAAGAACTGAAAAGTAGCAAATAATCGGTGGTTTTTATAGATGTATTAGAGGTAACTTAGAGAATCTAAAATGAAGTGGATAAATAGTAAAGCTTCGGTATGAGAAAAAATTCACACAGAATCTTCATCCACATAATACTAGAACCACAAAGCAAAATGACCATCACAATGAAAATCATAATCTTCATCCACATAATACTAGAACCACAAAATCCACAAAATTTTTTCAGTAAGAGAAAAAATTCACACAGAATCTTCATCCACATAATACTAGAACCACAAAGCCAAATGACCGTCACAATGAAAATCAGCAAAGTAGAATATTAATACTTATTGTCACCTGTTTAGCGTCATCCCTGAATTTATCCTTTCCAACAGCCATTCCAACCAAACTAATGCACTCCATAGATTTGGCACGTAGCATGCGGTTAGATTTATCATTTGCATTCACCAAAATAGCTTTCAAGTATGGCATTACAGCATCATAATATTTTTGGAATTGTCCCTGTTAACAAGTCACATAAGACAAAAATATTTGATATTATAATAAATAAATGAGGTCTATTAGGTATATTATAAGCCTACTAAGTACCTGAGATGAATCAGCAACTGATGCCAAGGCAGTCAAAGCCCCCTCTTGCACCATTTGCTTCCCATTCTACATTGCACACAAGCAAACCAAATAAAATTAAGGTATCTTGCATCACAACGGGAGGGGAGAAGATAGACAATATCACACACAAGGAAAACATGAGGCTAGGGTGTTCACTCATTGCAATACTGGAGTAGGCCTTTCAGTTTCTTTTTTGATAGTAAACATAAAAAAGTATGTTTAGAAATAATTAGAAAAGAGATAATCAGAGAAAAGAATACTCGGATGTTGCACATAAAGTAAAAGCGTGGTCAAACAAATAATATCACGATTGCTCTCCCACCCCGAAATCTGATAGTCTAAGCCCGGCAAGTGGGTGAAAACTAAGCTTAAAAAAGAGGAAAGTACACATAATGCTGAAAGGTAGATCTTTATTCCCCTCCCCAGATCCTACAGCTCCACATCTTCAGTGTCCACAGATATCTTTTCCATTATCTTCAAACCCTCCAAAACTTACTTCAACAACGACGACTGTAAGCTGTATTTTTCGGATTTTTAGAACTACCATAAAAGTTGCAACAATGCTCACCAAGAAAACACCTCGCCATTATTTCTCCATCTCCTAAGAATATGATTCCATTTATCTGTGCCGAAATTCTCAATACTGTTGTCACTCAAAAACTATGTAAAAATTGAAGAAAATGATTAACTAGCAATTCTTATTAACTCTTTCATTCTCATTCTCAGTTTTATGTCGCTACCTTGTTGTATATATAAATGGGAACATCTTGTAACAATGAGTTTACCAGATGAGCTACCAAATGCTGAGGTATTAATACCCCTCCACAATGAATAAGTAAAAGTCATTATTTCTGTCAACTTTTTAAAACCCTCGCAAGGAAATGAGTAAATTTATCATATGTGAGAATTAATTTAATTGTACAGATTTATGCTTCAAGACAAAACTAAAAACATTTATCACTTTCAATTGAAGAGTAAATAAGAAGAGAATTTACATACCTGTAGAAGCACAAGAAGTTTGCTCACAATCCCATCCAAATATGGAGTCAAAATATCAGGGGTACAATTTTCACTGAAATTGAGCACTGCCGATGCAGCATGAGCCTGTGGCCGGGAAACAACAACATTTTAAAAAAAAAAGTTTCATTGAATAACAAAATACTAAGTTATTAAAAAGAAATTATCATCATATACATAGACACTGCTTCTTAAAGATGAAACTCTCAGTGAAAGAATTTACAGAGACAACCAAAGACAAATCAAATTTTTAGAAAAAAAAAATAAAAAATTTAATAGATTAGAAAGCAGAGGCAAGTAAATCACTCTTAGCTACGGGAACACTTAACATTTATTTCTTTGAAAAGCCTTACACAGACAGCCCCATTTGCTTTGGAATGAAGGCAATCCTCACCCAACAATTTTCAACAAAGCACCAGCAAAGTTAAATATATTAATTAAAAGGAAAATTTTAATTTCTTAGTAAACAAATGGATGATAATTCCAACACAAATGAACCATTCCACAATGTTATATAAAAGAATGCCTCCATTTTAAATCACCAACCCGGATGTGCAAGCTCAAAAATTACACATAGGACACTTATGAGACAAGTGACATAGAAAGTCGACATTGCTCATTCATGAGATAATCACTACTTTTTATCTAAAAGAAAGATACTGCTAAAGGTACAAGCATATTATAAAAACAGATATGCAGATTACCTGTACTCGTGGATTTTGGAAATCATCCATAGCCCCAACTAGTGCTGGCAACAGACGGTGATGAAATTGTGTTTGCAGTTCTGGACCCAAGTCAGTGGACAACTGTCCAATCGCATTGATAGCAGCCCAGCGCACTCGAGGATGGGGATCTTGAAATGAATTCAGAACCATAGACACTACCTGGTCCAGATTCTTTATCATTACCTACAGCAAGGGACAAAATTTAGGAACAGCAGATACTTTTAACTTAACTTGTGAGTATATACCAAAAGTTTTCTAAGAATTACCAGTATAAATCATATTAGCCCAGACACACTGCAAGAAGACATACAAGATTCAAGAAACAAAACAATTTGCACAGCCATAACAAGCTGCCAACAGATCTTTCACAAAGGGCATAAGGTGGGACTTGCATCATTAGTTAAGTATAAAAGCAGTCGTAGACCTATCATCGGATAATCAACAAAACTTACCCTGCAACTCTCTCTAAAGAAAATAGGAATAGGAATGCTTTTTATTAATCCTATCAATTTGTCTGGCTAAAAGTATATAGAACTAAGGTGGAGATAAAAGAATTTAAAAGACTGCTTTTGGCAAATGGAGAAGGTAAGCGATTCAAAAGTTTTAAACAGGAAGCAAACTGAATCATATAGTTTACTACCTAAAGCATCTAAGATATCCCAACTACTTGTACATACACCCAAGCAAGTAGATAAGACCTTAATAGAAGATGACAAAATTTGCTACATCGGACATGCAGTTACAAAGATAAACCAAAATCAATGTAGGGAGGCACATTTTCATTTTGACTTCATCACGTAAAACGGGTACATATTGGGTCATCGTGAAATTGCCTAAACAACCACATAAAATCAAATGCACAAGTACATGCAAAAGTAGAAAAACACACAGCCAAAAAAAAAGGGAGCAGATACGAATAACAGTTAAGCTCCACCCATCATACATGCTATCAACAAAGAGGAACTTTCGTAGTAAAACCCACACAAAATTCAATTTCCATATACGAACCTAAATAAACTATCAAAAATTAATGGTTATATGCTTATTACCTTGGAACAACCCTCTGCAATTTGTGCAAGTGCAATCAGCACAGCATGGTGCTTCTGCCACTCAGGGGCAGCCAAAAACCCTGGAAAAACCGCTGAAGCAACAGGCAAAATTGTGTTTCCACCCAAAGATATTGCCAACCTATCCAAACACTCCTGCCCAAACCCATAATCACTCGTCTCCCCAGCATCCTCGTCCTCAGTCTCTGCGCTATGCCACATAGGATCATCCTCCAAATCCAACAACATATTCATCAACACCAAAAACAACCTCCTTATAAACTGCGGCAACTTCCTCATCATCCCAGGGGCCCTCTCACGAGCTTCAGCCAACGACACCACAAACTCAATCGCCAAATGCCTCGTCCCTTCTTCCAAACCCTCAGCCTCCGCAACCTGCAACATCGACCCCACCACATCCACCAACTGTTTCCTCAAAAACCGTGGCTCAGTAGCCGCCAACTCAATCAACAACTCCAACGCCTCCTGCGCCGATGACTCATTACCCTTATTCAGAGCCTCAGTCAAAGTCCTCATCATCAAAGGCAACAAATCAAGAAACCTCTCCTTCTCACCCAAACTCGGCAAACAGTTCATAATAAAATTAACAGTCGCCTCCAAAGCCGCAATCCTCAAATCAAAGTTATTACTTTCTAAAAACTTCGAAAACACCTCGTGCAAAGTATCGCCATGAGCAATTAAAACTTCACCGACAAACTGACTCATCCGCGACAAGATCAACAGCGCAGACTCCTGAATTTTATCATTGAATGTAACCAAACACTGGAAGATAAAAGGAATGAGTTCAGGCCAGTCCCCGTCGGGTAATACGGAGGCGGCAAGTTCCGAGACGGCGTCGCATATCTTTTTTATTATGGACTTGTTGGTTTCGTTTTGGAGTTGGACTAAGAGAACGGATTTGAGATTGGCTTGTGTGGAGGGAGCGAGGCGCGTGAAGATGAAGGAGGTGGAATCGTCGCGCGTGAGGTGTTTACGAAGGAGGATTGCTGACATCGCGCGGCACTCGGGGAGGGAAGACGAGGAGAGCATGCGGGAGAGGTTTAAGGCGAGGGCGTCGGGGTGGGACTGGCGGAGGTGAGAGAGGAGGACTTCGGCGTGGGAGCGGTGCTCGTTGGAGGATGACATGAGGTTGGATATTAGGGTTTCGAAATGGGCCGGGTTCGGACCGAGGAGGAGGGCGAGCTCCTGCTGAGTTGAATCAGTAGTGGCCATGGCCGAGTTAATTATTAGTTTGTTATTTTAATTGGGGTTTTAGAGGGGAGTTGAAAATTGGAAGAGGAGGATGGCGGGAGATGAGTGGGTGGTTATATTGAATGAAGAGACAAGTAAAAGAAAATGGAGGTTTTTAAATGAAAGGACTAAGGGAGGGTTTGTTTGATTGGTGCTGTCCAGTTTTCTATGGTACGGTTCGGTGCAATGAACAATGAGATTGTGCCACCAGCCACGTCAATTGCGCGTGAATAAAACTTTAAAAGTCGTCTTTTTCGGAGATATTTTTATGGTAGTTTTAACTTTGGGAGTGTATATTTCCAAGTTCCAACCCCATTAGCCTAATTTTTTAAAAGTAAGTAAAACAAGTTGATATTATTTTTAAATATATAAATCAATCAAAATTTTAAAAACTTAGTTAATTAAATCTTTCTTATTACTTTTATATTTGGGTGTCTTTGACCATTAAAAATTTAATATTATTTTAAAATAATTTTTATTTGATTATTTTACCATTATAATATTAATAACTTATTCAAATAAATATAAACTCTTATATCTAATAGTTTAAGTATTTAAATTTATTGGTTAAATCTATAAACTTTTTCTTTATTTAAAATTTTTAAAAAGAATGTGGATTAATTGTAATTATATTTTGGAAGTGGGGTGGGTTTACAAAAATTATGAATAGAAAATAGGGAAATTATCAGACATATACCCTTAAATGACACCCGTATCAAACGTATGTGAACACTTTTCAAGTATATCACTTGTATACCCTAAGTTGACAAAACACTTCTGTCGTCCACCAATCCGTTAACTTTCGTTAGAAAGTTAACAGAATTGTGACAAATTGATTATTTTGCCCTTGAAACTCGAAATGAGGTAAAAATATAAATTTACCCCAAAAATTAACGTAAATTTTCAATACACAATTTTTTTTATTTTGTTATTAACAATACATTTTTTTGATTAAAAAAAGAATTATTAATGGTACATATTATTAATAATTATCCATAAAAAATATCCATATTATACCATAAAAATTTATTAACAACATATTATTTATAATTATACATATTATACCATAAAAATTTCCAGTCGGAGCTTGGAGGAGTAGATCTTCAAAAATTTAATTTAAATTTTGGAGGAGTAGATTCGGTTGTAAAGTAGTTTTTTTAGCAATTATTAATAATTATCCAATAAATGGGATGACATGTCATTTTTATCAATATATATCATATGACATGTCATTTTTTACTAGGTAAATGGGATGACATGTCGTTTTTTTAATCAAAGTTTCGTCAATCTTAAAAGACTAGATTACCCTTATGATGTAAGCGCTTGCGAACAGCAATTAACAGATTGGTGAACGGCATAAGTATTTTGTCAACTTAGGGTATACGAGTGATACACTTAAAAAGTGTTCACATACGTTTAATACGGGTGTCATTTAAGGATATATGCCTGATAATTTCCTTAGAAAATATTACCACCCTTATATTGTTAAAGTAAAATTTCACTCTTTCACCTTCATATATTTACAAACGTCAAGATAGTTCCAAATTCATTGTAAGTATACACTTTACCCTTACGCTCTATTGTTTAAGCAAACTGATGGAGATAGAGCATAGGGGTGTCAAAAAAACCCGCCCGGACCGGATCCGGCCCGGACTCGGCCAATCCGGTCCGGGCAAAATTCGGACCGCATATATTGAAAAAGCGGATCTGGGTTTCAGAATTTAAAACCCGGACATTTCCGGGCACGGTCCAGGTTTAGCACCAAAAACCCGGAACCCGGACCCGTTTTCCGAATAAATTTAACAAAAAAAAAAAAACGAAAACCAGTTACCCAAACCCAAATCGCAAAACACCCAAATCCAAAAATCCATAATTCCCCAAATCGCAAAACACCCAAAGCCAAAGGCATAAGCAGCGACGCTGAGACTGCAGCACGAGTTGTGGAAGAATTTAGACAGCAAGAACCGGAGGATTCGGAGGATATATTCGACATCAACTGGGAGCGGGAGCGGCAGCAGGAGGAGGAGGACAGGAGGGGAAGCAATTTTGATGATGATGTGGTGTTGTTCTCGCAACAGAAGCACGAACAAGAAGAAGAAGAAGAAGAAGAAAAAGAAGAAGAAGAGGAAGAAGGAGAAGAAGAATTTGAGTTTGCAGTTGTTTGCAATAAGCAGCAAGAGTGCTCGTCCATCACAGCGGAAGCATGCCGTTTATGAATGAGGAGAATAGCAATTACCCCTTCGATTTATTTCTCCACTGTTTTCAGAGATAGCATGAAATCAAAAGACAAATATCTGATTTAAAATATTTTTTTTTGAAATAATTGTTTGCGGGCTTAGAAGCCCGGAAGACAAAACCCGGACCCGGGACACGCCGGGCTCAAGCCCGGACCGGACATGCAAAAGCCGGGTTTTGTCCGGGTCCGGATTTCAATTTTTGGCGTCCGGTCCGGTCCCGGGTTGCACCAAACCTGGACCGGACCCAGGTTTTGCCAAGCCTAATAGAGCACCTGAGAAAAAAATGAAAGTAAAAAGGAGGAAGTAAAATGAAAAATAGTTTCAAAGTTTTTAAGTGGTATATTTTTAACAATATTTTTGTCATGATTAACACTTAATACGGTAAATTGTATAGGGATGGAATGTTGACTCGCAATAAATTTAGAGGCATACTAAAGTTTATTAATAAATAATGGGAGGGGAGTGATATTTACCCAAGATTTAAAATCCCGCTAACATACCAC
The DNA here is from genome assembly GCF_000493195.1 of Citrus x clementina. Taxonomy (NCBI): domain Eukaryota; kingdom Viridiplantae; phylum Streptophyta; class Magnoliopsida; order Sapindales; family Rutaceae; genus Citrus; species Citrus x clementina. The sequence continues at coordinate 41,461,338 of NW_006262339.1, forward strand.
TTAAAAATGATAGTGAATTTTTTTTAAGCTAAAAATATTAATTGAAAAGAATGTATAAAAATTTTCGAAAAACAACTCTAAAATGCAATTTCTATTTTTTGAAAAACATATTTATTCTAGTTAAATATTCTAAAATATATGTAAAATGCAAAGTTTTTACAAAACGAGTGATGACAAATTATAATTGTTATGGTTATCTTAATCTTGTATTTATTTTAAACGCGAGCTATGCGATAAAATGTAAATTGATAATTCATCATAAGATACTTTTTTAATCTGTTCCCAAAAAGGGGGGGAGCGCAAAGAAGGGTGTATGTAAAATTATCAAACCCAAATGAAACTTCAAAGTTAAAAAAATGAAAATAAAAATAAAAATTGAATTCACTGTTGCTCTGACAATTTGGTTATGGAGGGAAATGCAGTCCGGTAGTCCCGGGTCAGACTCCAGAGGAATATGCGTTAGGCTTTTAGCCTTTACAGATATGATATGATCAGATCAGATCAGACTATCACCACCTACTCAATTTGGTCCCACTTATGATGATGATGGATTTTGAAGAATTGAACATATGTTTTGGTCCGACGACCCAGTGTGGACCATCTGATCTTTTGAAATAATCATGACGGCTGTAAGCCACCAAAGCCTTTAACATGCGACCTTCACTTGACGGTGAGGTGGTGGCTTCTTTAGTACGTCACTGGAAACCTCATGCTAAAAACCTATATCAGGAATTTGGACAACTGTATTGAGTCCAAATGAGCTTCGGCGTTCTTAGAGAGCTGGGCTTTGGCGCATCCAAGCGGAACCAAACAGCTCTTAGTGACCACTGGGCCTTCAATTGTGAGTTTACTGTTTAATCATTTAATTTGAAGTTTTAATTACTAATCACTTCTTTTATTTTCCAAGAAAGGGTATTTTTGGAAATACAATTTTTATTTATTTTTTGCATAGGGCGATCTCTGGCATTGTAACTAACAAAATCATATTCTCAAATGCAAGATTTTAGAAAGCTACTCTACCTGGCTTTTGAGAATCAGAATATTTCATAGTCACTTAAATTAAAACATTTTTTCCTCATCCATCAAATTAATTTGTGTAATCACACTCCATTTAGTAAAATAAATTGTAATAATTACCTTAGCGGGGGGTTGAATAAAGTCTTAGAATCATATAGAGGATTAGGCAAAAACGAATTCAAAATACAGTATCGTTACCCTTCTGCTGCGTTTACTTTTTGGATTGAAGTGGGAATCATTGGATTAGGAGTGTGGAGTGGGAGTGAGAGTAGGGTGTTTACTTATACTAAATGAAAGTATGGATTGTCAATTAGAATCCCAATTATTTGTTTATTTTGTCTTGGATTGGGAGTAAATTATTTTAAATTACAATTTTATCCTTATGTACAGAATTATAATTTGTAATTAAAAAATTAATAAAAAATATATTTGGAAAATAAAATAAATATTTTATTATATTTATAAATTAATAATAATTACTAATATTCTTAATTATGTAAATCATAATTTTTTATTAATTTTAATTTAAATTATGTGAATAAAAATTATTAATAATAGCAACACAAATGAAATATTATTATTGATAATATAGTACAAAATTAATATTTTTTAGAATAAAATATTTATTATTATTAATTAAATAAATAATTAAAATTAATGTTTAATATTATTAATTTAAATATAATATTTATTTATTTTTATTTTATTAAATTTAATAAAATAAATATGATATAATTATTATTTTTAATAAATATGATATTATTTATTTTATGAAATATTATTTATTTTATTAAATATTATTTATTTATTTTATTAAATATTATTTATTTATTTTATTAAATATTATTTATTTATTTTAATTTTATAAGGATAAAATGGGAAGAGGGGAGAGTGGATTCCCACTCCCACCTCCCTCAATGGGAGTGGGAATCCCACTCCCCACTCCAAATTTGGGTGGGACCCACGGATTCCTACTCCCACTCTCCCCATTTTTAAGGTAAGTAAACACTGGAGTGGGAGGAATTCACATTCCACACTCCCACTGCAGAAAGTAAACACTACCTTCTAGTACTTCCCACCCATGGAAGTATAATTACTAAATGGATTTATACAGCAATGTCAAAGAGACTTCAAATGTTTCAGATTCTTTTTATTCAGTCAACACAGGAATCACATCAACATTAAATCCACATCTCATGTTTTCCCCTTGCGTTTGGATATAATAGTATTGATTTATCTAACTTTGTTCGTGATAATCACTCGAAAGCATATCCTCGGACATAGCTCAATTGACTACAAATATGGGTGAGATTTCAAATTTGCATTCAAACATTTTAAGCCAAAGGCTTGGGTAGGGGGGAGGGGTGTTGTTGTTCTTGAATCACTCGTGCAAGCACTGTTCTTTTGCTTTTCAATTTTAATCAACCATACAAACCCCCCATTATGTTATGTGATAAAAATTGTCATCAGTACGAAAATTTCCAAAGCTTTCAAAGCGATTCTAACATGTGTTAAAAATTGTTGAAGAAAGAAATATTGTTATAAATCTGGAATTTTTGAACATTAATTGGAAATTCATAATGATTTCAATCCTTGAAATATATTTTAATGAAACAAAGTTTTTACATAATCCTTGTAAATTTTAAATAAACTAGTGTAGTTTGTAAAGTGTCACCACTAGTTGCATTAGTGGCATGACTTATTGTAGGGACGACAAAGCAAATAAACGAATCGAATTTGAATTGAATCACAAACGAATGGGTCAACACTCTGCTGATTTAGATTCAATTTGTTTATTAATCGAATATTCAATTCGATTTGTTTAATTCGTTTAGTAAAATTAATAAATGAATCAAATGGAATCTGCATTCATTTACTGTTTATTTATCCTATAACAAATCCATAACGAATTGAATTAAATATGAATTTATTTACAAATATAATTAATAAACAAAAGTTAACCAAAATAAAATATGAAAATACCACAAATTTAACATCCTACAGAGGGTTAATCTCATTTGGATGATACATTTTTCGAAAAATATAGAAAAGTTAATAGAAATTTTAAAACTAGGCAAACAGATGACAAATCGTTAATTTTTACCGTTAATTATAATGAGGTAAGGGTAAAATAGGAATAATTGATACAAATAATAAAGAGCAAATGGTTAATGACATTTTAGCGACACATGTTTTGACATCTATCATACATGTGACTATTGTTTGGAAAAACACTCTTACACATAACAAACTGTTAAGTTCTGTCGTTAACTCTGACGATACAAAAATATTGTAATTGATAGAGAATATGACAAAAGGATATTGATAGAATTTTGCTAAAAAAATATATTGGATACCTTTGTTGCTATTGGACTGGGTAGATAGATTGGTTGCTATGAACATGATTTTAAAATAACAAATGTTCACTAAGCCATCATATTGGATTCTTGAAGATTTGAGTCTAATATTTGCAAAATTAATGCTAATGAGATAAAAACAAATATTGGATTTATGTCATGCTTCATGATTAGTGAGAGATTTGCTTCTTTCTTTTATGTTAAAGAATTAGTTTGGTGATTTTTTCTTTAAACATTAGCTTAATTTAACCCCCAAACAAGTTTATATTTAGATTTAATTTATATTTTTATAAAAGAAAATTAAAAATCAATGACTAGCAATAGAAATATCATTTTCTAATTAACCGATTACTTTCATTAGCGTTAACAAAGAAAGTTAATGGTTTGTCACCTATAGGAGTATTTTCAAATAATTTGTCACTTGTGTGATAAATGTTGAAACACGTGTCACTTAGGTGACATTAACACTAATATTTTTTTTTTTAAAATCACATGGGGTAGATACGTTATTTCACCAAAGGCCAATCAATTTTGTTAAAGTTAATGGAAAAGTTAAAGATTTGTCACATATTTTCCCTTTTTGATAGTTGTCCAAAAAGAAAAAAAAAGTCATAAACGAATCGAATGCAATCTACCCATTTAAAATTCGTTTATTATTTATTTAATTAAATTACTTATTAATCTTTAATAAATATGAAAAAAATTTAAAGTTTGAAGGTTAATCTAGTAATTATAAATGATAATAAGTTTGTATTTTGGAAGAGGATTAATGACACCTGGATGATATGGGTGGATATGGGTTGGGTTGGGTTGGATAGGGTTTATCAAGACCAAACCCAACCCATTATTAAATGGGTTGAAATAAAATCAATCTGATCCAATTAAATAAACATGTTTAACTCAACCCTTAGATAATCGGATTGGGTTTGATTGATTGGGTTGATGATTTGAAGTTCAAATCAAAATTAAAAATTAAATAAAGAAAATATATGAAACTTGAAATAAAATTTATTGAAATCAAATATAAATATATTATAACATGAAAATTGTATTCACGGTATGGTATTTGACAAAAAAAAAAACTGAAAAACCAACTACATTAAAATCAAGAAAATTTCAATAATGAGCTTCTAAACTTTATTATCGGCTTCCCACATCTCTTTTTTGAATTCCAAATTCAGACCTTTTAGATAATTAGCTAGTATCACATCCTGCAATAAAATGAAATTGATTTATAATTATGTACTGCTAACTTGTTAATTATTTACTAAAAAATAAAGAGAAATAGAAACTAACTTACTTTCAAAATTAAATTTATAAGATAATAAATTTACCAGCAATTATATGCTACTACATCAATCAATAGCCACAGGCTTAGCTGGAATAATTACCAACTCTAAAACAAATATATATTAGTGAAAAATTAGTTTAAGAAACAATAAATAAACAAGACAAAAAATATACAATACACACACACATAAAAAATATATTACTTATTTCAAGTGATTCATAAAATTATTTCTCCTCCATTGATGGCTCACTATCTAATGCAACTAGTGAATATCGTAACCAATTTTGTGAGCATATTAAAGCTTTTATTGTTTTTTGATATAATGAACTTCAAAATAGATAAAGAATACGCCCTCTAGCACCAAATGCAGACTTAAAAGCTACTGTTGATACTGGAATTGCAAACACATCTCTTGCAACATGTGATAAAATTTGATATTTCGAAGAATTAACTTTCCACCATTCTAAAATATCAAATTTAGTATCACATGGATCTTCATTGGGCTCCAACATATGCCTATATACCTTTTTTTTATTATTATTAAAACGTGTACCTTCTCTTTCATTTTCTTCAACTTCAATAGCATTGCTGTGTGAAAATCCTTATCACCATTTTCCTTTTCCACATCAACCACATTAACCAAAGGTGCATCATTAGAAACTTGGTTATTGGCAATTATGTGACTATCTCTAAGGTAGAATTCATAAAGGCGTGACATAAGCCCTTTGATTCCTTTTGCCACCTCTTCTACTTTTGTTTCACCATACATTTCACCAATAAAAAATGTAACATAATCCAATTTATACCTTGGATCAAGAATAATTGCAAAAACCAGCAATGTGTTAACGTTTTCAATTGTGCCCGAATACTTATCATACTTCTTTTTTCATATTAGCAGTCATACTACCCAATAAAAAGTCTTCACTTTCAGCCAAAGATGTCAACTCATATTGAATTAAATATAAGTCATGAAAGTACATGTGAGAAGTAACAGATAAAGAAGCCCTAAATTTTAAAGTAACTTTATAAAAAGACTCCAAAATTTCACAAATACTTCAACATTAGCCCAGTCCATATCCTTTGCCGGATCCTTCTTCTTTTTTTCCACTGTCACCTTCTGAAAAATATATCATATAAGGTTCATCATCGTCTACCAACCTATCAAAAGTTTTTTGAAATTTTAAAGCACTTGTTAACATCAGGTAAGTAGAGCTCCACCAGGCACATCTAATGTCGCTATACTTTTACTTTCAACTTTTTTCATGCTCACAACATTTCTTAAATTTTTGTAACCATGAGGTTGAAGATCTTACATATCACACGACTTTGCGAATGCCAGCAATTGAATCATGCATGTCTTTCGTCCCATCAGCTATAATTAAGTTAACAATATGAGCACAACATCTTATGTGTATAAATTCCCCATCTAACACTAGGCAATCATTATTCCAATTTTGTTAGTCTCTTTTTAACATAATTTATAGTCACATCATTTGAAGTTGCATTATAAACCGTGATTGTAAAGATTCTCTCAATACCCCACTCTAGTAAACAACTCTCAATCAACTTCCCTATTGTCTCTCCTTTATGGTTGGGCATTGTAGAAAAACTCAATATTCCCTTGTGTAACTTCCATTCATAATCTCAATAAAATGGGCAGTGATTGCCATATAATTAATACTTTGAATAGAAGTCCAACAATCAGTGGTTATACAAACTCTTTGGGCATTTTCAATAATTTAATTTCTCATCTAAGTAAAGCTGATAAATATCCATGGCAATTGTTCTTCTGAAAGGAGGAGTAAATTTCAGACAAGCAACCCTACAAAAATATCAAAACCCTTCCTTCTCAACAGAGCTAAAAGACATCTCATCAAGAATTACCATCCTAGCTCATACCTTTCTACATTCTTCCTTACTAAATCCCACAGATACTAGACTACCAGGAGCACATATATAGGTAATTTTTGCATTCACCAAAACCTTTTGCTTTTTATCCTCTCCTGCCACAATATTATTATATTTTGGACATCTAAATTTCAAATGATTCAACATATTTTTAGTCCCAAAACCTGATTCACAAGAACAATCTTTTTCACAATAATTACGCTTACATTTATTACCTCCGTCATACTTGGTAAAATGTTCCCACACATTTGATGGTGATCTCGTAAGTTTTCGCTTTTTACGCTCGACATTAGGATTTTCAGTTACAGGAACATTAACATCATTCACTTGCAAAGTTGAATTGTGATCCATTTATCAAAAACAATAACAATGAATGAATAAATATTGATAACAGTAAAACAATCTATATTTAAATAAAGAATCATTTTTATAATGTTTTCATGACTTGTCTTCTTATGGCTGTGAGTTCCAACTTCTAATATTCTATAGTCGAAACATGCATGTTCATAAAATAAAAAAGTATCTAGAATAAATATATAAGAGAAAATACTTACTTGTCTGAGAATAGAGATTTGAGAATTGAGAGAGCGAGTTTAGATTTAGAATTAGAGTTTAGAGTAGTAAATACAATAATGAAATAGTCTCTTTCATACAAATAATAAAAAAGGATAAAAAATAGATTAGCCATTTGGATCTTTAGGGTTTTGCAATTAAAATTATTATTATTATTATTATTATTATTATTATTATTATTATTATTATTATTATGGGTTGGATAGGGTTTGATGAGTTCATCATAATTAACCCAACCCAATTATAAATTTGGATTAAAAAAATTGACCAAACAAACCCATAAAAAGCCAATCAACCCGTCAAAATTTAATTGGGTTGGGTTGGGTTGAGTCCATTGATTTTTCCCACCCCTACAAATAAATGAATCAAAATCCTCAAACATGATTCAATTGGTTTAATTAGCAAATCGAATTGAATTTAGCTATTTATTAAACGAATCAATTTTTTGAAACCCAAACCCATTTAATTCATTTTGAATTGAATCGAATAAATGAATACTGACCCAAATTACCATCCCTAATATCCTTAAATTAAAATCTAGATAAAATAAGCAGGCCATTGCATATAATAACAATATTAAACTAGACAAAAAAATTTAGAGAAATGATAGACTTATAAATTATTGTACAAATTTATGTGGTATAATTCAATTTTTTTTAGATAAAATAGCTCTTGGCATATAATTTCTTTTTGTATTTTTATCCAGTCAATAAATTTATATTACATTAATTTATACAAGAATTTATAATTCTATTATCACTCGAAAAATTAATACATATAAAAATAAGGTAAGAACAAGTCTAGTTTACACTGTTAATTGAAAAATACATAAAAAAAGATTAATTCTACCCAATTTTAAATTATTTGTTATGTTGGCGCTCCAATTTTTTATTAATATTTTGTAATTTATGTAAAAAGTAGACCAATGGTAACCTTTTGTTTATCTTGTAAAAAAAATTGTGTGGTTATCTTCACTCTAAAATTTATCATGAGGTGAGAATATTTGAACTCACTAAATTTCTCTCTATATCCACCTAAATAAATAAATAAATATGTATGTATGTATGTATGTATGTATGTATGTATGTATGTATAAACATATATATTAGAATTTTCAAAATTTTAAAGTTACCATTCACTCATTTTCTCTCTTTACTTTAAGATTTATATTTTATCTCTCTATTATCACGTTATACATCTTGAAATTTCAGTTTTATTCTTTTGGCCATTGATTATTTCTTTCTTAAGTAAATCAAACTCCATTTCTTTCTTCTTATTACCATTCTTTTCTTTTTCTTCATCTTAGATTTGTTGTTTCAAGGACAATTATGAAACCCAAATAAACTTTTATAATTTCTAGGACTTGTAAAAACTTATTGATATTCTTTCTTTATTGTAGGTTTATTAAGTAATTTTATAAAAAAAATTGTTATGAAAATAAAAATTTATTTAATACAAGGATTATAAAGAAAATTAGTGGGTTCAAATAGTTTCATCCTTTATCATGAGCACCTAAATTTTTATAGTTTTTTTATTACAAAAATATCCTCAATGGAATTTATTATTTAGACAATTTAATTTAAGCATAACTGCTGTTGCTCATTATAAGACTTAGCACACCCATCCTATCCAATTATCAAACTCATTTTCAAGCACAGAAGAAACAATTTCAAGTCCAAATGCATCCATTTGATGCAGGTTCAACTCAAGGGTTTGGAATGCTCTCCGTTCTGGGGAAATGGACTTGAACTTGAAATTGCATCTTCTGTGCTTGAAAATTAATGCTGGTTTACTTTGCTGCAGCTGTTGAATTTTTCTAAATTTGTAACATTATCAAACTGTTGATTTTCAAACTTAGTAAATCATCAGAGAATAATAATGTTTACATTTGATGATTTTCTTTTAATACTTGTTTACTATTCTTATTACATGGTCGTTGACTATCAAATTGGGGATTTTGGCACCACTACTAATGATAAAGGACTTCATGAACAGGAGAAACAGCCGTGTTTTTTGTAGCTTGATATTTAAACAGCAGGAACAAACCAGAACCATATCAATTCTGCATATGGTCATTCTAATCTTTATGTTATTTTCTTGGCATTAAAATATTATTTTTTATTGTATATTGTATAAAAATAAAAGATAATGTTAGGATTCTCAATATTTAAGTACAAATTACAAACCATTCAAAATAAATAAAGGGTTCCAACTTCAAGTAAAAAAACCTAGATCCTTGACCCTTGTTGAATAATATATGAGTTAAAAAGACCCAAGAATTCCCAACGTCATAAGACCAAAGTGTATACGCAAGGGCCTTAATTTCAACTTTAGTATTTTACAATTAAGTAAAAAAGAAAGCATTCTCCTTTCATATTTGTTCTTTTTTTTTTTTATATACTAATATATTATAAGAACAATTCTACTAATATTTACAGTTAAAAATCTATTTTCTATCCTCATATTATAGCGAAGGAATATCTATTATGGCATAATTTAAATTTCTACCCTCACATAACAAAGAGATATTTATTTTATTATTAAATTTCGACCCTCACATTATATCGAAGAAATATTTACTCTATCCAGTATTATAAAAAAATAATTTCACCTTATCTATTTTTATTGAGAGGAAAATTAAGTTCTAACTATTATTCGGACTCAAACCTATGCACCACCGTTAAAGTACACTCAAACCGTAAGTGCATGGTCGTGGGAATGGGCTCGCAGCCCATTGGCCTTTTATATTTTGTTCTTTTCAACCTGAAAAAATAAATTAATTAATTGAAACCTCACCGTTTGTCTTTGAACCTTCGACTGGAGAGGCCGCCTGCAATTTCTCGACTTCCCACTAAACTCAAAAGCCTCAACTCACTCAACTCACTATTATCACATACCAGATCTAGGGTTTTGCTCTTATCGTGAGTTATAGAAATGGCTATTTCATCACAAACGCTTGATATTCTAGGTGAACGCCAAGCCGGCCAAGATGTTCGCACTCAAAACGGTACTCGCCTTCTCTCACTCTAAAAATTTGTTCGCATATCATTCATTTTCTTTCAAGTTTTGACTGAAGATTGTTTTGTTTCGTTTATATGTGTGTATATAGTGATGGCGTGTCAAGCAGTTGCTAACATTGTTAAATCCTCGCTCGGTCCTGTTGGACTCGACAAGGTATTTTTCATTTCTGTTAATACTGCAAAAGGTGCAATTTGAATAGCTTAGTTGAGTTATTGAGTGTGTGTATTTCATTAAAAGCTTTTTTTTTGTGGATTAATTGCAGATGCTTGTTGATGATATTGGTGATGTAACAATAACTAATGACGGTGCTACAATTCTGAAGATGTTAGAAGTTGAGCATCCGGCTGCCAAGGTAGGATATAATAGTTACTTTTTTTCTCATTGTATACTATATGTTTGCTATGATTCTTATTTATTCACAGTTCCTTATGTTTGATTTTTCTTTTCTGAGGTGACAGGTACTTGTGGAGTTGGCTGAGCTTCAAGATAGGGAAGTTGGAGATGGAACTACATCAGTGGTTATTGTCGCTGCGGAGTTGCTGAAGGTAATTGAAGCTAGTGTTTTGCTAGATGATATGCTGATACTTTTGTCTTCATTCTCAGCTTTAAACTCTTACGGATTAGTAGGAAATTTTTTATATGGGAGTATGCGGACTTGGTGGTAATTTATGATTTTATCATACTTTTTGCAGAGGGCTAATGATCTGGTTCGGAATAAGATTCACCCAACATCTATTATCAGTGGATACAGAGTGAGTTACTCTTGTTTAACTCGTTCGTTTCATTATAGATTTATCCTCCATATTTTCTCATTTTTTGATCATATGGATAGCTTGCAATGAGGGAAGCATGCAAGTATGTTGACGAAAAGTTGGCAGTGAAGGTAAGTCTCCGGTATTCAATCTATATGTCTGATAAGCAGTAAATCATTGATTTAATTTTTTATTTTTATAATTAAGCATTCTGGTATTTGTTTCATTGGTTAGCGTCTTTCATGGTTTCTTTTTTACAGGTGGAAAAGCTTGGAAAAGATTCTTTGGTAAATTGTGCCAAGACAAGCATGTCCTCGAAGTTGATTGGTGGTGACAGCGACTTCTTTGCTAATTTGGTATGCTCTTGTCGCAAAAATATAGATTTTCATTGAAACATATTCATATTCCTTCATGCCTTGTTATAAGTTAATCCCACTTGTCACTGAGCCGTATTTTGATGCTCCAGGACAATATTTTATTACTGCTACATCTATCTTTATCTTATCATATCCAAAAATGAAAGAAGGGGAAAAAAAAACGTTAATCTGTATTATGTATCATGTATTTCAATTGTAATTAATGTTTTGATCTCTTTCTAGGTTGTAGAAGCAGTTCAAGCAGTAAAGATGACTAATCAACGAGGTGAAGTCAAGTACCCAATCAAGGTTGGTATTTTATGATTGTTCAATATATTACCCGTATGTCGATCCTATTATGGGATTGAAAGATGTTTTATGTTTCTTTTCTTGGAGTTTCATTTTCCAACATGTAAAGTACTTCTTTATTTATTTATCTTTTTGGTGCTGCTTTTGTTTGCAAAAGTTGCAATACTAATAGTTACTTTCTGCACATTCCAGGGGATCAATATTTTGAAAGCTCATGGCAAAAGTGCCAGAGATAGCTACTTTCTAAATGGGTATGCTCTTAACGCTTTTCGTGCTGCTCAAGGAATGCCTCTTAGAGTTGCCCCTGCAAAGATTGCCTGTCTTGACTTTAATCTCCAGAAGACAAAAATGCAATTGGGTGTCCAAGTCTTAGTCACCGATCCGAGGGAACTTGAGAAAATTCGTCAAAGGTGATCTGACAGTGGGTTGTAATTTACAACATGGATTTTATTATGCTGTTCACTCTTTTAAAACATTCTATATCTGATTGCAGCCAGTTTGATTGGTTTTGCCCTGTATATTTAGATATGGGAGCATGCATGGTGATAGTGTGGTCGTATCTCTCCCTTTTTGAACCTATTAATTATAGAATGGAAGATTGTGTTATCAGATTAAAAAGAAACAACTATGAACTTATGGCTGGACTATGAATTGTGTTATCAGATTAAAAAGAAACAACTATGAACTTATAGCTGGACTATGACCGAAGAAAAATTGAAGGTCTTTGTGTCTTTGAACTGCAAATAGCTTGGATGATTCAGTCACTTTAGTTATTGATTCCTTTGTTTGTGAATACTGCATCTTCTCTTCAAGCAGCAGTTGGGTTATAGCTTCAGTTGTTTTGTTCTATTTTCCTTTCTTTAATGGACACTTAATTTATGTTAATCACTTAATCGGTCTCTGATGATACCACTGCTTTCACAGAGAAGCTGATATGACGAAGGAACGTATTGAGAAACTTCTGAAAGCTGGAGCCAATGTTATTCTGACAACAAAAGGCATCGATGACATGGCACTGAAGGCAAGCCGTTTATATTTTTCCCCTTTTGTTTAGTGCCTGCTTAGCCATGTGACAATATTGTGTTATATACTCTGCATTTACAAATATCATGCCTCTAGCTTTATGGTGTTTTGTCCAAAAATATTTCCAAATGAACTGTTTCTATGCAAAATCAATAATATTTTGGGAAATGTGATAACCATGTAAAATTAGTGATTCTGCAACAGTGTGCTCAGGATGGCCTCGTCCCATGCTTAGCCGGCTGTACTTGTGTGCCTTGTTTTTATTTCTAGTTTACCTTGTACCATGTGTGTGAGCCTGGCTTTGTCATATGTATAACATGCTTTTTTTGTTTGGTTCTCAGTACTTTGTGGAGGCTGGGGCTATTGCTGTTAGACGTGTTCGGAAGGAGGATATGCGACACATTGCCAAGGCAACTGGTGCAACTATGGTATTTTTTTAAACAAGCTCAGTCATATCACTGACTTCCATAACTACTCTAATCTGCTTTTGACCTCACTAAATGCTTGTGCTATCATTGAGGAAATGAGCTTAAAGGTTTATGATTGAACAATTCTTATGTTTTGACTTCTGTATAGACTCTTCCTGAGCGCTCAGAGTTTAACCTGTTTTTGTTGGAGAAATGGCCAAATTGTTTCTGTTATACTAAATAACTTGAGTTAATCCACATTTGGTCTTCCATTTTATGTATTGGAACCTACAGGACTTTACTCTGCTAACTAATGAGTGCTAAGGGTATTTTGCATGTTGAAGAACCAACCTACCAGACTTGAAGTTGAGATCCTATTTTCAAGTCATTTGTGTGGTTGACATTAGTATTTTGCATGTTGAAGAACCAACCTACCAGACTTGGAGTTGAGATCCTATTTTCATGTCATTTGTGTGGTTGACATTAGCATTTTCCTTCATAGATGAATTGATATTCTATTGAGCATGTTGTTAATTGGTTGTCAATTTGTCAGGTTTCAACATTCGCTGACATGGAAGGGGAGGAAACATTTGATTCGTCACTTCTTGGATCTGCTGATGAAGTGGTAGAAGAGCGTGTTGCCGATGATGATGTGATTATGATAAAGGGGACTAAAACTACAAGTGCGGTATGTGGTTTAATTTAATTCGCATTTATAAATTTGGTGACTGCTCAACTTTAAAACCTTTTATATCTTTCGGACATGACTCATTTTGGGTAAAGTTCCCAGTACATCATTTTAGGTAAAGTTCCTAGTATCATTTTGAGGTTTCTATTCATCTGGAGTGGTAATCAAGCCTAAGCCTTCAACTCCACCCAACTGCTTTACCAACAGAGTTAAAAGGCAGGGTAGCAACATTTTCTGTGTTTTTTATTTGGCCAATGCAAAATAAGAAGACAGTTTATCAAGTTTGAATTTAATATATAGCATATTGGATTAATTATTGATAAATGCTTATTATTTTGATTGGTGAAGCCTTATTTTTTTTTTTTTTTGGGGGGGGCCTCCCTGTCTTGTTTTTCTCTAGGTTTCCTTGATACTTAGAGGAGCAAATGACTATATGCTTGATGAGATGGAGAGAGCCCTGCATGATGCTATATGTACTGTCAAGAGGACCCTTGAATCCAACACGGTAAACTTCAGCACTTTCAGATTATATTCTTCTATTTACTTTCTGAGTTTTAAATTGATACATTTAAAATTTAGACTTTTTTCTTCATGTTTTTTCCAAGTTTAGATAATGGAATAGGAATATCTGGTGGAATGATATTGATTAGGACATGAGAAACCTATTATAGATAAGAGTATTGGTTTTTATGGGCCTTTGCCATTCAAAGTGTGGGAAATATACATAAAATGAGCTCCAAATATGGAAATGATTTGAATCTGTTTGGCTTCCAAAATTGGGCATTGAATACAGGGAGTACTTATTGTTATTCTTGTATTAACTCTTCTTTGTTCATTGTTGTATTGGTAATGCAGGTGGTGGCAGGTGGAGGTGCAGTTGAGTCTGCCTTGTCTGTCTATTTGGAATACCTAGCTACAACGCTAGGATCCCGAGAGCAGTTGGCACTTGCTGAGTTTGCTGAATCTTTATTAATCATACCAAAGGTCTAATATGAGCTTTGGAGGCTCAATGCACGAACTTTAATGTCTTATTTCCACTTGTCTTATTATGTTGAGATAGTTTTAATGCTTCTATGCTGCTGCAGGTGCTTGCTGTAAATGCTGCTAAGGATGCGACTGAGTTGGTTGCAAAACTACGGGCCTACCACCATGCTGCACAAACGAAGGCTGATAAAAAACACTTGTCTAGGTATTCTGCTTTATGGATTATGGTTCATCCTCAACCAATAGCATACCTGATTGTGTTTCTATTCTCTATTGTGTATTTGATTTTGCTTTGTCAAATTGATGTAGCATGGGACTGGATCTTGCAAAGGGGACCATTCGTAACAACTTGGAAGCTGGAGTCATAGAGCCTGCAATGAGCAAAGTGAAAATTATTCAGGTAATGATCATGAAACACATGAATGCTTTAGTTTATGGTGAAGTTTATCTTCACATTTTCCCCTGATTTTGTTTTGTTTCTTAAAATCTGGTCAACAGTTTGCAACGGAAGCAGCAATCACAATTCTTCGTATTGATGATATGATCAAGCTTATGAAAGATGAAAGTCAGAATGAAGAGTAGGATCAGTTTGTCTGAATTTAAAATTGCACTATTTTTGGATTTCGGGCTGTTTTTGGATGAATTGTAAAGGGCTTATAGTTTACATTGTGCCGATTCAGTCCTACCAGAACTAATTTTGTTCACTGATTGTGGCCCTTGTAATTTTCCTGTGATAGAATTTTGGCACTTACGATTCAAAAAATTTCTCCATATGCAAAACTCTCTCCCGAGAGCTTGATGTAGGAAGCAAAATCTCGAGCTTGCCCCCAAAAATTTAAGACCTTATCAAGAGGCTGGTAGTTGCAAGAACTGATGCTTTTTATTATTTTCCCTTTGGTGTAAAGGTTGTTTGGTTACGTTTTTTATTCGGTTTAATTGGACATTTTAATAGCCTTTTTACATTACAACGATATGGAATTGAATTGTCCATCTGTGAATTTTTTCTAGACAAATAAAAATTTTCAAGAACGCACGTTTACCAACCATCCGTTGTAGTCTAGTCGGTTAGGATATTCGGCTCTCACCCGAAAGACCCGGGTTCGATTCCCGGCAACGGAAATTTTTTTTTTCTCTTTTTCTATTATTTGAAGTTTTAAAGCTCGAATCGGGTTTGTCAGAAATTTTGCTACTTGTAAGACATATTCGTCTAGTTTTATTACTATTTTAATCCATCAATTACTAACATAATGCGAGTATATGTCTGGTTTTTTATTACATTTGGTTCACTCATAAAAAAAAAGTCAAATGTAGCCATTTTTTTAAGGTAATTTCTGACCAACCTTAATTAAATTAATTCCGTAAAATAATATGTCAAATTTATGTCTAAACTTAGACAGATATGCTCATCATGTGTCAATTAGATTTTCAAGTCTTTAAACTTATTATCGAAGTACTTATCAAACAACGTATGTATTTGAATTTTTTGGTATGACATCTCAATCACTGAAAAGCTTCGTAACTAGGCACCATTCTCTAATCAATAAACATATCAAATGCTCTTCAATATGAAAACAAAGCTAATCTTCATTGATTTCTTCACGTGCCACTTGCTTAAGCAATAAGTTGTGGATTATAACACTACTGAATGCATAACTCTTCAAATTGATAAAATGCCTGAAAATATAATTCTTAAATAACAATAATTGTTTTCGCGTTAACTTACTCCAGATAGTTTTGAGGACATTTTTAAATTTTGATGTCTCTGCAATATAGCCCAGGAAATGATCATCAAAGCCTAACTTCATCATGCACATATCGTTCCTCAGTGCCAGTCAATTACACTTTGCCAAATTATTTTTCGCAATGTATCTATAACAAAATCCAAAATTTGTTTGTTATTAAAATTTATAAAATAATAATAATAAATTAATAAATTAATAAAAATTATGAAAAAAATACAAGAAATCTGTTTTTGTGCTCGGTGCTACCCATCGCATAAAAACACAATTGTATGACAGAATATCCGTGCGATGGCCAGCACTCATGGCACCCAAAAGTCTTGCAATGGCCAGCCCATTGCACACTCTCAAGTCTCAAACAACCACCACCACCACATTATGCTCAAACAACTACCAACATTACTCTCAAATTTCATTCTTAACTAATGAAATAGAGCATAAAGAAAATAGCTAATCTTGGTTCTTCTCACTGCATAATTGATGTTAGTGATTTTTGCCACCATTGACTCTAATTTCAGTGATTTGCTGAGAGGGACTTGGGTGACAAGAACGATTTTGGTGAGAGATTTGACAGGAAGCCACCAATGACGGGTGGATTACATTGCATTGAGAGAGAATTCAGTGAGAAGAACAATTTCGGCTGATGGTTTGATAGGAGTATTTTGGACTAATTATAATAGAAAAAAAATTAGGGGAGTCAAATTTGAAAAACACTAAAATTTTGTGATTATTTTAGTAAATTTCCCGAGATTTTCGGGGACCTCTCAAAATAAAGCTAAATTTTTAATAAGAAATTATGTTGAGAGGCCTACTGAACTCCAGTCCATCAGTGACAAAATTTAATGTTGCACTTAGAAATTTATAATAGTTGCCACCCAGGCTATAGTAGTAGGTGGGTGCCTTCAACAATGTTAATGACATTATTTTAAGTCCCTTTGTTGGTGAGCTTAATACAAAATTTCCTCTTAAAATATGAGTTTGAAAAATAATTTTTCTTGAATAATAATGGACATAGATAAATCCCTCATAAGTAACGGTAGATCATATTTCTAATGATAGTAAATTTTTAAATCATAGTTAGTAGATTGATTATAAAATTTGTAGTAACAAATTAAAAAAAAAATAAAAGTTATAATTGATGGAATAGACCCATCAATATGGATAACTCAAATCCACATTATCAGAGGAAAATAGTAATTCACCTAACTTAATGCATAAATTAAATCACTTGGGCTTAACCCAAGTGGCTAGAGCCACTCCCTCACAAATATGAGGGAAGTGGTTCGAGTCCCCGCAGACGCCTTGCAGGGATTTAATTTAAATTTTCTTCCTTAGAGCCTCAGAGCTTGAGTGAAGACAGTTTTTCTCTCACAATGAGAGTTGGGCGTCCCTCGAATATTTGAGAGGGTTAAAAACTCTGAACGGTGCCATATCAGAGTTGATGTAAACTGATCTCAGTAATTTGTATGGTATAAATATCATTAGCAATAGTTCTCCTAAAAAAAAATGCATAAGTTGATGTGAATTTATTAAATATGGTCGGTGTAAGTATACAAAAAACTGATCAGTATAGGGTCATATTATTCTAGCTATTTTGTGTGAATCATTTCTATTTTAGAGTTATCTTTACTTGAATCAATCGTTGCTTCTTCTTTCCCCTTATGCAGCAGCTCTCCCCACTTAAATTTTGACTTGATCAAACTTTGAAACCAATTAAATTAAAGGAACTTCGATTAGATTGTTCAACTTTATTCCACATGTATATAAATATTAATCAAAATTAAGAATGAGAAACCCATCATCTTCATCGTCTTCTGACGGTACAAAGAAGATTACGCCATGTTGTAGCAAAGTGGGTATCAAGAAAGGGCCATGGACTCCGGAGGAAGATGAAATCTTATCAAATTACATCAAGAGAGAAGGCGAAGGCTAGTGGCGTACCCTGCCGAAGCGTGCAGGGCTGCTTCGTTGCGGCAAGAGCTGCCGTCTCAGGTGGATGAACTATCTCCGTCCATCTATAAAGCGCGGCCACATCGCTCCCGACGAAGAGGATCTCATTCTTCGCCTTCACCGCTTGCTTGGTAACAGGTACTATATAGACTGTTGCTCTAACAATTTTAGGGTTTTCTGTTAATGGTGATAATTAATTAATCTTTGTGGTTATGGTCTCTAGCTCACTCTCTTAATTAATTAGGTGGTCTCTGATAGCTGGAAGAATCCCAGGAAGGACGGATAATGGGATCAAGAATTATTGGAATACATGTCTTAGAAAGAAGCTCATTAGTCAAGGGATTGATCCAACAACCCACAAGCCATTAATATTTAACCAAGTAGTACTTCATGATCAACTTGCATCATCATCATCAACTTCAAACCCTAATACTCCTTCTTTAGAGATCATGGAAGAAGCTGGTGTCAGAAGTACTCACCAAGCAGCAGCAGCAAATTTCACGACTAATTATAATATCCCAATTGATGGTGGGTTCATGATGGGGTCATTATTACCAAGTAGTCATGGTCATGGATACAACTGCATTGAAGATTATATCGACAACTGTGACGCGGATACATTCTCTTCATTTCTCGATTCTCTGGTTAACGATGACGATTTCATGAATCATATCAATGAACAGCAGCAGCAGTCAAGCACTTCCAGCTACAATAATATTGGCACCATTGATTGGGAATTCGCTGATGTCCTATCCAAAAAGGTGGGTTCAGATGATCAACATGGTGCTGCAGCCAGCTTGAATGATCAACTTTGAGTAGTGAAGCTACAAATGACTGCACAACAAGATTAAATATTAGTTATATTTTGGCTTGATTATATATAATTTTATGTTTGTGATAATATTGTTTGTTTTTCTACTAGTTTTTTCGCTTACTTTAATTTCCCTTGTTGTTGTGTTCATATAGCAATTTTCTTGTGAAAACCCTTTACGTTTGTATTATTAATTGTTTCAATATTATTACGTAATGCTTGTGAACATATGCATATATGAATATGCTCATAGTTTTTTTCTCTCTCTTTTGAACTCATACAAAGAAAATTAGGCTAAAGATGAAGAGATGATGAATCACATTAATTAATCTTTCATTTTATGATGTATGAGTGAACTTTCTGCTCTTTGTTAGCAGTATATTGGTGGATCATATACATTAATATTTCGTTATTGTTTCTCAATTATAAGACTCAATTCGAAAATTCCATTTCTTCTATATTTTATATAGATGCATGTGTTTAGTTATACTGCTTTCATTTTACTTCTTTCATCACAGTTTATGTGTGCAGATTGTTTCATTGGCAAGGGTTTCTTTAGTTTCAATCCGTTTTAATTATTTTCTTTTCATCCTTGATTTCTTAATTTATACTAGATATCGAGAAGTTGACGAAAACTCAGACAAAACTACATGCATGTACTTGCTTTATTTTTTGTAATTCATTTATGCAATTAGCTTAGCTATTATTTTAGTGTAATTTAATTCACAATCGGGCTATTATTAGTCTAAATGTACCCAACTAATGTTAAGATATGCGGATATACTGAATCTTTTTCACTTCTTCTCTTCATGTTTATGTTAACAATTTAACATACATATATGGCAAAATTTAATTCTCTCTTCATTATCATCTTTATTTATGATCGATCTCTCTCTTTCTCATAATCTGCAGGTCTCATCTTTATAAGACATTATATCTTTTGCATGCTATGTTTCCATTTTACTTCTCATATATAGTCAAATAATTAATATAGCATAGAACAACACAATTTGTAGCCTTATATTAACAAACAACTGAACAATGATTTTTACAAAATTGACTATAAAGTAAATACCAATTAAGTTTTAATTAGGTTTGGTGTGTCCACACACACACACATGTATAACTATTACTCACCACATGATATTTAATTCCTTGGAGAAGCTATAAGAATGGGAGATGATTGATAAAACATACATGTGTGTGAGAGGTAAGTACATATTTGTAAGTTGGTGGATGGCATGCTCATTTGACCAATATTGTACATATTTGTAAGTTGGTGGATGGCATGCCCATTTGACCAATACTGATGGGATGGGGTTGTGTATAATTTTGTCATCTAATAATGTCCCAAACTCTTTTTGATAATCACCAATGGCAACGTTACACTCCCTTTCACTAATATGAGCAGAGTTTAAATCTTGAACTTCTTATATCACCCTTAAGAGATGTTACCAATACCTCCTGGATCATCCTTAAGAGATATTACTAAACAAACTAATTAGCACCGATATATGAAAGTAATTTATTAAAAGGGAGATACAACAGATGTGCACAATATTCACACATATGCAACTCACATAAAATTTAAGATAAATTAGATATGTAATTATGATAGCATATAATCGCGGTCTAAATACAAAATGATTAATAATTTAATTTATATGATTTAAGAAAATGGTTAACCTCTTCTGTAAGCAACGTACTCTTGGTAAATTTTCCCAAACGCAAGGACCAAGAGATAGAAACCAAGGCAAGCAATATAATTTTTCTTGTAAAGCCATTTTCAAAGTTATGACACATTTTTTTTTTTTTTTAATGTAACTGTTTTCCCATTTGGTAGAAGAAACCGAAGAAGAACAAAATTAAAAGCACCGAAGCAGAAAAATAATTCACTGACCTGGAAAAATGGAAATGCAAAACCTGGCTGGCTAGCTGAAATGCCCTTCATTGTTGAAGAGTGTTTAATCACTAACTGAAGAAACAAACAATAGAGGTAGTTCTGATTGAAAAAATAATAATAATGAACTAATTCATAGAATTAAGGAAGAAAGAATAAAGAATATGGGTGGTTTGTTTTTGCCGCTGTGTGTAGGTTGTAGTTCAAGCGTGAGAGCGTTAAACGTTCTACTCTAAGGAAACACGCACGCTTCTTCTTTCACACACATATCAATTAAGCGAGACCTACCCTTCTCTAACTTTCCATTATTATTACTTCTGTCAGTAAGTTTCAATTTAACTAGTAGTGAAACACACTGTTAGCTAAGTACCTAAGAAGCAGTCTGTATGTGTCTGTAAAATTTTGTTATCAAAATATTGTGATGATACAATACAAATGATCAAATAGCATGATGACATATAGTTTATATTTTCAGCATATAAATAACGTGTTACATAGTTTTGATTTGAGAGTAAAAATCAAATGACCTGTCATTAGAATTTTATTATGTAGATGACATATCAGAATCTTTTATAATTTATAGTAACACATGCAAGATCTATGACTAGGAGCATAAACAGTATTGAGTTTTCCCTTCTTGTAGTAATCAATTTTGAGAAGATCGTGAAACGTAGGTACTTAACACGAAAGAAGGTAGTTCAGTCATGCCGATCGGAAATAGGGACCTATTTGGTGAAAATGAAGTACATATGTCATTTTTTAAGATATCTTAAAACTATAGGGTGCCAATGTTATTTTGAGTCTGACTGTGACCAGCCGCCACCATACTTGTTGGTTGCGCCACTTGTCCGCTGGAAACCCAATTAGCGCGCTTGACTTACTCTTAAGTCGCGTGTGCGAGCGTCTGAAGTTTTGGCATTTGTGTAGGTTGTTAAGTCAACTTAACTCAACTGAAGAAGCTGCCCTCTGTTGCCTCTGTTTCTGGAACCTCAGCAGCTCTTTTCTTGGTGTTTTTCTGTAAATCTTTGAAGCTTCTTCAAGATTCAAATGGCTAATAACTCTTCATTGATCCTCTATTTCTCTCGCAACCGTGGCTTAGTCAAAACCTTCTTCTTCATTCCCACAACATTGGCTCTCTTATCCACTCTCTTTATTCTTTTTTATATTTCCACTACTTCCCATCTCTTCTTCAATCACCACCAACGCCATCATCAACACCAGCTCACTCCTTTTATTCTAAAAAACAACCCCCTGCCACCACCACTCAAGTCCTCGCCAGTCCTAGTGTCACTTCTCAACGTGTCTAACAACAGCCACGGTGATGGGAGAGTGAGGAATCAACGGTCTGTGAATGTTCCGATGGAAGCTAATGGTATGTGATTTTTCGGATTTTTGTTTATGGGTATGCATGCTCTATGAAATTGTGTGATGATGTTTTGATGTAAAGCTTCTGTTTTTAGTTGTCTGGAGATTCTGTTGGACTTGAATTTTGATGTCATTTAGTGTTGTGCTTTTGGGTGTTGCTTGGTTTCCAAATTTGTTTGATATTTTTTATGGGTTATTTGGTTGGCTGTTTTGCTATTACCATTGTTGTGTTAAAAAGGCAATCAGGACAATTGGAAGCGGTGGATTATCTGCATTATTTGAAAATTTTTAGTGGTTCAATTTTATGGATATTTTGAGCTTTTTGTTTAATACTTGTTGTAGTTAGGGGAGAAAATTTTGAATTTTTGGCTTGTACGATTGCTTAGTTTATTTTGTTTTATTGTATAGTTCTGATACAAACAGCACGGAAACATAAAGCGTCCTTTTTATCTTCCTCCACTTTTGATTCATAGTTGCCTCAGTTACCAATAATTTGCTTCTGGAAACATAAATTTTTTTATAATTTGTTCATTGTTAGATCCATAGCATCGCTTTTAGAGTGGGTAGGGTGAACAGAAAGGTTGAAGAGACTTCACTATATGTGTATTGAACTTTTATTTTCTTAATCACAGAATCTGGAAACTTCTGGTTTTTATGCTTCAGGAAACAGTATGAATAAGGAGGTGTTCCATGACAGAGATATCTTTCTGGAAGACTATAAGCAAATGAATAGGAGCTTTAGGGTGTATGTTTATCCTCATCGTCGAAATGATCCTTTTGCAAATGTACTCTTGCCTGTGGATTTTGAACCCCGTGGTAATTACGCTAGTGAAAGTTACTTTAAGAAGGTTTTCATGAAGAGCCATTTTGTCACAAAGGATCCATCAAAAGCAGATCTTTTCTTCTTGCCTTTCTCCATTGCAAGGATGCGGCATGATCGTAGAATTGGTACAGAGGGTATTCCAGATTTTATCAGTCATTACATCTTCAATATTAGTCAGAAGTACCCTTATTGGAATCGGACTGGTGGGGCTGATCATTTTTATGTTGCTTGTCATTCCATTGGAAGGTCTGCCATGGAAAAAGCATGGGAAGTGAAACTCAATGCCATCCAAGTTGTGTGCTCGTCAAGCTATTTTATATCAGGACACATAGCTCATAAGGATGTCTCTTTGCCTCAAATTTGGCCAAGACAAGAAGATCCCCCAAAGCTTGGCTCATCAAAAAGGTGAACATACTTACTCCACCCATTTGCCACTTTCTCATTCAATACATACTATACATACTGAATTTCAAACAGTAAACTTTACTCCTAGATATACATTCACTGGTTACAATTTTGAGTATCATATACCAGAGATGAATTACGTGTTCAAAAAATTATTATATAATTTCTTCCATTTTTTAAGAAATGAAAATGTGATTATCTTTTACCATATCCGTTAATCTTGTTTCTGTTCACTCATATACAGAATTGGAAGTCTTCTTGTCCGAGGCATTTTGTAGTTTGTATGACTTAGAATTTAGTCTAAACTAGACTAGTTGTACATTAGAAAACCTTGTGCTTAATTGCAATCTAATTTAGCTTATCGGTAATGTTCCTCTACACATCTGCATCAGGCGAAGGGGAAAATTTCGACTCTGTGCTTTTGGGCTAATTTCGACTCTGTGCTTTTGGGCTAATTTCTTCATGCATGATTTTGCCAGTCTCTGCTCATTTGGAAGTGCTAGAAGCACTCATAAGAGCGTGAACAAACATAATTACAACGTAGTATTTGATATATCCCAGCTAGGTTGCTGTTGAACTTCACTGCAGCCATTTTTTGTTCAAGATTTGCAATGTATTGAGCCCTTATATAATTCATTTGATAACTGTCCCAAATATTTCCTCCAAAAAACTGATGCGAAGTTCACATGGCTATTTATATTATGAATAGATTCTAAACCTTAGTCTTTGTTCTTCAGAGTTGATTCTAATTCTTACTCTAGTCATGATTTTCACTTTTGTAATTCTACCACCATAAAAAATAATGAAATTGCAGGAACAAGCTTGCCTTTTTTGCTGGAGCTGTCAACTCCCCAGTGCGTGAGAAGCTTCTTCAAGTTTGGAGAAATGACTCTGAGATTTATGCCCACTCTGGTCGGCTCAAAACACCCTATGCTGATGGGCTACTTGGAAGCAAGTTTTGTCTCCATGTCAAAGGCTTTGAAGTAAACACAGCTCGTATAGCAGATTCACTGTATTATGGATGCGTTCCTGTGATTATTGCAAACCACTATGATCTTCCATTTGCTGACATACTAAATTGGAAGAGCTTCTCTATTGTCGTGGCCACTTTAGATATCCCATTACTGAAGAAAATTCTTAAAGGGATCAGCTCCGAAGAATATTTATTGTTACAAAACAACGTGTTAAAGGTGCGAAAACATTTCCAGTGGCATGTTTTCCCCAGTGATTACGATGCTTTTTACATGGTTATGTACGATTTGTGGCTTCGGCGAAGTTCTGTCAGAGTTCAATGGAGTACTTCCCTTGATTCCAATTGGTAATTATACGTTATTCTCTCTGGTGATTTGGTTGGTGCCACTGGCCGTTGGCTTTTGTATATTTTTATGACCGATTCTTTTACTCCTGATAAAGCCTGTGAGCTCAGAAGTCCAATTCCTTTCGTGTTTTTAATTTGATTATTCATAATGGAATTTTCAACAGTATATAATAATTTTAATTACTATTACGCAGTAGTATTTTTATCAGAGGAAATTTTGGAATTTTGCAGATTTGTTTTGATTCTAAGACCAAAATGAGTCTTTAGGACCCCCACAAACACTTGTTCATCATCATTTTTCTGAGATTTGATGTATTTTATTGTTTTCTGAAAACATGTTTGCTTTTGACTGAAATTGTTTCCAAAACTCCACAAAAACAGAAGAGGGGAATGTTCAAAAGAGAAATTGACAACAGAGCACAAATTTGGTGTCATTTGCCATGGCCGATTCATCAACTTCTTGGTTGTGGATTTGTACAATGGACAGACGGTCCAGCCGTCAATTTAATAAGATTACGAGGACTAAGTGTTAAAAGCTTGTTTTTATTTATTCCGTAAATAAAAAAAAAAATCTTAGAGAATTTTTTTTTTTTTTTTTTAAATTATAGCCTAAGCAACCTGATTCCTCCCTTAGCAGGGTGGAACTCGGAATCTCTTATTTCTATGCAAAAAAAATTACTAATAAAATTAAATAACACCATCAAAATTTTAGATAAATTTTGAATACATAATTCTAGAATTTTAGATTGATAATTTGCGACATGTTCATTCTTCATTATTTATTTATGTGGTGAATTTGGTCGATAATAGCAAAGGAACCAAGAAGAAAATTTACTGGATCATATTAGAATTTGAAGAGTTGATCAAGAACAATGGTCCTGTTTCCATTACCAAGATCATGTTCTTTTCTTCTCTGAGCAATTGAAACTTTGCCATTATTTTTTGAAACTTTGGTGCTACATCTTCAGGATAAAATGAGGTTTTACCCGGAATTTAACATGTCTTATTTATTATTATTTTAAATTTTTTTCCTTAATAATTTGCTTCTACTTTATTTTATGAAATAACAATAATCTTTTGGTAGTCCCATTCTTTATCAGTTTCTTGTCATGGAAGAAAATTAACTACTTATTATTATTATTATTTTAGAGATAGGATATCAATACTTTATTTTGAAAGAGCTGAATTTTAATAAAATAATTGTTTTTGTATGGGTCCTCATATAATTTTGTTAAAGCCTTGTTAATAAAATCAATGAATAACACGGTGACTTTTTTTTTTATTAAATATTTGAGAGTAGATTCAACTAATTTGTAAACCTGAATATCTAAACGGTATTTTTTTTTTTTTTGTCTTAACCATGAGGTATCCTGGGAATGGCCCCAACTGTGGGAGGTACATGGCCCCAACTGTGGGAGGTACCTTTAAGCCTATACTTAAAAGTCCCCGGTCGAACTGGGAGGCACAGATTCTCCCAACAAAGGCGACTTCCCTGCGATTTGAACTGAGGAGCAAACCCAGTCAAGCCACTTAAGGAGACTTCATTGCCAGTGGAGCCAATACTTTATTGGTATCCAAACAATATTATTATAACAGTAGAGGTTGGTTTGCTTTCAGATATTTAGGAGTTTTCAAGGAAAAAAAAAGATTAAATCATTGATATTAATAAATAATAATGGACTCTCAATCAAATTTCTCGGCAGTTGGCAGGGAATTAAATATAGAAATCTTGTAAAATGTGTTCCTTTTGTAGTATGTTTAAAGAAAAGGGATCTGGATGTTATTATCTGAACTTTTGTTTTGTATACAGAAGTAGTAAACACAAAAAACTATTTTCCCTTTTTTTTTTAAATATAAACAGTAAAATATTCAAAAATTAAGAAAAATCTGTTCTGTTCGCAGGTTCAGTTAACAGAAGAATCTTGACCAATTAAAAAAGGAGGTGAGAAAGTTCCATACTCTCTCTACTGTCCACACCCTAAAATGAAGTTTTCCCGGAAAATCATTTTCTATTAAGATTTCTCGAGAAATTTCTTAACTATCCCAGATTCAAAATCTCCCTTAACGCCGCCCCCTATGTTTGGATGCCGAAAGAATCGAGAGAAAACTAAAATAAAGTCAAATCTTGAACCGAAATCTTACAATTTCACCCCTTCTACTATGAGTTATCTTCTACTCATTACACTTTTCGGGTACTTCAAATCTCATTTCTTGGCAGTTCACTACTTTCTTGGATTTGTTAATTTTACCAATATTTAGTTATTTATTCGTTTGTTTGTTTATTGTTTGAAGATGTGATTTTTGGTTTATTCGTTTGTTTGTTCATTGTTTCAAGATGTGATTTTTGGTTTATTCGTTTGTTTGTTCATTGTTTCAAGATGTGATTTTTGGTTCTTGAAATGTAATGTAGGGTTTGTGGTTGAATTTCGTTTCAAGACTGTTTTTTTCTCATGAGGGAAGATGGTTTTTAAATCTAAGATCAAATGGGTAGCTTTATTCGTGCTGGCTTTGTCGATGGGATCTCTTTTGGTGCATCTTTCTATCACAAAGTTTTCGGCCGCGGGATTGGTTCAGTACAGTCCATTGGCTGCCCTTCGCCAGGATTTTGGTTCTTTGATTGGTACCCAGGTGAGCTTTTCATCTTCTTTTTTCTATATTTATGTTGATTTTGTCTATGTAACTACAGTATTGCCTCTGTGTGTGCGTGGTTGCATGCATGATACGGTTAACTAAAATGTATTAGCTATTGAGTTTGGTAATGTTGCAGGGCAGTAGGAGCAAAAAGCTGTGGGGGAATGTGAAGGCTTTTGAGTCTTTGCAACCTTATGCAAATCCTAGGACCAACTATCCTGGTAATGAGTTTTCTTCAAACTGCTATTCATTTAATTGAAACCTTTGTTCTATTTATTTATTTTTTATTGTACTTTTCTTCAACTCTTTTCTAATTTTATCTGAGGTGGGATTTGAAATAGCTATAGTCTGATAGAATAATGGATTTTTCTTCTTGAGAGGTGGCATCTAATTATGCTGTTAATTTTAAGCTAAATGGTCGTATAGATAGATATGTTAAGCTAGATGTGTTATTGACCTGTGTATTTATGTGAAGAGCATTTTGAGTAAATTTTTGTTATCTATAATTGTTGTTTCGTTAAATTTAAGAATGGCCTTGCCTATGACTGCAACAGAACTTTGTAAATCTTTATGCATTTATCTATATTTGTTGTCTTTCCTATGTTTGAGCTATCTTCAAAGTTGAAGTCTAAAATGTAATAAATTAAATAGCTGTTGTCTTGTCTTGAAAACGATGAATGTGATTCTGATAGGAGTTTATAATTTCATACTCACACGTGAATTTATTTTTATTCAGAAGGTATGGCTTGTAACAGTTGCTCATTTAGCTTCTATGGGCAGAAGGGTCCATGCAAATTGAGTTTATGACATTTAGATTAAAATTCACTTTGCATTTTAAGGGATCATCTTATGTTGTTGATTTCTGTATCATATGGTGAATTTGGTGAGCAAAACAACTTTACAAGAACCAGAACATTTTTATATTGATTATTATTTAATTTTTAATTAAAACAGTTTTTCAACTCAACATACTCATCCCGGGTTATCAACAATTTTTTTTCATATTTTTTATACAGCTCCAAATGAAGAGAACAATGGTTTCATCTATGCAAAAGTTTTTGGTGGCTTTGAGAAGATAAGATCTTCGGTATGATTAGTTCGACGAAATATATGTATCTTTATTATATTTTCTATAGGGAGTTCATAACATTTTTGTTAATTTTCTAGATCTGTGATCTTGTCACCATATCCAGGCTTTTAAATGCTACACTTGTCATTCCAGAGATTCAAGAAAGTCTTCGCTCAAAGGGAATCAGGTGTTTACACTTGCTCAGTTAATTATTTGTTTAATGTAAGTCTGGTATGCCAGTAAAACTGACTGTTTTTTGCTTTTTACCCTTTGTATAATCACGCAGTTACAAGTTCAAGAGTTTTTCCTATCTTTACAATGAGGAGCAATTCATAGCATCACTCACAAGAGATGTGATTATCGTGAAGAGTCTCCCTGAAAATTTGAAGGCAGCAAGGAAGAGGAATGAGTTCCCAACGTTTAAGCCCAAAGTTTCCACTTCTCCAAATTATTATATCCAAGAAGTTTTACCAAAATTAAAGAGAACACAAGTTATTGGGTTGATTCTTACTGATGGAGGATGCCTGCAGGTATGTTAATATCTTAAATGCATTAGTTTACTTGGACCTTTTCCGCAAATGATGTCCTCTTCAGACAGTTTATAATTTCAAGTCTTACATATGAATTATGGGGTGGTTGAAGTTGTTCAGGATTGCCGCTTTCAACTTGCTCACTGACATGTTTTGCTGATGTTGATTTCCACTTTTACCATTGTCTTCTGCTATATTTATTTATTTATTTATATATTTTAAAGAAAAAGAAAAATCCTGCTTGGAGATTTGGTTGTTAAGAAGAAAAGGGAAAAATTTCCCAACTTCGGGTAGCAAATAGGACCATCATTTCAAATTGGTCCTTGCTTCACTGTTGCAAAATGGTTTGATTGATGTTCTTGTGGGAAATTTGATGGTGTCATGAGGTTTTCCATCTTAAAAGTCCCTTACTCAGGAATTTTGGCTTGTTACATACCAAAGGAAAAATACCTTCTGACAGCAGGAAGAACACTAAAACAAACTGAGAGTGAACACTGTCAACTCTCCAACATATGGGGACTCTTTCCTCTACTAAACATATATAGGCTAACAATTCAAACAGCAGAAAAAACTCATTTTTCTCGCGCGTAGACGGTATTTAATTTATTGAACTGTCTGCTTGAGATATTCTAGTCATTTTTCCCTCCTTGTTGGCACTGTGAGCAACTTAGTTGCTGTTGGCTGCTTGCGTCTTTTATCTTATTCAGTCTATTTGTCAAGATGCCTGAATCATCACCAGGTTAAGCACTTAAGCCAAGGCATAGGATGTAGGAAGTAAAAGAGGCAAAGTCGAGCAACCAGGAGCGCAGCGGATTCCCATGATTGTAGTCATATTGGTAGTTTTTATTGCATGATGATTAAAGGCCATTATCTTTGGCTCAAAAGTGGATTTGGATGCCTTAAGTGTATTATGTACAGTAATGTGGTGCTAGTGTCTTTTGGTCACTCAGTCAACTTTTCAAGATTGGTTTGATTCACAGTCATAGTGTCTTTTTTCCCTTATTTAAGTGACGATTTTGGAGCACAGAAGTTATAGTGGAGCCTTGTTCATGTTAGAGCTGTATTAGTTGCTTCTCCGTTAATTTTTAGTTTACTTAATGTTGTTTGGAATCCTAGATATTTTTAGATGAAAATAAATAGTGCTGCTGTTAAAGTATTTTCTTTCTTCTTTTCAGTCAATTCTTCCACCTAGCATGTCCGAGCTTCAGAGGCTTAGATGCAGGGTTGCCTTCCATGCACTCCAGTTTCGTCCTGAAATTGAGATTCTTGGCAGGCTGATGGTGGAGAGGTATAACTTTCCTATTTTGTGAGAATTTTAATTCATGTGATGAGTAAAAGTTGAGGGATACACATCATTTGCGGTTTAATTTATCTGTGGCAGTTATTCTTACAATGGATCTGACTGTGTGACATGAATTCTTACAATGGATCTGACTGTGACATGAATTAACCAATGAAGTTATACATTGAGTATTTGAACTTAATTTTTTTTTCTTTTTCTATTTTGTTTTAAATATACTACCGTGTTCGGCTAGTTGTCTGCTTTCTATGGCTTCATATGCCAGAAATTTTTGCCTGCCCTTGATGAATCTTAGCTATCTAATCCTCTTTCCCCAGGTTACGAGCATGGGGCCAACCTTTTCTAGCTTATCATCCTGGCTTGGTGAGAGAAACCTTGGCATATCATGGTTGTGCAGAACTCTTCCAGGTTAGTTGCTTGAGCAGTTTACTTTTCTTACCATTTCTATGTCGAGTTGCATGTTTCCTACTCTTTGCTCTTTTAATTCTAATGTAAAAATGGAAGGCCAACCAGTACAGGGGAAGCCTCCCCCCCCCCCAAAAACAATTTGTCTTTGCCTCAAAATAGTCTGAGAAGGAATGAACAAACTTGTTTATGGATTTCTCTGTAATTTTGCTTATTATCTTACAATTTGGTGCTTCTTCTAGGATGTTCACACTGAACTCATACAATATCGAAGGGCACAGATGATCAGACAAGGAATTGTTAATGAAGAACTAAGTGTTGACTCTCACTTGCGTAGAGATAATGGTTCATGCCCTCTCATGCCTGAAGAAGTAAGTTAGATGTCAAACTTGCTAATAATTTACAGAAGCCTTGTACTACTAGCTTTGACTGGTTTATTTATTAGGTGGACCATGCTCATTATCCCGAGATCTTAATTTTTGGTTTTTGTTAATCTTAGGAAATCCATGTTCATTTAAAATTTAAAAATTAATTGGAATTTTGACATTGAACCTTTTCAGGTTGGAATTCTCCTTCGAGCAATGGGCTATCCTCCTAAAACAATTATATACCTTGCAGGTTCTGAAACTTTTGGCGGTCATCGTGTTCTAATCCCTCTACGAGCCATGTTTTCCAATTTAGTGGATCGCACTTCCTTGTGCAGCCAGAAAGAGTTTTCTGACCTCATTGGTCCTGAAACATCCCTACCTCAAGATCTTTTCCAACCACCTCCTGCCAAAAGTGAGAAACAACTTAAAGAAGAGTGGAATAAGGCTGGTCCTCGGCCTCGGCCCCTTTCACCACCTCCCGATAGACCCATTTATCTACATGAAAAGGAAGGCTGGTATGGTTGGATCACTGAGAGTGACACAGAACCAAGTCCTTCGGCCATGGATCTGAGGAATCAAGCCCACAGGTTGCTCTGGGATGCTCTTGATTATATAGTCTCAGTGGAAGCTGACGCATTCTTTCCTGGTTTTCACAATGATGGAAGTAAATGGCCTGATTTCGCAAGCTTGGTCATGGGACAGCGACTTTATGAGAGTGCTGCTTCTAGAACATATCGACCAGACAGGTAAGATGTGCATTGATGTTCTCAATTTTGATGTGTATTTGCTTTGCAGTACACAACCAAACACATCCAGCTATATAGTTCCTGATATTCAACTTGCTTTGAGCACAATGACTGTTTTGTCTTTTACCAACATTCGGCCACTTTTTATAGAGAAACTGATCCTTGATCAGTTTGACTTTTGCTCAAGGTGAATCAATTACGAAGGAGTAGTGGTAGTTGAATAAAAAATTTTTAGAGTTCTATTATGGCTTTCTTGATATTATCTAGATGTGTCTCTCTGACCATAAAATACATACTATTCTTTGATAATCATCTCCACAGCATCCTGACCTTTTATTTTATTTTTTATTTTTACTGGACTTCTGCTTATTTTAATGAAGCTGTATGGTCTAAATTATAGTGAGAAATTATGCATCTTGAGAATAGTTTTCTAACAATATTTTTGTTCAAACAGAAAACTTCTTGCGGAACTTTTTAACATTACTCGTGAAAATATGTACCATCCGAAGCATAACTGGACGGTTTCAGTGAAAGAACATCTGAATAGAAGCTTGGATGAGAATGGGTTTATTAGGCAATCCCTGTTTTCGAAACCAGTCTCATTCCTTTCGCACCCTCTTCCTGAATGTTCCTGTAGAACTTCATCTGCAACGGTTCCAAATGAATTAAAAGGTAAGGATGGGCGATTCTTGTATGGAGGTGAAGATGAGTGCCCCAAATGGATACAGCATGGGCAGGAAGCTGGTTCGTTGGAGTCAGCAGGTGGAAAAACTGATGATAGTGAATCATCAGACTATGATGAACTGCCAGAATCTGATGATGGTGACAGCAAAAATGGTACAACTTTAGTCTTTGATCGAGATGAGGAATGGGATCCTAATGACTAGTGATATTGTTTCCTTGTTTATCATTGAAGGCGGCATTCAGTTTCCAGCAATTTCCTCTGGGCTGAAATTTTTGGGGGAAAAAAGAAGGTAACCTGCTAAGGTCAATTTTTTTTTCTCCACATTTCTAGCTTAGTGCTTGAGACTGAAATTTTGGGGGGGGAAAATGAAGGTAACCTGCTAAGGTCAATTTTTTTTCCACATTTCTAGCTTAGTGCTTGAGAGAAATAAATCTTCAAATTTATTCTTTTTGAGTAGATTCAAGAAATCTTCCAATTACAGAAAAGAAATACTTGTATACTTTCATACGTCAGACATTTCGAACAAGTTTTGGAAAGACCTATGCAGTGAGGACAGGATTACACGCCATCGAAGAGTCAGATTTTTCATTATGGATGAAGTTGTATGAGGTTGGACTCAAATGATTGTTAGATCCATCTGAAATTCTGAGGTACAGAGAATTTTAATTTGTATCTTGTTAAACTGTTTGCCCTGTCAATAGTGCAAATTTTGCTTCGGGAATATTTCAATGATAAAGTGTACATTTATTTATTTACTTTTTTTTTTTTCATGTTTCAACTCTGTGGTACTAAAAATAAAATGGTAAAATATATAGAAATGTCATATCCCTCCATGAGCATGTGCCGATCATGATGTTTCGGTAGGGTGCCATGAAAAGGAAATATAGTGTGATTGCGGTTATCATGCTAGCTGAAATCACTGATATGAAACGATTCATTTTCAAAGCCAAACAAATTCAAATGTTACATAAAGTATGTCAAAGAATATAGAAATATATACTTCGGTTAAAATGGCATGACACAGAGTTGACTTGATCAGAAAAGGGCGAGGGAGGGAATGAAAGAGCTACAGAATCGGAACATGGAACTCGAATCACAGAAATTGGCAGGAAGGGTAAAGAAAAGGCAAATGACCATTGACCACTCATATCTATACAAACAAATGTCCAGCAGCTAAGCACCTTTGTTGCTACTCCATGGCTTGATCACCGCAACAACTATGATTGCAACAATAATGAGAAGGATGATGATGGCAATGCACATCCATTTCCTGGAGTTCTTCTGTAGCTTTTTCGCCTTTTGGAGGGCAGTATTGCCTGACTGCACGTGATCTACAGCACTTGACACCTGAAAAAGAGCATAAACGGGCATGTCAGCGTTAACTAACACCATTAATTCTACTTGATAAAAACATAAACAGGAATGTTAATGGATATAACCCTTTTCAATATAAAAATTTATATGCATGCAGAGAATTTATACTAAGAAGAGAAGATGAGAATGAGTTTAATTTACCTGAGATTCTATATTGTCCAGCATGTCTCCCTGTGCATCTACCAACACCGCCATATCCAGAAAGATCTGCATAAGACAAGTGATTAACAAATGGAATAAAATATATGAGCTCCTTGACCATTATACTAGCCTCTCCAACTTATATGACCCTTTTCAGAAGCATACTGATCCTATACCAACAGGCAGCCATTGGCTTATTGAAACTCCTTTTGATTTTCAAATCATCCTATTGACCTCTATTTCCACCCATTGGGCTAAAGGATATTGTCTCACTGAAAGTAACTTATAGAACCCCAGCTTAAGGATAATTTTACGTTGCTCATGGCTTGCCTCTTTATAAGCCATTATCATGAAATAGATCCAGCAGCACTAGTAGATATTGTAAATGAGAAATACTACTCTTTCATAATTCATATTCCACTAATTTGGACTGCTATATCATTTGCTACATTTCTGTCATCCATATATATAGCAATGTCATGTCACTTCGGATAAACTTTATTTTATTAACTTGAGAAGCATAGTACTAGTCTTCATTAATATCAAATTTGAGAATGATACTCAATTTAAAGAGTATAGCAGGGTTGCCCATTTAAGCCATTAAAATTGAAGAGAAAATTGGGAAGTTTCGGACGAGCATAACAGCAACAAATGTTCAATTTAATAATTTGATTGACAAAATTCACTCTAATAAACCAGTGAAGTACCTGTTGTAACTCAAGAAGCTTCCTTTCCAAATCTCTAACAGCATCATGGCGTTCTTGAATTTCAGCCAGAGTGTCCATTATCTGCAAACACAACATATATCACTTAAGATTTTCGACGACTAATATTGTCAGATCAATCTTTCAGTAACTTACTGCCTACTGCCTTAATTATACTTAAAATATACAATCCCTTAAGACCTCGCCCCCAAACCTAATCCCTATTTCCTTCTCCCAAAAATGAAAAACAAATAAAAATTACAATATTCAATGAGATTAAGTCCTAGTAGCAGCTAAATTGAGGTGCGAATATGGCATAAATTGTTCAATACACCAGGAAAGAGAGATCCTCCAGTAGAGAGGAAATTACAACTTCAGATAGGAATAAAGGAAGAAAGAGAGACAAACCTGGCCTCGACCTTGTTCTTGGATTGCTTTCTGGAATATCTGTTCACTGTCCCCGGTCTCAATCAATTGGTCAATTGTCTGTACAGCATTGAATAGCAAGAATGAGCACAAGAATGCAGATAAGCTTGGAATTTCATAGAGAAATGAATTATACCTCTTCATCAGCCCTTTTGCCGGTTACTAAGATCATTGCAACCAGTTAAAACTAAAATTAGCTCCATTTCACAGAAAGTTTCAAACAACTTATGCAAATTGGCTGCCACGGATAAGTAGCAGGTGAAGTATTCAAACCTGTATAAACTCGCCTCTCCACCACCTCTCGATACTCTTGATGGATGTTTTCCCTTAGAACCTGCAAAAAGTTTTGGAAACCTTAAAAGCAAGATACAAGAAACCAGAAAAAAGTACATCCCAAACAATTTATTAGAGATAAAGGAGTATTTGTCAAATACATTTATATCCAAGCTACCTGAAATTCACCCATTTTGTCTTTGAACTTCTTTTTCAAGCCACTGTCGTAAAGTATAACAGCTAAATAAGTCAGTTATCGATTCATCTCATGATAGCATAGTTCATATGGTAATGAGAACTGAGTGAAAGAGAGGGAAATTGGAAGTGTAAATTACAGAGTCGTTGCTGTTCTTGATCGATCTACTCCTGTTCCTTTTCCACAGCCAGGCTTCTGCCTACTTGTTAAATTCTAGACCATATAAAGGAGGATACATGAGAAATCTATGGACTTGAATCACTAGAACACAAGCAGCAAAGCATTCTTTCCTTAAGCCAATGTCTAGAAAAGCATTCTCACCTCTCTATCCAGTTCTTCAATCTTCGACTTTATGAAACGAGAAATTTTCCCAACTTCATCAACATCTTTCTCCATTCGCTTCTTGATTGCTAACGATAATAAAAAATTCTATCATAAATATAAATCAAATGTATGAAAGGCATTTAAAAAAAAATGTGTGTGTATATATAGATATAGGCAAATCCTTATTACATTTATAAACAGTACGATAACATAATTTCTGGACTTTCACCTACAAGGGAGCAGGCTATTCCAGTTTCATGGACAAGGAAGAAAGTTTCTGTAATTCACCAATCCACTTAAACAGGCAAATATGCAGAACGTTAAACATATATCTCTACATATGTCGCTAAATGTCAGATATATATCTCTACATATATCAATAAATGTCATTAATGGCTTGCAGAAACCAGTAAACAGCTTGCAGCTCAAAGATTGAATCATTAAATACACTTCAGGCCTTCCTCATCAGAAGCCTCTGTCTGCTAATAATTTGCATCCAACCAAGTCCAACAGGTTTGATATATTTAGTAACTTAGTTTTAATATTTTTATTGAATTCTCTAACCACAAGACAATAAAACCTGGGACTAGTCATGAACATGTAACACAATTTATAGTCTATGTGGTGAGAGTTATTTTGTACAACATAATGCTCCAGCTTTCTCGTGAGTAATTTTGTTCCTTTTTGCTGAAGCACAGTTATAATCCTTAACTTACAAAAGAAAGGGGGAAAAAAAAGGAAGAAATAAAAGAATATCTTTGCCGGAAACATGCATGCTTGAATAAATATTATGAAAACTGCACAAGGTTACTGAATACCTTTCATGGCAGGAGCCTTGGTTACAGACTTTGACTCCTCATGTGCACCCTGCATTCCAGGTTCGCAGAAAAGATAATAGAGCATATCTTACTGACAAAATAACTCATTAAAGAGAATTTTCAAGATTTAGCACTTTTTTGCTTACAATATGTACAAGTTTAGCCCATATTTTTTAGACATCCATTATTTCCTCTCCCAGAAAACATGGTTCAAGTGCAATGCAGATTCTTTTGATGTACTCTTAACCATGGAAAACTAACTTAGTCTCTACATTAGGAATTTAGTTTCTCCATTAGGAATTTCTTTAATGCCTCTGCTGTCAATGTTGTTTTGTAAGTAAACATTAATCACTGATCCAGAAAACCACTTATTATTCCTTCCAGCACCCCGGTAATCATATAACTTCCAAAATGAATGTTTCTCAACACCTTCTAACATTGGACAACTACACAGTTAAATGTGCTAGCAACCTGCCAAAAAAGGAGAATTCATACCTGTAGCTTTTTGAGTAGTTTCTCCAACTTCTCATATTCTTTGTCAATATCTTGAACCTGCCAAATAAACAAAATATGGATATGGCATGACATTATATACTTCATATTTGTAAACCATAAATTTTATTAAAGCCCATACAGCAGACAGCAGACAATTATAAGTTGAACAAAAAATAAGGAAACGCAGCAAAGAGAAACAGAAGGTAACTATATTAATCATTCCTTTAGTCTGGCATATAAAGAACAACAATAGCAGTAAGAAGTCCAACAGCACCTTTTTAAAGAAATTTTCCAAGCCAAGTTCTCCAGAATTCATTTGCGCTCCTAACTCAATATCTCCACCTCTGGAGCTTTGATCCCGAGGGAGCTCAAAAGAACCCTGCAAGACTCACGAAGTTAGTAAATATTAAGACTCTGGCCAACCAAACCTTAGATTGTAATTATAACAGCACCCACTCATCTATGAAGCAATATAGTCAGTAGCAATCAATTTTTAGGCAATAGCAGAATAAAGTACAAGGCTTAGAACAAATAATTTATTGCTTTGCTCCTCGCATGTTCAGTTGCATTCATGATCATTCCAGAGATTTAGCCAGCCTATGTACGAATTGGAAAGAACCCAATTTTCCAAAACACACTACATAAGCTTGACTGAAAATGAGCACTAGGAACACATATCAATGTAATTATGAGATCAGTAAATAAAGTTAGGATTGGGATAATGCTATGCATTTAGTTTACCAACTCTCCTATTTTAGAGTTGCCGAAGCTGATTTTCACTTGATAATTTTAAAAAATTATCAAATTAGTCCTTCTCATATAGACGGACATTTGAATTTAACCATGTTTAATATGACCAAGAAAACAAAACTATCAGAATTTCACTAACAAAATTGGGTTTTCACACCATCGTTCTGCAAACGACAGAGCAAGGATCCACACAAATCACTATTAGAAATGTTCAACTCTGTGAGCAAACACATCATCTCTTAGCTCAACAAAATATAATATTACATTCTTAAGTATTTCAAAGTCCATGCTTATCAGTTAATCCCCAAGAACTTTACCTACCATATTAATCAACTCAATCCAATGCTTGACCAATCATTTGAATCCATTAATTCCAAAATGTATTATCATTATGAGAGTTCAATCCTTGAATATGAGACCAACAACATAATAATACATACCATTAGTTTCCTTTAAAATTTTAGATTTTTACTTCAGTTATTATATTGGTTTTTCAATTCCGAACAACAAATCAATCGTTCAAATCTTCAATTCACATTGATAGCAAAAAAACAGAAAATTTCAAATTCCCATTTATACAACTCAATTAAATTAATAAACCTATCATAATCAAGCTCAGATCAAGACAAAACAAACATAACAATGACATTACCAAAAAGAACAAGTCAACATCCCTACAAATAAACAAAACAAAATAAAATAAAAAGAAAAGTGAGCTGAAAATGTTACCCCTAATAGGTCGTTCATTGTCGAGAAGCTTGACGAAGAACCTCTAGAGAAGCTTTATGCGATGAATGACCAAACGAAATATATTAGCTTACAATGAGATGAGATCTAAAATTAAAATTTGTAATAGTGTTGCTGCTTTTTTTCAAATTCAAAATTATTATTACCATTAGATATTAAGACCTGGTTAATAATAATTTAAAAACCAGGTCTTTTTTAGGGTTCCTTTCGAGAGAGAAAAGGAAATGAAGAATGAAAAAGTTTCGTGATTTTCGTGTCGAAGCTTGAAACAAAAAGAGAGAGACAGAGCAGAGATCGTTGATGGTGGAGCGTGCGGAGGCTTTTTTGAAAATAAATTATCTACGACGCGTTTTAGAATTTGGTCGAATCTACACTGTCAGTTATGTGGGTCCCGTATATTAACGGTCCTAAATTCTTGTAATGACAGGAAAATAATGGGCACGTTGTATGAGAAGACTGTTCTGGTACTAATTATCTTGAAATGGAAATTAGTTATTTTCGAGACTATTTTAGCCCTGCGGTTTGATTGTTTTTAACAAGTGTGATTGTCTGTTGGTGAGGACATTTGTGTCATTAAGGTTTTGGGAGTGAGGCTGGATCTGATAAGTGGAGGTTGAGTGGGGATTATTTCCTGTACAAAGCATGTCTGGTCCGAGTTGGATGCATGATGAGTTGATGACTTTCATCCGCTTGTAATAATGTTTTTATTTTTCATTAAAATAATTAGCCGCTTTATCGCGCTTTTTTTTTTTAAATTAGCCTCATGTGGGCCCTACTTCCAACTAAGTTGAACTGGCACTCACAAGACACAGCGGTTCAGCTGCACTGTTGCCACCGGGGAAATAGACACGCGGTATCTGATTAAATAATAACAATTAGATCCTTGATTTCTAAGTTTTCTTAACTGAGGATATATATTTTCTATTTTTAAATAAATAGGTCCCTATGGTTAAGAGAAGCCGCCTCCCGTACCCGCCTACCCGGAAGCCACGGTTGGAGTACTCTTATTGACTTTTGACGTTTCAAAGCTAGAGTATGCACTTGATTATATAGGACTTTGAAATTATACGACTTTGAAATTATAGTTGAGCTCTCATTAGATTTATGATTTAATAGATTGTAATATAATTTATTTAAGGAAAATTCTATAATGCCGTAAATAAATTTACGGCATTGATACCGTAATAAACGTGGACCATTGGATTAAATCAACGGTACCTAATAACTATAATATAATAAAAGTATTTAAAAAAATTTCATTAACAGGTTTACAACCAGTTAAACATTTATTTAAAAAAATTAACCGGTTAAAATTTCAAAATTATATATATTTTAAATTTGAAATCTACGAAAGTCCAAATAGAATCAAAGTCTGGTCATAATTCGAAGGTCCCGGAATCGAATCTAAAACTCGCAGCACGCCGGATTTTGTATTTTCGAAGCAATCGGGTTTGCTGGCCAACCCGAATTTTGTTTCCTCGATCGTTCCTCTTTTACTGCAATCTTCGCTTTGAAAACTGTTTGAAGCCAAAAAGAAGCGAGAAAGAAGAAGCTCTACAATGGTTCGTGTTCGTGAAGTGGTTTCGGTCCGACGATAACGACTCGGCGACGGGAGTCAAGAGGAGAACCGGGCTGGGTTCGTCATTCTTTACTGATTCTCCTCTATCGCATTTGCATTGTTTTGACCAAGACAGCAAATATGTATATCTATAGAGCATACATTATTCTCTCACCTATGTGTGGTGCTATTTCACTCAATTCTCAAACAAGTTGGTTTCTCTAAATCTCAAAGAAATGGAACAAACTTTCATCATGATCAAGCCCGATAGGGTCCAAAGAGACTCGTTGCTGAAATCATCAACAGATTTGAGAAGAAGGGTTTCTCTTGGAATGGTTTGAAGCTTATGACTGTGGACCGCCCTTTTGCTCAGAAGCACTATGAGGATTTGTTGTCAAAGCCTTTCTTTGGTGCTCTTATTGGGTGCATACCCTCTGGTCCTGTCATTGCTATGATTTGGGAGGATGCCATAATTGTTATAATATTGAATTTTTTTAATAAATAATAACTATAAAAATATTTTAATTAATTATTATGGATTTTAATTAGATAATATTAAATAAATAATAATAATAAAAAGATTAATAAATTATAATGAATTATAATTATAATAATATTATAATAAATAATAATGAAATAATTTCATATTGATAATAATAACAACAAAATTATAAATATAATAATATTTTTACTAAATAATAATATAATAAAATATGAATAATAATAACTTATTATTTTAATAATAATTATAAAGTTTGATTACAATAATATTTTCATAAATAATAATCATATAACAAAATCATGAAATTAATAAATAATAACAATAATGAATTAGTAATCATAATTATAATACTATTTTAATAAATATTATGATGATGATGACGATGACGATGATGATAATGATTATTATTATTATTATTATTATTATTACTACCACCAATTGACAATAATCAACAAAGGGCATTTAAGTAAAGTATGATAATTCATTCTGATTTCAAGACAAATTAAACACATCAATGGAAATGAATCTCATTCCAACTTCAATTTCTACAGCTTAAATAAATAACTTATTTTTATTCACATTCTTGATTCTGATTGTAGCCCGTTCCGATTACTGATTAGTAAATGCACCATGAGTAGATTATTGTGGTTTAATTGGGTCTGTTTTTTTCAAACCTAATTAATAATT
Organism: Citrus x clementina; assembly: GCF_000493195.1. Lineage (NCBI taxonomy): Eukaryota > Viridiplantae > Streptophyta > Magnoliopsida > Sapindales > Rutaceae > Citrus > Citrus x clementina. The sequence goes on from NW_006262339.1 coordinate 41,503,064, forward strand.
AGTTTGGGTTGGATAAATTATAATTAACCAGTCTAACCCAACCAAATCTATAATAATAATAATAATAATAATAATAATAATAATAATAATAATAATAATAATAATAATAATAATGTGTTAATTCTCAATTGCAAAATTATAAAGACTTAAATGGCTTATCTAATTTTTTATTCTTTTAATCTTTTAATAGAAGAGGCTACTTCATTCTAGACTACAATTCCAAAACCAAAATCACACTCTCTTATAAGTAAATTCATTATTTTATAAGATTAATATAAAAGTAAGTTGGTTTTAATTTCTTTTTATTTTTTTAGTGAATACTTAACGGCACATAATTATATATCACTTTCATTTTATTTTTGTATATGATGCTAGTTAATTATCTAAAAAGTCCGAATTTGGAATTGGAAAAGGAGATGCAGGTGAAATAAAGTCTATATGCTTTTTGTGAAAATTTTCTTAATTTAAAGATAGTTAATTTATTAACTTTCTTTACGTTACTAGATAGTGAATGAAAATTTCATGTTATGAAAGATTTATATTTGATTTTAATAAGTTTCATTTCAAGTTTCATATCATTCATTGTTCAATTTAAAATTTTGATTTGACCTTCAAGCTAATCAACTTCACCAGACGATATAAGGTTTGGGAAGAATTGGGTTAAATAAGTTTATTTAGTTAAGTTGGATGGATTTTATCTCAACTCATTAAAAAGTAGACCAGGTTAGAATTTCACTAACCCGATCAAACCCAATTCATGCCCACCCTTATATCATTCTATCTAAATCATAAAATGCCAATAATCCAACTCTTTAACCATTTTCACATTGGATTTAAGTTGAAGCAATTGACCTAAACTTAATAACCTAAATTCCAAATAAATGTGAAATAACACAAAAAATTTCTAAACTACACGTATAACTCGTAGATTCAAGGTAAAACAGGTAAATTAGCGTTAGAGTGGTAAATTGGTCTACAAAATAAAAAAAATAAAAAAATAGAAAAAAACTAGTAAATTGATAGAAAATGTAGTAAATTAATGTTGGAGTTGTAATTTGTACGAAGAACTTGTAAACAAAACAAACATTTTGAAAAATGACATAGAACTTGTAAATTCACATTAAGTGTAAAATAAAACAAAAAATATGTAAACCACACATAAACCTAGTAAATTAATGAAAAAAATGGCAAATTAATGTTGGAATTGTAATTTACACGAAGAACTTGTAAACAAAATAAAAACTTATAAAAATGACATAGAACTAGTAAATTGACATTAATTGTGAAATAAAACAACAAATATGTAAATCACACATAAAACTAGTAAATTGATGGAAAAATGAGTAAATTAATGTTGGAGTTGTAATTTGTACGAAGAACTTGTAAACAAAACAAAAATTTAGAAAAATGACATAGAACTTGTAAATTCACATTAAGTGTGAAATAAAACATAAAATATGTAAATCACACATAAAACTCGTAAATTAATGAAAAAATGGTAAATTAATGTTGGAATTGTAATTTGCACGAATAACTTGTAAACAAAACAAAAACTTATAAAAATGACATAGAACTAGTAAATTGACATTAATTGTGAAATAAAACAACAAATATGTAAATCACACATAAAACTAGTAAATTGATGGAAAAATGAGCAAATTAATGTTGGAGTTGTAATTTGTACGAAGAACTTGTGAACAAAACAAAAACTTAGAAAAATGACATAGAACTAGTAAATTCACATTAATTGTGAAATGAAACACAACATGTGTAAATCACACATAAAACTAGTAAATTGATGGAAAAATGAGTAAATTAATGTTGGAGTTGTAATTTGCACGAAGAACTTGTAAACAAAACAAAAACTTATAAAAATGACATAAAATTAGTAAATTAACATTAATTGTGAAATAAAACAAAAAATGTGTAAATCACACATAAAACTAGTAAATTGATGAAGAAATGAGTAAATTAATGCTGGAGTTGTAATTTGTCCGAAGAACTTGTAAACAAAACAAAAACTTAGAAAAATGACATAGAACTAGTAAATTCACATTAAGTGTGAAATAAAATATAAAATATGTAAACCACACATAAAACTAGTAAATTAATGGAAAAATAGGTAAATTAATGTTAGAGTTGTAAATTGTAAGAAGAACTTGTAAACAAAACAAAAACTTGTAAATGTTGCATAAAACTTGTAAATCAACATTAACTTCTAAAAGTTTCATAAAACTTGTAAATCACACATAAAATTGGTAAATGTAACCTGAAACTTGAACTAAAAATAGTAATTACCTGCTACTTAGGTAACAAGTTACCTATTTATTTAGAATTAATGGTAGAGATTTTTTATTCAAATCTAACGGTCCACGTCCATTACGACATCAATGCCGTAAATTTAGTTACGGCATTATAGAATGACCCTTTATTTAAACATAATAATGTTAAAAAAGACATTTTAATAAAAATTAAGACACATTTAATATAAACAGAAAATAGTCAATGTATTTCATGGTTATAATATTTTTCATTTTAGTATGGGAAAAGGACAAACGCACCCCCAACGTTTAAGCAAAGAGACAAAAACTCTCTTAATATTTCAAAAAAGACATTTACACCCTAATTTATTATAATTTTACCATTATACCCTTCTAGCATATAAAAAAATTATTAAATTATCTAATTTGTCTATATATTGTTAATAAAATTATAAATACACAAATTGGATATTATAAAAAAAATTATAAATATACCCTCATTGCCCAATTCCTCTATTTAAATTTTTATCAATAACCAATTTTCAAAAAAGACATCTATACACCTAAAAAAATTGTAAATAAATTATAATTTTAAAAAATAAAATTAGTTATTAATAACTAATTTTATTTCAACTTTAAACTTTTATATTTAACAATTCTCCACATGTCAATCATTTAAACTTATACGTTTATAACTAATTTTCTATGTTATTTATTATGGTATTAATAACCAATTTTATTTTTAAAATTATAATTTATTAACAATTTTTTTAAGTGTAGATGTCTTTTTTGAAAATTGGTTATTAATAAAAATTTAAATAGAGGAGTGAGGCAATGAAGGTATATTTCTAATTTTATTAACAATAGGAAAATGATGTTTGCCCCGGGTCAAACCCCGAAACTGCGTCAAACGACGCCGTTTCGTCCATCGTTTTTTTTTTTTTTTTGTTTTGATTCGTTTTGAAACGACACCGTTTCTGTTTCTATTTTTTTTTCTTTGTTCTGATTTCTACTTTCTCTTCGTTCAAGCCAACTGCAGACCCCTTGCTTTTTCCTCTTCGTTCTCTTAATGACAATGTTTTTGCTTCGTTCTCTTAATCTCAACCGTGCCTTGAATGTGAAGTCAATCAGGAGACCAGAGAAAAGTAGGTGGTAGGAAATCAGTGGGTTCTGGAGATCTTGATGATATAGGCTTCCATATCTCTACTTCCGCAAAGTATCTCCTCATTTCAGCATTCCTTACTTCAAGAAACCCTGCCACTTTGGATGCTTCACTTTTTTATTCAACTGGGATTTCTGATAGTCACAAACGAAAAAGGAAGTGAGTGTTGTTCTGTTCCAAATCTATGTCATAATGGCTCTACAATCAAGTTGTGATGCTACTTATTCATGTGTTAGGATGTTCCTCACAAATTTATCAAGCTGTGGAAAGGCCACCCGGGCTCTGTGGAAGCTTTTGATTGATGAAGGAAATGGCTTTTGCTTTGCCATTTACTTTAAGCCCTAAACGTCGTCGTTTCATGAAAAATAAAAACAAAAAAAATGATGGACGAAACGGTGTCATTTGACGCAGTTTCGGGATTTGACTCGGGGTTTGATCCGGTGCAAACATCAGCACTCTTAACAATATATAGACAAATTGGATAATCTAATAATTTTTTTTATATGCTAGAAGGGTATAATGGTAAAATTATAATAAATTGTGATGTGAATGTCTTTTTTTAAACATTAAGAAAATTTTTGTCCCTTTACCTAAACGTTGGGAGTGTGTTTGTCATTTTCCCTTTTAATATTATAAACTAACTAATAAGAAGATGAGGTGAGACAAACAAACCACTTAATATTTTAAATTTTATATTATATATAACTAAATTTTTATTTGATAATAAAACTTATTTTCCATTTTTCTTACAACCACCGATGTTTCATGTAGAGTTATTGAGTTTACATCATGGATTTAGATTTGTAATAAGGAATTTACATTTTACACACTTTGTAAAATTCGTTAATTTACTCGTAATCAAAGGATCCTATTAAAAAAAATTATAAACCACCTGTCATAGCCGCTGAATGCCACGTAGCATCGCCCACCGAATACTGAAAAACCTTAGGAACTAAGCAGAAGGTGCTGGTGGGGGGTCATCTCATCTCACCCGCAGTGCACGTCAGCCATCACTGTTTGACCATCCAACCGACGCCATACAGTCTAAATTCTTTGCGTGTATGTGACCGCCTTGATGGTCCCACCTGAGTGACACGACCGAAGCCCAGACAGATATAAATATTAAACAAATACATGCAGTGCTTCCAGAGCTATCTTTAATGTCAACTTCGGTTCCGGGGATCTCGTCTTCAAAAGCAAACCACTAAAGACTAAACTAAGGTACAAACAAGCTCTTTTGGATTTTCTTTCCATTATCGTTATCGTGTTTGTTACTCTTTTGATTCAAACGGGTTGGTTCTGTTTTTTTATTTTGTGAGGTTTATGGTCTGATTTTCTTTTGTTAGTGAATCCGCCCTGGGTTTCTAGCTAGCTAGTTTGAGAATTGACTGTTAGATTAATCTGCTAGATAGAAATTACGACTGTTCTTATTGATATTTGAAAGCTTTGATCATGGGATAATAGTTGATTTGATAGTCGTTGACGTGAATGTTTTTGGTCTGTTAATGATCGGCTCTTGGATTATAGCTGTTGTCGTTGTTGTTGATAAGTACATGGGAAGGGTTATGATTTTATATGATGTTTTGAAGCTGCAATGTAATTTCCCGATTGTTATTATATTTACGCAAGGGACGTAGGGATGGCAATGGGCAGTGGAGGAGAGGGGACCGACATCCCGTATCTATCCCGATATTCTATATGTCCTCGTTTCCATCATAATTTCTTGAGAGAATCTCTGTTTATCTCCTTAAATAATAACAGGAGATATTGAGGATCTTCGATTTTTAAATAACTGATATATTTTTAGTTTTTAATTTTAATTTAATTATATTAAAATAAAAAAATTTTAAATAAAAGTAGAGTTAAGGCCGCTGCTGTCTACCGTCAAAAATTAAAAATTAGGTTTTACGATTTTGCTTTAATTTTTGTTTTATTATATAAAAGTTTAAAATATTTAATGACTATTATAATTAAAAAAAATTTGGGCCAACAAGATCTTGTTCGACTTTTTTAATGTTCTAAATAGATATTTAAGACTGTAACTAGTTGACTAGAGCCAAAAGTTTAATAATATAAATATTTTGATATTTGTTTTTTACACTAATATTTAATATTTTATAATTTAAATTTTATTATTTATTCACTAATAATTTTTAAAATTAAAATGGAAAAATGGAGAGGGGATGGGAAAATCGTCCATGTCCCTTCTCTGAATAAGAAATTGGATATAAAACATCCACATAATCTCTCCGAATGAGAAAAATTCCAGAGGGTCCCCATCTTCGTGGGGAATTTCTGCCATCCCTAAAAGGATGTAGAGACCAGATTATTAGAGAGCGCTGACAGAAAACTGGGGTCGAACTGTTAACTGTTACTGATAATTGGATTGTTGAGACATGGAATGAAACTGCTGTTCTGTATTAAAATCTGTCAGAATGAACAATTGAGACATTTTATCTCATTTTTGGATGGTTTTACTTTGCATATTTATATGGTAAATGGTGCACAGAGTTGTTGAGATCTCGGAATGTGGATGGAATGAGCAATGCAACAATTTTTAATCTGCAGTAGCACTTGTTTGCGTCTGCTGTACTTTTATTATCTTCAAAAAGATGGAAGCACTTGTTTTTCTGCTCTGCTTCATAATCATTCGAATGATTTGAAAGTAAAATAAAACAGGAATCACATTAATGTTTTTGCTGAATATATGAACTGATCTTTGGGGTGAAATACAACTATGCAAGAAGCAAGTGGTACATACCAATTACTGTGATATATTTGTTATTCAATTTGTTCTTTAAAAAAAATTCTACATGGTTTATATTTTTCCTTCAGTTGCCTCATTGGTTTTCTGCTTACTTGCCTGCAGCAACTTTTTCAGGTCATCTAAGCTTCAGAAAAAAGGATATAAATTGAAATTTCAAGTTTCAGTGTGAAATCCAAAGATGGAAGGAAAATCTGCATCCATTTCTGGAGGTCAAGAAAAGGTCGTCAAGAAGGAAGAACTGAATCTCAAAGTCAAAACCAAGGATGTAGAATCAGATGTTGGGAAGGAGCAGAAGCCTGAGGTGGAACTTGAATTGAAGACCAAATCAGTGGAGAAAGAAAAGCAAAAACACAAGGAGGACAAACATGAAGAGAAGGATGACAAGAAATCGAAGAAAAAGGAGAAAGAGAAGAAGGTTGATGATGAAGATGGAAAGAAGAAAGAGAAAAAGGACAAAGAAAAAGAGGAGAAGAAGAAGAACAAAGATGAAGATTTAGATGAAGGAAAAAAGAAAGACAAGAAAGAGAATAAGAAAAAAGACAAGGACAAAGAAGAGAAGATAAAGAGCAGTACCGAGAAGAAAGATAAGAAACACAAGGACAAAGCGGACGAGGACAGAGAATGTGATCGTGAAGATGACGAGCAAGAAGAGAAAAAGGAAAGGAAGAAGGATAAGGAGATGAAAGAGAAGAAGAACAAAGATGAAGAAGGTGAGGAAGAGGAAGAAAAGAAGAAGAAAAAGATTAAAGATGAGGAGAAAGAAGTGAAGAAGATGAAAGGTAAGGAGAAGAAAGATAGCAAGAAGCAGGACGAAGAAGATGAAGAGGAGGAAGAAAAAAAGAAGAAAGAAAAGAAGCACAAATATGAATTAGTGAAGGATAAAGACAGTGATGGGGAAAAGGGTGAGGTAGTAGTAACCACCAGGGAGATTCAAATAGAAGAAAGTGGGAAGGAATCACAAGGTGAAGGACAAGACCAGCAGAAAGATGAAGGCAAAGAGAAGAAAAAAGAAAAGGACAAGAAGGACGGCAAGAAGAGAAAACTAGATGGAAAGGGTAAGAGCAAGGATATTGGCAAGCTAAAACAGAAGTTGGAGAATGTTAATGCCAAAATAGAGGCTCTCATCGAGAAAAAGGCAGATATTATGAGGCAAATTCAAGAAGCTGAACGCGAGAGCAGTGGCACAACCGAGAAGGAGACAGATAAAGCTAGCTGATTATCATAGCACTGTTGTAGGTGTGTTGCACTTAAGCTACTGTTGTAATAAAATAACATGTTCATGTGTCTCCCACATATGACTGAATAAACCTCAGAACTCGATATGACGAATAAAAAAAGCCTATATCTATTTCGACGATAAATAAAAGTTGCTTGGCTTCCTTATCACGGTAACAATATTATTTAGTTGTATGTTTATCATATAATTTTTGCATTCCTATCTGCTCTTTCCTTTCACTTTTTGATGAAATTAAATCTTAGGTGCATTGCCAACTGGAAGTAAACCTGATAGGTAGAATCAGTAATGTCTCTGTAGAAGCTAGATGTTGAATGATTAAGGTTCTATTTGACGCATCACCTGTGAATATTTGCTATTGTTTATCCAAAAACAATAGTTTCACTAAAATTGACAAGTTCAAACACACTCCAGCATTTGAATCAGCAATTTTAGTGAAACTATTGTTTCAATTATGAATTATGCATCAGGCAATGGGTATATGTGAAATCCATGGCCCTTATGTTTATAACATGCGCATACAATAGCAGTTACATTATAATTTGATTTGAAGTTGGCCTTATACAATCACATGTAGCCAGACTTATTTACAATCAGTATAACGAAAATCTTCTGCGTAACACTCTAGCAAGAATTCTTGTAATCACTCCATCTAATTTCTTTTTTATTCTATTAATCACTATAAATACCAATTTGAGGAAGTTTCTTATAACAAGCATGAAAAAACTAGCTTGTCTGTCTAGACTTGGTAGTGAGGCCAAATCCAAATGGGAAGAGAGGATCATAATGTGGATCTCCAACATTCATTGGCAGCTGATCAACAGTCTTGAACCATGTACGCGGAAGCTTGCCAGTGAAATCGTAGTCACCAAACAGAACATCAGCAACACCTTGACCCTCAGTTCCAGGGAGCCAAGCTGCAACAAGAGCATCAATGTATGAAAGATACGGTTGGATCACAACAGGACGGCCAGAGATTACGACAACAACACATTCCACAGCTCCACAAACGTTTGTGATGGTGTTAGGACCAGGGTCGGCAATATTCAGGTTCATGCTGTCGCCGTTTGTCTCTGCATATGGGTGCTCTCCAACTACCACAATGGCATATGAGAAGTTGTTGGACTTCACAAAGTTGGCATCTGGATTCTCCTGATAGACAACTTCAGTTTGTTGATCAACAGTATTTTTAATGGCATTGAGTATTGTAGTACCTGCGCATTAGACGGACCATGTTAGTTGGTCTTACCCATAATAACTTGTTGTATAAAAGTTCTTATCAGCAACATTAGCCATCTATTTTACCTCTAGTGAGGTCGTTGCCACTAAGTCCCTGCCACTCAATTGTCCAGCCACCACACTGATAACCCAGATTGTCAGCATGGCTGCCAGCAACTAGTATCTTTGATGTTTTTTTAGGAAGGGGTAGTATCTTTGATGTCTTTTTAGGAAGAGGTAGTAATGGAACCTCAGTTGAATCACCATTCTTTAGCAGCACAAGTGATTTTCTTACAGCTTCCCTAGCCAGTTCTCTATGCTCCTGCTTCGGTAACAGGATGAATGAGAATACTTTTGAGACCCGTGCAACATAGAGGTAAAATAGTAGTTTAGTAACTAACCTGACTTCCCAGCTGATCAACCAGGCTATCATCAGCCAATGGATTCTCGAATAAACCCATCACAAATTTGACTCGCAAAATTCTTCTCACTGCATCATCAATTCTGCTCATAGGTATGATGTTATTCTTCACTTGGAAGGTCAGATCATCTATGAATTCTATATAGTTATAGGGGACCATGACCTGGAGCACGTTCAAAACAAAGAATTAAAATAGACTTGATGAAAATTTATAAAAGTTTTGTTATAGCACCTAAGCAAAGCCTATGAACTGACCATGTCAATGCCAGCCTTGATTCCTACTTCAACGGAATATGAGTAGTTAGCATGAGGTGGAGATGTGATCCTGTCCAGACCTTCCCAATCTGTGATGACAAAACCCTGAAGAAAATTTTCCGCAGTCAGTCATCAATTCAGTTGCTTCCTTTTCAAGTAAAATAAAAATACAGAGATGTCCATAGGATGTGTCAAAAGAACGAATTTTTTACCCTAAATTGAAGAGTATTTTTCAGAAAACCAGTGACAAGTTCCTGATTAGCATGCATCTTAATTCCATTCCAGCTAGAGTAGGAGACCATGACAGTTGAGACACCCTTGATAATTGAGTTGTAGTATGCAGGCATGTGTATTGCGAGCAAACCGTGTCTGTCTATGATAGTGTTGTTCTCATTTACTCCATTTATTGTCCCACCATCACCTACAAAGTGCTTAGCACAAGCTGCAACCTTTGTTCTGTTGCAAAACAATCAAATCATCATTTCGTTATGCGCATTCTATATGAATCTCTTTGATCGTATCTGTCATTTGAGAAAGGAAGAAGATAAATAATATGCAATAAACATCTGCAAATTAGAGATGGTGCTTCTAAATATCTTACTTTCCAGCAACATAGGGGACACCCTTTGGGGACCCAGCAGGAATGTCCCCCTGGAGTCCAGGTATAAGCTCAGTCATCGCCTGGACGATCTTGGGGTCTTCGCTGTAGCTTTCATAGCATCGACCCCATCTTGGATCCCTGCAGACCTGAACAAACAAAACAAATATAAGGAATCGCCATTTGCACAGATGGATTTTCATTTTCTTTTATGTAAATCAGTATTTAAAATCTGATAGGTACCGCAATACAAGGTGCAAAAGTATATGGAATGCCTGTAGCTCGAACTTCAAGTGCAGTTGCAGCTCCAATCCTTTTAACAAGATCGGGGTCCCTGGATGAATCAACAGAATGTTAACTCATGTCGGATTTACAAAACCAAGTTTAAAGAGAACAATATCATCCACAGAGCTACATCCACTTGCCTTGTAGCTCCAAGGCCTATATTGTGAGGAAAAATTGTAGCGTTGTAAACATTGTTATGACCATGAACAGCATCAATCCCATAAATCATTGGAATCCCAAGTCGCGTGGATAAAGCACCCTTCTGAAAATCATTGATTATGTTAATCCAAGCCTCAGCAGAAGCCTGTCTTGCCGGAGCACTCCCTCCTCCAGTCAAAACACTCCCTGCCGAAAACTTAAAATTCTTTAAAAACTTCTTTAGACATATTTCATCAATCATCAATCTGTTAGCGTTGCTTGCTTACCTATGAAGTATTTCTTCATCACCTCAGCTGAAGCAACACCACGTTCAATCTGTGTCATTTGGCCTATCTTTTCCTCCAAAGTCATCCTGCTAACCAGATCGTTCACTCGGACATGTAATGGCTGCTTGGGATCTTTATATTTCAGGTATTCTGCTTCTGCCAAGCAACACAAGAGCAGAAGCCCCATCAAGGAGATGAGAGTTCTAGCCATATTTTCGTAAACCAACCTTCAAAGCTGAAAAAAACCGGAAATGTCCATTAAATTCCCATTTGAGACAAGACAAAAAAAAAATGTAAAATTTGTTCTCTACATTGAAGACTAATTAATTATAAGTGATTGAAATAAAAAAACAAAGAGACTGGCTAATTAACAAATGAAGACAGAATATTATGAGGAACATAAGAATATATGAATGGGCGCATACACAAACACAGAAACCATAAAACGTAAAATTGAAAATTCAAAGCTGTGTACATCCAAACAAAAGTGAAAGAATATCTTTTAGGTGACCATTGCATTTGGCTTTCGTAATAATGAAGCTTGATTGTTATTATTCTTATCATTATTATAATTATTTAAACAAAAAAGAGTCATAGGGGACTCATATGAATGAACCGCGTCAGTCTTTAAGCAACAGAGGTTTCTTGTTTTCCTACATTTTCTCAGAAAACAAACAGAGGATTAACTGAAAGCAGCAGTGCATACACAGAAAGTTCAAGAAAAATGCGAGAAATGAAAAGAAAGATTACAACTTACATTGAAATAAATATACCCAAAAGATTAGTCTGTTTGTTATGTCTCAGTTTCACAAATGGGGACTCAAAAAAATTGTCTCCTTGAAATGGGAAGCAGCAGTTTGTACGACAATGCTGCAGAGCTTGAGCTGGTATTTATAGAAACTTGCTCCTTAATTTACTTTTCTAAAACAACATGGTTGTTACGTGGAAGGATGAAATTCAGTTGTGGTAGTGTACACTAACGGTCAACAAATATATATCTAGACAATAAAATGATCCAATTCTTCCGAGGTAATAGGTTGTTCAAACTTCCTCTTGCATAGATAAAGAAAGAATCTTGAATCTAACTTAAATTCAATTCTTAATTTCAATATTACAGTGTAATTTTATTGATATTACAATTAAAAGTCCATCACTGATCAGGCTTGATCCCCACAATGACAAAAAAATATTTGAAAATAACCCTTGATGAGCACAACAATGACGAATAAAGTAACTGGAAAAACTGTCCCAAAATCACAGGAAACTACTCGAAATATGATGAAAAAAAATAAAAAGAATGCATTCACATTTTGATGATTGAACCTGAAGAAAAGAACGTGATTGAATTCAGGGTAATTCACGCAAGCCCGACTGGAGTGGATAGGGTTTATTACAATTCAAAGTTGGATAAGATACACAAATTCTACAACTGCAACAAAACAATAATCAAACTCACGTCATCGTGCTATGTCGAGTTTCAACTGAATTTATTGATTTTATCCGCACAAACATCTTTTTTCAACTCGGTCGGTTTGATTTGTTTTCCTTAAAATCTTTCAAAATAATCGCCTGTCAGTTTTTCTTGAGCATTTCTTACAAGCCAAGATATAAGATCGCTGTGACAAGTACATTTTTTTCTGATGATAATTTGATTAATTAAAAATTAAAAAATTGGCAACTTGTGCGTTGGGTACTTTTTTTTTTCGTTTTTAAATAAAGGTAGTTGTTTTAAACACGTCCGTTAAGTGAACTGCTCTTCCAATACTACCTGTCAAACGAAATAATGGTCTGCTTATTGCTTGCTTGTTGCCTGGCTAGCTTTCACCAAATCGATATTATTATATACGCCCAATTACTTCTGTTAAAAATAATCAAAAGGCATAGTTTGTCCAGCTTAGCATTGCATATTTGCATTAATTATAAATCAATTAGAAGTTGACGTATGAATTATTTTATCATCTCTTGTCCGAATTGAACACCCAATTTAGTGTAAAACGCCATTTTGGTTCTTAAGGTTTAATTCTTCTTTAGTATGATTTATTTAATGATCATAAATACTTATTTAATCTTATAAATTCTTATCATAATTTTGGTCGTTATTTGGTTGTTTTCCTAATAGAGTTTTTTAAGTTTAAATAAGCTATTTTGCCTCTACTAACAAAATCTCAAATTTTAAATTTTTGCGAGTAAAAATTAAAAAGTTTTTTTTAAATATTAAAATATCATCTACTTATTTGACAATCTTATTTTATTTTTTTTATAACATAACTTTAAAAAACTTGTTTATTAAAGTAATTTCATAAATTTTTAATAAAAGTTCTTACTAACAACCAAACAACTAAATTTTTTTTGGTAAAAACTCCATGTGTAAAAATCTACTAACAAAAGTTTTATTTAAATAAGATTTACTTGAAAAATTGTATCAAATGGAGCATTTGTCTAATTACTTTACCTAAAATATCTATACTTCACAACTTTTATAGATGTTAAATCTGACTTTTTTAAGGATATAATAAAAGAATTTTTTTTATTTAAATTAAAATTCGAACAGATGTGACAACCAATAAGTAAAAAGTAGATAAGAATCAAATAGATTTCCACAGAGTATTTTGAGTAATTTTGAAAATACCAAAATTAATTAAGTAATTAACTCAAACCTTTGGGACCAGAGAAGCATATCCTCATCCAACATTTTTTTGTTATTATAATTTAATACATCACGTACCAATTTGGAAATCAAATTGGATAATGTCGTCGAGTTAATAATATTCTGTTCTATATGAAATACACACGTACGTACAATGATCTTGTATATGAGATACATGCACAATTAATGATCTTGTAGCTTTTGTTGATATAGATGACACGATGGACCGACGTGGCTAATAATCTTAAGATTATGGTTAATTAATAAAAGTGTCAATACCCAGAATTACTTATCCATTACAAAAGAATACAATTCTAACTCTACTTGTGTTCAGTTGAATTATACACAATGCAAATATTCAACATAAGGCGTGATGATGAAGAGATGTGAAGCCCCGAAGTGTCTCATACGATTTAATTCTTTCAAAGACTGCCCATTAAGATTATGTAATAATACGTGCAATATATTTTGTGCCTAAAACACAGATTATATATGCATTGATTGTTTAAGATGGAAGCAGTTTAGACCACGTTATATAAGTGTTATATGCATGTACACATATTTTAGGTCGTCAATCACTTTCTATATCTATACTCTAATTAGAGACGTAAAATGGATGGTATAAAATACGTTAATGCTAATCTTTTCTTTATCATATTGGATTCTTCTTATATTGATTAATTATATTGGGGTCTTTATTAATTATTGTTTGTTTGTTTGTTTGCTTATTTTTGACTTATCCGTTGCTTGTTGCAAAGGTAAGTTTGGTTTGATGCATGCTAGACGACGAAGACGTCACCTATATATCCAATCCACGAATGAGTTTTAAAGATTAATACGTTAAAAGGAAAAAAATGACCTTTTGGCAAGCATCGAGCCCTTGTTGCAGTCACATGTGAATAATGTGTGCTCCCCATGAATATTTGAAATTTGTTTTGTTTAGTTCGCGTGTTGACTGATTCAAATGCTTTGTACAATTTTGAGTTAAAAGAATTTAAGAATCAAATTAGACCAGAATTTAGTTTCTATCTATTATTTATAAAGGATTCAGTATAATTTTATATTGTGTCTTATGGACCCATTTAAATTTTTCCAAAAAAAAATGAAGATATATAATATAAGAAGATAATGAATGATGATGATGATGATGATGATGATAATATCTCTGTTTTTTAAGATATTGTTGAGTAATGAAAAACTATAAATTAATTTTATTTACATATAAAAAAAATATAAGACGTGTGAAGATCCTGATAAGCTGATAACAGAAGCTTTACAGAATACTCCCCCAAAGATCTTGAATTAGAATCAACAAGATGCCTCACAAATCAATTAGAAAGCTTAACGAAATAATGTTCAATTAACTAAGACTAAGATTGTGTTTAGAAACAAACAAAGAATTGAATCGAAATACAAGAAATCACAGAACACAGCTAGCTAACGTAGTTCAGTCAATTTGCATTGACTTACATCCACGGGGGAACAAACGCATCAACTTTATTGATATTGCTCAAGTCTTGATTACAGAGATTACCAAGCACTCAATAAGAACAAGAAAACTATCCTCTATATCAAGCTTTCTTTCTCTCGTTATAATGCTCTCAGTCTCTCGTCAACTCTCTCTTTCTCTCAACTGTGTACAACAGCTTATAAACCACCTCAGAGGCATTTCCAGAAACACACGTGATGATCATGTGGAATAACGGCTTCTTTAACAACCTTCTTGTTTGCACGTGTTCTGCTTGTGCTTCATTAACTCCAAAACAACAAGATTGTTGGTCGTTCTAACAAGCACTTGATTTACTTATTAAAACGCAGTCTTCGTATGTCGTTTTGCTTAAGTTATAGTGCATCACAAAACGCGAGTCAGCACTGCCGTTTCATCCTCTTTGATTTGATTCACTGAATACACAACAAAACTCCACCTTGAAGCAAATCATCCCTGATAAACTTTCTCCTCATTATCGTGTGCATTTCTCAGGAGCTGCACACTCCAGTCAAATCCAAACAGAGATTGAATTTAGCTGTAGGTACCACATTTGTAAGCATGTCAGCTGGGTTACTGTCACTGTGAACTTTAACCATTTTGATGACTCCTTTAGACACTTCATTCCTGATAAAGTGTAGCTTCACATCAATATGTTTGGTTCTTTCATGGTGTGCTGGATTTCTTGCTCAGATAGATTGCACTCGAGCTGTCACAATGGATATCAACAGACTGTTGCTTCTTGCCCAATTCAGCTAACATACCCTTAAGCCACAATGCTTTTTTAACAGCCTCTGTAGCTGCAGTGTATTCAGCTTCTGTAGTTGACAAAGCTACAATATGTTGAAGGTTTGCTTTCCAGTTGATTAGACAGCCATTTAACATGAACATATAACCTGTTAAAGATCTTCTTCTGTCATTATCCCCTGCAAAGTCTGAGTCTACATATCCACATAGTCCATCATTTTCTCTCCCTGATCTCCCATATTGCAGTCCAATCCCCAAGGTACCCTTTAAGTATCTTAGGATCCATTATATTGTTTGTTTGTTTTTTACTTATCCGTTGCTTGTTACAAAGGTAAGTTTGGTTTGATGCATGCTAGACGAAGGAAGACGTCACCTATATATCCAATCCACGAATGAGTTTTAAAGATTAATACGTTAAAAGGAAAAAATTGACCTTTTGGCAAGCATCGAGCCCTTGTTGCAGTCACATGTGAATAATGTGTGCTCCCCATGAATATTTGAAATTTGTTTTGTTTAGTTCGCGTGTTGACTGATTCAAATGCTTTGTACAATTTTGAGTTAAAAGAATTTAAAAATCAAATTAGACCAGAATTTAGTTTAGTTTCTATCTATTATTTATAAAGGATTCAGTATAATTTTATATTGTGTCTTATGGACCCATTTAAAATTTTCCGAAAAAAATGAAGATATATAATATAAGAAGATAATGAATGATGATGATGATGATGATGATATCTCTGTTTTTTAAGATATTGTTGAATAATGAAAAACTATAAATTAATTTTATTTATATATAAAAAATATATAAGACGTGGATAGGACTGCTACTAAGTAAATCTAGCTAACTAATTAGATTTGTTGCAGACTGGGATACAAGTTCTAGAACTTTAATAAATGATAATTAAATTGATCTTTTTTCATTCTCAACGCTATGATTTTCAGTTTATTATTTTTGATATAAAAGAGATGTGGTGTATACATGTCATCGCCAATCTCCAATACCAATTCTCCAAAACTGAAACGAAGAAAGTTGATATTGATTTATTATTTTTAAGAATTTGAAAATTTTAGGTAATGATTTGGCCGCTATAGAGCTAAAATATGAGTAAATATACTTGTTTTATCTTTTAAGAACCAGTCGATTATATGATATGATGGCACTGAAGCACCAAATTTCTTGTTTGGAATGCTCTTTGATACCACGATCACTCAAATAATATTATTATTTTTTAAAGAAAAAAATATTAAAATGTGACAAACTATTGATTCAATCAACAAAGTCTGTTACAAATATAACATTAGATTAATTTTGCATTTTGGGCCTGTTCATGGGGATTGCTAGTTAATGACAGCATTACCTAACAACTTTTACTAAATTACAAGATCTACCATTTATTTAGTTGTTAAAGCTGTTGTCTTTTTTTTTTTTTCTAGTCGTGGCCTACTTCTGTCATGTCAAAATTCAGTTTGGTTTAGTTAATGCACGTAGACCACCAAATCTGTGAAGTAAAATTGCCACAAAGAAATACCCACCCGGCATCTCCACCATCTATGCTAGCCAATCGTTCATTCACCATCAGGCGCAATCTTTGCTACATTAATATTGACATTTGATAACAGTAGTACATGCTTAGCTTAGCAGGTTTTGTTACGTCACTTTTCTTCAATTAGCTACAGCTTTTTTCACTCGTCTTCACAAATCACAACTGCATGGCACTTGCCATAGCCATTTTTTCAAATCGTTAAAAGGAATTTTGGTGTCTTTTATTAAAAATTTAGAGATCTACATAACTATTTTCCAAATCGTGTAGATATCACTTTTCCTTTTGTATTTTGACATTCCGTTTGATTGAAATTTCTGTAATACCTTGACTTATGTGTATATAAGTCATTATGTTAAGAATATATAAGTTAATTATTTTGTTGGGCCTAAACTAATTCAAAGCCCACACTAACAGTTAAAAAAAGCTGAGCCTAATAGCCTCTTTATACATCACTAAAAATAAAAATCTATTATTTTGTTGGGCCTGAACTAAATCAAAGCCCAAACTAATACTAATAAAAGCCAAGCGCATTAGCCTTTATACACACGCGCGTATGGGGGCAGATCAGCAGCCTCCTAAAATTATATCTATTTTTATATTAATAAAAGAATAGTACATGTACCGAGATGATGCAACAATTAGAACGTAAGACTCTTCTTAAATTAATAAATAACTTTGCTAAAATAATTTTTTTTTCATAGTCCCAAAAAAATATATATAGAGGTTTCTTAGAATATTTAGATATTAAAAACAAGTAACCATAGAGAGGTCAAAGTAAATTTACCTAAAAAAATTAAGCTTAGCTGTAATATGGGACACTAAGAAATTAGTTTAAACAAACATCACATACTAGCAATGGTCAACAAAATTTTATAGCAGACCTATTAATTAATTTAGGATAAAATTTAGAAATTAATTTTTAGAAATTAATTTAGACAAAATTTCTAAGTTATTAATAGGAGTAAACAGTTCTTTGAAATTAGTAATATTAATACATTAAGAAAAAACTTAGATTGTATTGAAGAAATATTATCATATTCCAATAGTCAAATTAAGAGATCCCGTAATATAAAAAGAAATTGCGGATTTAAATATATTATTAGATATTAAAACTCCTAAACGAACTGAGTTAGAAATTGGAATCATAGTTGATTTACTAAAAATAGAAACAGAAAATATTACAAAAACACCAAGTAACTTGCAACAACAGTTGGATTCCGAAGTACAATACGAATAGAATAAGAGAAATCTTAATAAAAAATATTATATGTAAAATTGAGAATATTGATGATAAAATTAAATAATATTAATAGAAAAAACAATCAATCAAATAATTAATTGTCTCCATTTTAATTACGAATTGCGATAGATTGATTGTAAATCAATATAATAATTGATTGACCCAATCTTTGTTAACAATCATTGTTCCTGAATTATATACATCAATTACATCATTTTCTTTTTCATATTTCAAATACTTATATAAATTAAGCCTTTGTACTCACGAATTAATAAGAGTGAAATTTATGTTTCCTCAATAATTCTCAGAAGTTTTCACTATTAGGGGCGAGAGAGAGTTTTGTCGGCCAGCACTATTGATTTGCATATAAGAACAAACGTGTCTGTAATTACAAAGAAAGAAAATGATAAACTTTGCTTCTAGAATCGCTTCAAATTCAGAAAATTCAATAAGAATTTTCGGATTCTTAGTCCAATACTCTTCTAATAAAAGTCAAAAGGATTTTCTGGAGTTGGATTCATTTGATTGGCGGTGGACAAATGAAGCTCCCACAGCGGCGAGTGATTATCTGTGAAGTGATCTCAATAAGAATTATTAATCTTTTGGTCGTTAAGATTCTGAGCATACTTTAGGAGAAAAAATTTCTACATTTTAGTCGGACTAAGCAGTTCTTTGAAACTGGTGAGTGGTTATGGTAGTATTAATAATTAAGAAAAAACTTAGATTGTATTAAAGAAATATTATGAGATTTCAGCAGTCAATTTAAGCAATTCCATAACCGGAGAAGTCAAAAAGAAGAAATGGTGGATTTAATGATTATTCAGTTATTTTGGGTATTTTAATATCTAAAACAGATCTTCAATATATATATATATATATATGAGCACAAAATAAATTTAAAAACTGTTGGATTCTATAAGTGCAAGACGAAGGCAGTCGGCCAATCAATCAAAGTTAATCGTGAAAAGGACATCGTGTAGGCTGCTCTAACTCTTCTCTTTTTTTTATTAATATATTTTCAGATTTATATAAAAAAAAAAAAAAAAAAGGATTGCTCATTGAGTGCTACGTGTCGGGCGATTAACTCGCTCGCTCGGGCGGGCGATTGCTCAGACAACAATGTCGTCCCATTATTATACCCACTACTCTCAATGTATTTACACTCAAAATACTATTTATTTCTCTGTTACAAAAACAAGAAGATTCAACAAAATTTATAACTACTTATAATTGTGATGTCTTCACAGGTCACAGCTGCTGCAATTGTTATAGATTCATATGTAATTGGCAAAAAAAAAAAAAAAAAAAACTCAGTAACTACAACTTTGAGTAATGTAGATAATCTAACAAAAATTTGACATAATCCTCCATAGACCAAGTATAACATATTTGGTTTATTAATCTTTCTTTGTTCTCCACTTTCATGCAAGTAAAATATGGCCATTTGGCCACCTTTTATGCTTCTCCACATTTGAACGTGTATAATATTTTGGGCAGCATTCTTTTGCACCATCTCATTTTTTCCAGACTGCAAAAGATTATAAAAGATTCAGTAAGTGAAAAATAAAATGTACATATTCAACAGCTTTAGCATAAAACAGGTAAGTAACTGGATCTCAATAAGAATTTTCGAATTCTTAGTCCAATACTCTTCTAATAAAAGTCAAAAGACAGTTGGATCTACAAGTGCAACACAACAGCCAATCAATCACAGCTAATCAGGTAGATTGCTCATTGGGTGCTACGGTTCGGGCGATTAGCAGCAAGTATCCAGTTTTCTCGTTTGCTAGCATCCACAGACAACAGAATCATCCCATTTTTTCAATATTATTTTTCCCACTACTTTAAACATATTTACACTCAAAATATCATTTATTTCTCTGTTAAAGTACTAAATTACCCCTCTCATTTTGTTTGTTAATAAAAAATTCTGAAAAATCATACAACCCAAACTCTTACAAACCAACACTCTCAATTGTTCAACTGAAACAATTTCGATTTATAAGTTTCATTGTCCCAAATGGTTTTTGGAGTACGGTTCTATTACAAAAAGAAGAACATCCAACAAAATTTATGGCTACTTATAATGAAGCAATTTTGTTCAAAGTACATTGATTATAAAAATAGTTCTCCTTTGTGCATTGAACATTTTTCCATCGGAGAGCAAAGCCTTGCCTTGAGAACTTCTTTATAGTTTGAAAGTATCTAGAAGTCTTATTGTTTGAACATAAATATACTCCAACCTATATCTATAAATAAATGTCATTTCGACATTAATAATAAATTATAACAATAAATAAGTATTTAAAGAAGGTTTTACCATCATTAAACATTGTTAAATTTAGAACCAACATCTGATAAATATTCACCAAAAAAATACTTCAAGGATTCATAATCTTCCTTGTAGCGGTTGAGACTATATTTTCATATTAAAACTTTCACATACAAATGCTCTTCACTCGCGTGGTGCTTTTGAAAGTGAGAACTGAGCCATGTTTATAAAATATTATCATATTCTTATAGTCAAATTAAGAGATTCCATAATATAAAAAAGAAATGTTAGATTTAATATAGGGTGAAGATATTTGAACCCATCAAAGTTCTATTTGCACCCATACTTTTAAAAAATATTTTTGCTGCTAATATATCCCAAATGTAAATTATGATTTTAGACATTAGACAAGACGATAAAACTAAAGAAAAATAATTTAATTCATATGCTCTTCTTTCAGGTTTCAACAGCCGCTTATATTGTGCTTTCAATCTCGACTCATGAAGCCAAACAAAACAATAATGTTTATTGTTAGGCACTTTGAGATAAGCTTCAATGTGAAGAAGAATTAAGTGTCATGTAGATTACAAATTGAAGTTTGTCTGCAAGATAAATTTCCTACCAAGACAAGATGATATCTAGTTACAAAGTACATGAAACCAACAAAAAATAATTTCCAGCAAAGATTTTTTTTTATTAACTATGATATTTACTTTTTACAGGTTTTTTATTTTGATTTGTTATGAACACAAACAAGTTAGACAATGACTAGAGGCATGTATATAGGCGATTTATTTAAACTCGTCTGGATGTATTGCAAACGAAAAATTCTTTAAATCGAATTTGTTAGTTTCTGTGATTGATTCCAATCAAATACTTGTTTAGATGATTGATACTTATCCATAATATTTTTATATTAAAAATGAGTTTATATTTGAAGGAAATTAATGGGTGTAGTAGTTAGTATATTTATGTGTTTAAAATAATCTAAGAGCATATTTGGTATTAAGATGGATGAATAGAGTGAAATCTTAATTTTCATATTTTAGTAGTGAGCTTTTTTTTTATAAATAAGTTTATAAAATATTTTAGCGGATTCAAATAATCTCATCCTTCAATATATTATTACATATTAAACCAACTGAATTAGAAATTAAAAGCATAGTTGTATATATAATATTAAAAGCTAAAACCCAGCGAGCTATTAGCCTATTACTTCTGAATTGACAGTATAGGTCTAATGTCATTGCTTCGGCATGTAAAAAGGAAATTAAAATTATGTATGTGAACATATAAAATGAAATGTGAAAGTTAATACTCATTTTTTTTCATAAGTCACGGAATGGCACATTTATAAGGGCCGGCAGACCATCGAAATTTGGAACTATAGTGAAAGAAAGCAAAACTCAAAGAGGCCAAATAATAAATATTACATGTGCGGGGTAAAAAAATAAATATGTCGATCTTAGTTCGCTCTTGCCTCTTGTGAAGTCTGTAGCGTGCGTTTGACGCGCATTCGAAGCGTGGTACTGAGGCAATCCGTAATCGCTTTTTCGCTTTTCGGCGATACGGGGATAGTTGGAAGCGCCACGTGCATACTAGAATAAGCAACGTAACAGGCGTTGCTTGGCAGGGAGCGCCGCAGATTCGGTCTCACAAAATATCAAAATATAGTATTTTTTTAATATAAAATTTAATCTTAAAATAAATTTATATCCTCCTTTTTTTTTTTTTATTAGAAATAAACGTATGAGATCATTACATTAAAATCTCGGTAAACAAATACTCAATAAGTTAATAATATTGATAATAAAATCTTTTCGTCTCCTCTTAGGTTAATATATTAAATTAATAATATGGCTAAATACATAGATAATAATGAATAATTAGTCAAACAAAAATTACTAATAAGAAATAACATATAAAATTCATAATATTAACAGGTCTATTCTTGAGAACTTCAATTTCTCAAATCAACTCTTTTTCAAAATATACTTCTTATGATTTGAAGCTAAAATTAAAACTAATTACCGATGTATTTATAGAATTTATGTCCTATATACTTTAAGCATGTAAAACACTTTGCCTTTTTGGGCATTATTTTTAAAAAGTACACACATCATTTTGTGCCTATATACAATGTACTTGCATTAACTTTTGGACTTTTATGTCCATGATCATAACATTAATTAATATTTTTGTATATACATTATCTCTTATGAAATTCATACATAAATCTTCTTAGTCAAAAGAATAGTACATGTACCAAGATGATGCAAAAACTAGAATATAAAACTCTTCTTAAATTAATAAATAACTTTGCCAAAATAATTTTTTTTCATAGTCCCACAAAAATATAAAGAGATTTTCCTTGAATTCATAGAATATTTAGATCTTGAAACAAGTAACCATAGAGGGGTCAAAGTAAATTTATCTAAAAAAATTAAGATTAGTTGTAATATGCGACACTTAGAAATTAGTTTAAACATATACCACATACTAGCAATGGTCAACAAAATTTTATAGCAAATCTATTAATTAATTTAGGACAAAATCTAGAAATTAATTTAGACAAAATTTCTAAGTTATTAATAGGAGTAGACAGTTCTTTGAAATTAGTAATATTAATACATTAAGAAAAAAACTTAGATTGTAGTGAAGAAATATTATCATATTCCAATAGTCAAATTAAGAGATCCCAAAATATAAAAAGAAATTGCAGATTTAATATATTATTAGATATTAAAACTCCTAAACCAGCTGAGTTAGAAATTAGAAGCATAGTTGATATACTAAAAATAGAAACATAAAATATTACAAAAACACAAAGTAACTTGTAACAACGGTTGGATTCCGTAAGTACAATACCAATAGAATAAGAGAAATCTTAATAAAAATATTATATGTAAGATTGACAATATTGATGATAAAATTAAATAATATTAATAGAAAAAACAATCAATCAAATAATTAATTGCCTTCATTTTAATTATGGATTACGATAGATTGATAGTAAATTAATATAATAATTGATTGACCCAATCTTTACTAATAATCATTGTTCCCGAATTATATATACCAATTACATCATTTTCTTTTTCATATTTCAGATACTTATATAAAGGGAAAAAACTTGTTTAGTCTGTATATTATAATATTAGTGTCTATTTAGTTCCTATATTTTTAAAAACACCTCAAAACGTCCCCGTTGCTAAATATTGACACCCGGGCCATTATTTTTTATTCTTTTTAGCTTACTTTTACAATATTACACTCTTACAGTAATGTTTTTTTTTAATATTATTAAAAAAATTCGATTATCAAATTACACCAAAAATAAAATAAAAACAACAAGGTAAATATTAATTTTTGTGGAAGCTCACGTATGTTCAAAATAATTAATATTGTAAAAAAGTAGACTATCAATTATTTTAGAAAAATTAATATATTAACTCCTCAGGAGAGTGTTCCACAAAAGTAATATATATATATATATATATATATTTATTTATTTTTTATTTTTTTTTGTGTTAAATTGGTAATTTAATTTTTTCTTTTTAATAATGTCTAAAAAAAGAAACATTATTGTAATAGGATAATATTGTAAAAATAAGTCAAAATGAACAAAAGATAATGGTAAGGGTGTTAGTAATTTAATGACAGGATGCTTTGAAGTATTTTTAAAAATATATAGACTAAACGGACACTAACTTCAAAATATAGGGATTAAACAAGCTTTTACCCTTATATAAATTAAGCCTTTGAGCTCATGAATTAATAATAAGAGAGAAATTTATGTTTTCTAAATAATTCTCAAAAGTTTTCACTCTCAGGGGCGAGAGAGAGTTTTGTTGGCCAGCACTATTAACTTGAATATAAGAACAAAAGTGTCTTCAATTACAAAGAAAGAAAATGACTTCAAATTCAGAGCATCTTCTAAATAAATATATTGGGCAAGCAGCAAGTTGCTTTTTTTTTTTTTCTACTTTTAAAATGTTTTGTAAGTACAAATCTATTCCATGCGCTTCTAACCTATTTCCTAGTTCAATATTATTATGTATTTTTTATTCATTAGTAGAAGAAGAATTTATGATTAAAGACAAGGAACTGGCTCTCAATAAGAATTTTCGGATTCTTAGTTCAATACTCTTCTCTTCTAATAAAAGTCAAAAGGATTTTCTCATTTTCTGGAGTTGGATTCACACTTGTCTGTGAATTGATGCATCGTTTTTTGGATCTTTGTGCCACGGTGCGGGCGGTTCGTTTCGCCTCTGATCAACCACTTGGAACTGGACCCACGTACTAGCAATGACGAGAATTTTATTTTAGACCACTAATTAATTTAGGAGAAAAGACAAAATTTCTAGGTTTGTAGTTGGACTAAGCAGTTGTTTGAAACCAGTGAATGGTAGCATTAATAAATAAGAAAATACTTAGATTGTATTAAAGAAATATTAGCAGATTTCAGTAGTCAATAATTTAACCGATTCCATAACCAGAAGACAAAAAGAATAAATAGTGGATTTAATGGGTAATCAGTTATTTTGGGTATTTTAGTATACCTTAAACAGATCTTCACAGAAAATAGAAAGCATTAAACGAACACAAAATAAAATTAAAAACTGTTAGGATTCTATAAGGGCAATACGACAGCCAAACAGTCAAAGTTAATCATGCAAAGCCCTTTTGGTTGGTAGATTGCTGATTGAGTGCTACGTTTCGGGCGATTAACGATAGCTCTAGAAGTTTCAGCTGAACAAACATTTACAATTTGTTTCTGAATATCAGGGGATGTCATTTGGAGATTTGCTAGAGCATTGTTGAAAATAACACTTTTAATTTCATCATTGTGATCAACAAGAAATCGTAGAAGCTCAAGAAAGTTTCCTCTATTGTTTGAGCTTTGAGATTCATTATTATCACGAAATGCAAGATCTTGTCTCAAAAGAAATCAAATGCAATCAATTACAGCAATTAAACAAACTCAGTACTTCCTTTTAATTTTTTTTAGAATGGTTAAAGCAAAATGTGGCAACATGTGCCTTCTGATTCATCAATGATTCACAACGACGCCTCGCTATGTTATGAGCACTATTTGTACTTGTACCACCAACATGTTGTCTCAACATTTCTTTTTTCTTCCAATTTCTAAACCCTTCACCAGTAAAACATAGACCACCCCATTGACTACCATTTTCTTCTCTGAAAACATAACAGTAAAGACAAAAAGCTGCATCCTTGTTTATTCTAACCAATCAGGATAATTATCGAACCAACTCCGGACAAATCATCGTGATTTTTCTCCTAACGGCCTAGTAGGAAAATCATGGCTCTAAGGTTGAAAAAGACCCATTTGCAAGTATGATCTCCGAACTTCGTCTTGAATATTAGGATCTAACTTTGAAATTATCGTTCGTAAACCGAGATCCCTTGGAAGATCATGCAAATTAACTCTAACTTTTTCTTTTGAATTGCCACTTATTTTTCTTGATGAGGTTGCAATTGTTGAATTCTTTCTTAAATATTTATCCATGGCTATTTAAATAAATATATTTATTGAATAAGTATGATATTCATTGTTCAAAGAAAATTTTCAACATAAATAAAAAAGAATATACATGAAAATTACAGTTACTGAACTAGACAAAATATTATGAGTCTTCATTAAAAATTCAGTGTACAGGGGGTCTATTGATCTTAATAACTTAATTTGTTCTTAAATCTTTTAATAATGGCAAAAATATTCATATATGGCAACACAAAAATCAAACATGGATATATAATAAAATTAAGAATTCTAAATGGATAAAATAACAAAATAATAAAAAATTAGAATTAATAAATTTATAATTTTAAAACTCAGACCATACAAACAAAGAAAAGTGAAAAGTGAGAAGAAATTCAGGCACACGGTGACTAGCAGTCGAGCACTGCTAATTGGATAATCTGCTGTGGAGTCCACACACCATGACACCACACATTATTCCATGAAAGAGACGAAATCTGCTGTGGAGTCTACACACCACACTTTATTCAATGGAAGAGACGAAAGAAAGAATAAAGTTCAGACTTCACTTGCTTTAATTGATTTTTTCAAAGGATTTTGGAATTCACTTGCTTTAATTGACCTTTTTAATGGATTTCGGAATTCACTTGCTTTAATTGATTTTTTTAATGGATTTCGGACTTCACTTGCTTTAATTGATTTTTTAATGGATTTCATTCCGTAAAAAGCGGTTTTCTTGTTGTCTTTATTAATTTTTATGAAATTATAATAACTAATTAAATTATTTAGAATTAGACATTTAAGTTAGGGGTAACATGAATTTTTTTTTAAAAAATTACATGTGGCACTTTCAAAATTCCACAATTTAGGTGGGACATTTTTATAAATAGTAAATCAAATATATTTTTTTAAGATAACCATCAAAAGAAATTTTAACAGGCCCCAGGTGGTCCTATGCTAGCTACGCCCGTGGTGACTTGAGAGTTGAGACTATATTTTCATATTAACACTTTCACATACAAACGCTGTGCGTTCGCACAAGAAGAGAAAAGCAGTTTTTACTATTTGAACATAAAGGTTAAATGGCATATGACTTAAAAATAATTAATAAGTGACGGATATAAAGTTGTTGCCGGTGAAAGGTCGGTACAGGTGTTCAATTCTTAGAAAAGCGAGCGCGTACCGGAGGTGGTCCCACGTATCTAATATTAAAATCTATTTGTCTCAAATCTTAATCCTCTAAACAAATCACTAAATCAGTCTCTGTAAGCAAATACACATCGCATGCTGAAAATGGGAAAAACTAATGAAAAGTGTCTGTTCTCAAAGACTCTCACCAAGACAGACATTAACAACAAATTTTCGGTGAAAAGCAAGAGCCTTGCATCCTTCCCTCCCTTTGGAGCTCAAACGTATGCTCAGGATTTTAACGCAGAGGATGAAGAAGGGAAGAAATGGCTGTTTCGCTTGATAATTCGTAAGGGAAAGCACAAGAAGCCTGTTATATCTGCTGGTTGGCGCAGCTTTGTTCGGCAGAAGAAGCTTAAAATTGATGACAAAGTTTTGTTTTTTAAAGAACAAAACGAAGCAGAGATTGCAACTGGGGGCAAGTACAAGATCAAAGTGCAGAAAGCAGTCAAGGTGTTTAAAGCTATTATGGGCTACGTACCATGCATGGGTTAGGAAATATTTTTATATTTTATCTCAATAAAGTTGTAATTCTATTTTACAAGGGTCAATAGAGCCAGATAAGGGCATGTTTCGCACGTTTGGATTATATATTTGTTTAAGTTGTAATTCTATTTTACAGGGGTCTATAAGGGCATGTTTGGCACGTTTGGATTATAGAGTATTAAAATCCTATATACTATCTCATGTTTGGTGGTAAAATCACTTTTTGTTACTCCTCATAAATTTATTATTCCAGTACACTTAAATCCGCATAAATTTTCATTACTTTTTATGTTGAAGCATGTCTTTTTCTTTCTGGGTTTGAATACTTTTTTTTTTTTTCTTTTCTTTTGCTGCTATTGTTGTGGGTGGCTACTAATTTTGTCAGTACTTTTTAGTTGGCTTCATGAGTTGTTGTTATATTTTTACTTGCAATTAAATCTTGTTCAAAATCTGAACAAATAGACTAATTTTGCTTTTGAGAAAATTAATTAATTAGTTAAACAAGTAATTAAAAAATTAATTAACTAATGCGATTAGACGGAGAAGAGTGGAGGTAGGATTTGGAACATGAGTGTGGAAATTTTACTGGAAAGTACTGATTAACTTTCTCATGTTTTGAAATGATAGGTCACTTGAAGACTTTTAGTTTTCTAGCTTTTTGGACCATAAGTATTCTCATATGCTTGTGTCGTACGTTGGCATTATTCCCAGGTTTTTTGTAGTTTTGGACTTGCATGGAGGCTTAAGGTGCGATTGGAATCATTTTTTTTATTGAGCGTTTTTCTTTTTATAAAAATTATAAAATAGAAAATGCGTTTGGCCGGGCGGCGTAGCTATAATGAGAAAGTATGGAGAATAAAATATTTTCATTCTCTATCTTTGCTTAACAAATGCAGAAAAAAATAATAATATTTGCGTTCTGAATTTTGTTTTCTAGTCTGCATGCAATGCATTGAGTGTATGAAAACCACACTTAGGTGACTTTTTACCATTAAAAAAATTATAGACCCAAAAAGATATTAAATATAAATATGAAACTTTAGTTTAAAAATGATAAATACTCAATAAATTTTATTATGTAATATAGCCTCTGACAGCTATGTGCAGCCAGCAATTCCTTTGCTTCGGTGGTCACTATCACCATTGGAGCATGTTAACGAAGAATTTCTTACGGTCCAAGGAGTTGAGTATGGGTAGGTGATTGCAACTAGACAGATGCTCATTGGTAGTTACAGTTCTTTCTCAATTATCAATTAATTGAATGGAAACAGTCTCTTCCTCACAAAATATGAGTGGAGTAGGTACCCCTCGAATATTAGAGAGGGTTTAAAAATATCTGGGCATATACTTTTGTGTGTCAATGTATGATGGTGGTCCCAGTTATATAGTATGATTGTAAATACTAATTGTAATGTCTGATATAATGTCAGTAATATCTGTGTATAACAGACTTCAAAAAAAAAAAAAAAACTAGACAGATGCACAAAAGTCAATAATAATAATAATAAATTACTAAAATTTAGTAATAAGTGCATAATTAAGCATGGTGATATCATATGTTATTGGATAATTAATGGGAATCATATAATAATAAATTACTCTGTCCGCATCATCAAAGCTAACAACTTTTTTTTACGACCATTTTTGGGTTAGATGTGGGAAGTTTCCAATTTCCAGTCAAATCTGTTGTTGTATTTGACGAATGAGAAAAAGCATAAAAGCCGACGAAGGAAACAATTATCTACAGATAATCTTTTAGGAGAACCCATGTGTTAAGAGAACATTAGGTCATTGTGACATATATACAAACATATGTGGACTACATGTCAGAGCCAATCTTCAATCCACTTTCAAAGTCTTTGGAAATTGAGGCTAAGAAAACCGATATTGATTTATTAACTTTAAGAATTTGAGAATTTTTGGTTATAATGCGTTTCCTTTATAAATGAAAGTTGAGTAAAATATACCGGTTTTGAGAATCAGCCTTTAATACGATGGTAACCAAAAGCAAACTTCAATATTCCATTTGGGGGGAGTTTGGTTACTAAGAGAGTACTGAGAAAATTTAGCTGTTTTGGATAGAAAATTCTCCGAGGGTTAAATAGAGTAGCTTTAATACAGTAATTTTTTTTAAATTATTTAATGCAATGATATAATATCAACGAGGGCACTCCTGCAATTTTATATTTTGGGTGGATTGCTAACTTGCTAGTGATAATGTCAGCATGACCTATCAATTTTACCAATTTACAAAATCTACCTTTTATGATTTGTTTAAGCTATTGTTTTTTTTTCTCTCTCTCCAATGTTTTGATCTTTCTTATCATGTCGTTGAATTTGTCCTATAAATTGAATTTTTAGACCAATGAAATACAATTATTCCCTCCCATTCGTCTTTTCTCCAGAACTGCATCCATCCATCATAAAGAACAATAAAAACTTCACGGCATCAACCATCAAAGTCCTTATTAAATGCCAAAAAAAATGGACCCTGATAGGAATTCACTGATGTGATTCATTTATTGCCCCCAAGGAACACAAAGTTGCTACCCAACACTTTTTTTCTCTCTAGAATCGAAATTTCTTGCTTGCGCACCAAATATGTCGATCGTAGTTCGCTCTTGAGTCTTGACTCTTGTGAAGTCTACAGCGTGCGTTTGACGCGCATTCGGAGCGTGAGACTAAGGTAATCCGTTATCGCACATTCGCTTATCTCAACTGAAAAGGGACAGGGAACACGGGATAGTTGAAAGCCCCACGTGCATACTAGAATAAGCAAAGGTAACAGTCGTTGCATGGCATGGCGGGGAGCGCTGCAGATTCGGTCTCACAAAATATTAAAATATATAGTATTTTTTTTAATATAAAATTTAATCTTAAAAATAAATTTATATCCTCCTTTTTTTTATTTAGAAATAAACGTATGAGATCATTACATTAAAATCTCGGTAAACAAATACTCAATAAGTTAATAATTTTGATAATAAAATCTTTTGGTCTCCTCTTAGGTTAATATATTAAATTAATAATATGGCTAAATACATAGATAATAATTAATAATTAGTCAAACAAAAATTACTAATAAGAAATAACATATAAAATTCATAATATTAACAGGTCTATTCTTGAGAACTTCAATTTCTCAAATCAACTCTTTTTCAAAATATACTTCTTATGATTTGAAACTAAAATTAAAACTAATTACCGATACATCATTTTCTTTTTCATATTTCAAATACTTATATAAATTAAGTCTTTGTGATCATGAATTAATAAGCCTTTGTGAAATTTATGTTTTCTCAATAATTCTCAAAAGTTTTCACCATTAGTGGCGAGAGAGAGTTTTGTTGGACAGCACTATTAATTTGCATATAAGAACAAACTTGTCTTTAATTACAAAGAAAGAAAATGATAAACTTTGCTTTTAGAATCGCTTCAAATTCAGAATATCTTCTAAATATAAAGGGCAAGCAGGAAGATGCTATCTTTTTCTACTTTTAAAATGTTTGTTAAGTACAAATCTATTCCATGACCATGCGCTCCTAACCTATTTGATTCCTAGTTCAATATTATTATGTATTTTTTTTTTTCATTCATTAGTAGAAGAAGAGTTTATCATTCATTAGTACTACATTTTAACAAACTGGGCATCAGAAAATTATAAACTTATCTAGGAAGAAAATGAGACTATTCCCACTTTTTGTTTACTTTCTATAGCTAGCAACAACATCTCGACAAGTCTTTCAGAAAAAAATAAAATCAAATAAAATAAAACCTTAGCAAATAACTATAGATTTCTTAAAAGAAAAAATCTAAAATTTAAGCACAAAAATGTTAATAATCAATACTACTCAATGAAGAGATTGATGCTGAATCAATACTACTCAAGCGACTATCACATCTAGCTGACGGAACTTCAACTTTTCACCTTGATACTGTTAGGCGATTTTGATGTTTTTCATTTCTGAAGATTTATTAGATTTCGTTTCGGAATTTGACGAAATTTTGATTTTGAAAGAGAGTAAGCGAGGTTTCACTGGGTTTGGAGAAGGGGCGCATTTAAATGAAAAAAATTAATTACAAATAAATCTTGGCCATTAGATTTAATGATGCCACGTGTCAATAGATCTCTTCAAAGATAGGAACTAGAGCGTAGGTTCCACGTATTTTAATCTTTTGAAAGACAGGAACGGAGCGAGTGGTCCCTTTAATCTGTCCCAAGTATTTTAATATTATTATATCTATTCTATAAAGGAAAATGATGTTTGCCCCGGGTCAAATCCCGGGTCAAACCCCGAAAATAACGTAAACGGCGTCGTTTTGATTATTTTTTTTTTTTTTGGAATACTCCAAAACGACGACGTTTCTGATGATATTTTGAGAAGAATAAAATCTTTCTTCCTCTTCGTTTCTTCGTTTCACCTGCGAAAGCAACAGAGCAACAGAGCAACAGAGGGAAGACATCCCAACTTGGTCTTGCGCTCAATGGCTTCAGAGATAAAACCTGTCGTCAGTTTCCCTCTGGAGAATTTGTAGATTTTGTCATTTGACACAAACAAATTTATACAACAAGCAGTTGAATTATACACATGAGTTCTGAAAGTCAATCACAGTTGTAGACAGCTTTATACTTCGTTGATGGTAAATTATCACTTGAAAGCGAACCTCAGCAGCTATAAATGTAAAAGTCCTCCACTTTTTTCTTCTTTAAAGAGTTGTTCAAATTATATACTTAGTTTAGTTTGTATCTCAATTAACACAAAAACTTGTGGGTTGTGCTTGACCAATAAATATCTATCATTCTGCAATTTGCTACTGTGGATTTTGCTGGGAGACCCACCCACTTCGGGAAAATACACGACCACTGGTTTTAAAGCCAAAAAAAGAAAAAAAGAAAATGTTATGGAATTCATCATACTTTAGACCACTTCTGTTGGTCTTGAGTAGCCGAAACTCAGCTTAGTAGCCGAAACTCAGCTGTTGTTGGTCTTGTTCTTCACTAAATGCAAGGGCTGTGGATCTCGTTCAGGTTAAGACGAAGAGGATGGAGCTTTAATTAGTAGATCCTGTTCTGCTGTCGACTCAAGGGCTGTAGATCTAGGTCGAGGATGGAAGAAATGAAAAAGAAATGAAGAAAGGATGGAAGAAACGAAAAAGAAATGAAGAAACAAAAAAGAAAAAAATAAAGAAAACGACGCAAATAAGAAATCGAGAAGAGAACGAAGAAAATGAAGAAGAAATGGTTCAGCTGGGTTAAAGACAGAGGAAGAAGAAGGCTGCCATTTGTCCACCAAAATGACTTCGTTGAAAGCAAATCAGAATAAATAAAAAATTGAAGCAGAAACGTCGTCGTTCAATAGCACTTGAAAACAAAAAAAATTACGAGCCAAAACGGCGTCGTTTGACGCATTTTCGGGGTTTGACCCGGGGTTTGACCCGGGGCAAACATCAGCACTCTTCTATAAATAACAAATCCGTCTCCGTAAGAAATACACGTCGCATGCCGAAAATGGGTGAAGCTAATGAAAAGCTTCTGTTCTCAAAAACTCCCACCAAGACAGACATTAACAACAAATTTTCAGTGAAACGCAAGAGCCTTGCATCCTTCCCTCCCTTTGGAGCTCAAACGTATTTTCAGGATTTTAACGCAGAGGATGAAAAAGGGAAGAAATGGCTGTTTCGCTTGAGAATTCGCAAGGGAAAGCACAAGAAACCTGTTATATCTGCTGGTTGGCGCCGTTTTGTTCGGCAGAAGGGGCTTAAAATTCATGACAAAGTTTCATTTTTTATAGGACACAACGAAGCAGAGATTGCAACTGGAGTCGAGTACAAGATCAAAGTGCAGAAAGCAGTCATAGTGTTTAAAGCTGTTTCAGGCCATGCACCATGCAGTGGTTAGGAAATATTTTTACATGGAGGCTGCTAATTTACAACTGTTGTAAGGCGCAGCCGCTCACATAAACAGTATTTGGGTCCACAGTATAAATAATATTTGGGCCTGTAGTATTTTTATATTTATCTCAGTAAAGTTATAATAGTTGCAAATTCTGCAATCTAGCCTTATCCTAAAGTTGTAATAAACTTAAGATAAACTCAAAGTTACATTTTGTGTACCTTATACCCGCTCACATAAATGGTAAGTGGGCTGCTGGAATATAATTAAAGGGGATCCTAAACCTAAAGTTGTAACAAAAAAGCAGCCAAGGCGTTTAAAGCTATTATAAGCTATGTACCTTAGAACTGTTAAGAAATATTTTTATATTTATCTCGATAAAGTTAGTAATAAAGCATTAAATTTGCACCATCTCAAGTATAGTGGTAAAATCGCTTTTTATTACTCCTCATAAATTTATTATTCCAAATTCCAATACACTTAAACCCGCATAAATTGGTTTATGCCGTATCGCATTAGATAATTAAAACCCATAAAATCTCTCTTTTTTATTCCATCAAAACACGATCCATCAAGCAAATCCAACATTCGTTTATTCATCACCGAGTCACCACCGATGCAATTACCCCCATTGCTCGATGCCATCACCGTCGCCAACAAGTGCTTCGTCGTGCCGCGTGAGACTTCCCATCTGTTTCACCACTGACGCGCCTGCACTTTGCCGCTGAATCATCAATCAACCGGTTAGTATTTGGGTTTGATTTTTCAAATTGAACCACAATCAGTTTATTTTTCATTACTTTTATGTTGAAGCATGTCTTTTTCTTTCTGGGTTTGAATATATTTTTTTTTTTGGCTGCTGTTGTTGTGGGTAGCTATTAATTTCGTCAGTACTTTTTAGTTGGCTTCATGAGTTGTTTTTATATTTTTACTTACAATTAAATCTTGTTTAAATCTGAGCAAATAGACTAATTTTGCTTTTGAGAAAATTAATTAAATAGTTAAACAAGTAATTAAAAAATTAATTAGTTGATGCGATTATACGGAGAAGAGTGGAGGGAGTAGAGATGGAGAACAGGGAATTGGAGGGGATTTGTATGTATAGTTGGATGGTAGGATTTGGAACGGTGTCGTCTACCTGTACAAATCTAAGATATTCCATGATATTTAGGAATCAAAATTTAATCTAAACTTCCATATGAGTGTGGAAATTTTACTGCAAAGTACTGATTAACGTTCTCATGTTTTGAATTGATAGATCACTTAGACTTTTAGTTTTCTAGCATTTTGGACTATGGTATTCTCATATGCTTGTCTCGTTGACATTATTCCCAGGTTTTTTTTGGTTTTGGACTTGCATAGAGGCTTATTATATGCTTTTTGGTTTTGAATTTGCACAAAGGCTTTCTCATAGCTTATTGGTTTTGGATTTGCACAAAAGCTTTTCTCATAGCTTTTTTTTTTTTTTTTTTTGATAAGAGAGTGAATCTTTCATTCAAAATAGGAAAGTACATCAGGAGGAAAGTTGTCCTTCCATGTGACAGATTCGGAGCTTCTCAAAGCTCTTTCAGCAAGAGATTGAGCACAACTGTTACAACATCTTGATACATGTTGAATTGTTATCGGTTGGAACTTTTCCATGTAGCTTTGAATGTCTGAAATAGCCCACAAAATCTCCTTCCTGCTACTGGTTATATTGTTGGCTAAGTTGACCACTTCCATACAATCTGTTTCAATAATCACTGCCAATAATCCTGCTTCTATTGCCATTTCCATCCCCCGTTTTACAGCCTCAGCTTCTGCTGCTGAAACATTCTCTTGGGGCTTTGTGTTTTTTACTGCTTCTGTCGCTACAACTTGGCCTTGTGAATTTCTAATAACAACCCTGATTCCTGTAAGCTGTGCCCCTGCCTGAACAGCTGCATCCACATTGACCTTGTAATACCCGATAGGTGGAGGACACCATTGTTTTTGCTTGCTAACACCATCTCTTCTGTTTATCTGCTCCGTTTCATGCACTCTTTGATAAGCCTCTATAGTAGCTTTTGCCTTTGCAATTAATGTTACCGGGCTTAATTTTCTGCCTTCGAAAATAAACTTGTTCCTAGCATGCCATATTTCCTTCCAGACTGTTACCACAAACTCCACCTCTCTCTTGGGCATCCATCTCAACAGGCTCAGTATAAGGCTTAGAATATCTTCTCTCACCATTCCCTGCAATTCAGAATCACCATAATTGTATTTCCAGACCTTCGTAGCCACCTTACACTCCATAAGTGCATGAAAGACATCCTCTACTCCTGTTTTACAGATTTGGCATGTTGGCTCCTGTTGAACTTGTTGGTACTTCAGCATACTTGAGCTTGAGAGCTAATTGGTAACCACTTCGCACTGTCTATATTCCTTTTTTGTCATAGTGCCATAACCATTCATCATTCTTAGGCCATCTTGGTAGGGGAATTCTCTTAATCATCTCTGAATCCTCTTTTGCAAAGTGCTTCTCAATCAAACTATTCTTCCATTGGTGATCTGCGCCTATTAAGTCTACAACTTTGGTATTTGCTGGTAGAGATGGAGCAAAAATTGGCCTAAAAGTGGTCGGCCTAGGTTTCCAGTTGCTGGCCACAACACAAATTTTATCTCCTCTTCCAACTCTCCATCTTATCCCCTGCTGCAGAATTTCTCTACCTCACAAAATGCTTCTCCAAATAAAGGATGGATTAGAACCAACTTTGGCTTCCATAAAATCAGTTTGTCTGTAATATCTAGCTTTCAGCACTTTGGCCACTAGTGAATCAGGGTATTGTAATAATCTCCAGCCTTGCTTTGCAACTAATGCCTGGTTGAAGCTTGAGAGATCTTTAAAACCTATCCCCCCTCTGATTTTAGCCTTACTAATCTTCTCCCATTTTGCCCAGTGAATTCCTTTCTTGTCATTTGTTGAACCCCACCAGAATCTCGCAATTGCTCTCTGAATGTCATTGCAAATAGCCAAAGGTATTTTGAAGACACTCATGGCATATGCAGGGACTGCCTGAGCTACAGCCTTGATCAAAACCTCTTTTCCACCACTGGAGAAGAATTTATGCTGCCAATTCGATATTTTGCTCAACACTTTGAGCTTAATATCATTGAAAAAGCTGGTCCTATTTCTTCCCACCATGGAAGGCAGTCCCAAGTACTTCTCATGTCTTGAGACCACATTCAGCTGAAAAATGTCCTTTATTGCTGCTATTTGTCCCTGTGGGATTTTACCGCTGAAAAACATTAATGACTTGTCACAATTGAAGAGCTAGCCAGAGGCCGAAGTATAGTACTCGAAAATTGCTTTCTCATAGCTTTTTGGTTTTGGATTTGCACAAAGGCTTTTCTCATAGCTCTTTGGCTTTGGACTTGCACAGAGGCTTATATGCTTTTCTCATTGACATTTAGATCCAATTTCTAATTCTTTTTGGATTTACAGTGTTCTGAAAATCATACCTTTTGCCACAATATTGATGCTGCAAATCAATCTGAAAATGCATGCTTAAGTAATTAACAATAGCTTTTTTTTTAATATCATGAAATTATTTGAATATCAATACTCAGTGTGAAAATGCATGCTTGAGTAATTGAAAAAATATTTTTTTTTCTTTTTATTTGTTGTTTTCGATATGGACATGAGAATAGAAGTTTTTTTCGTCACATGGCAAACGAAATTAAGGTTCATGTTCATTGTGATGTTTTTTCTCCATGTTTACTTTATCTGCATTAAGTGATGCAGATAGTTGGCAATATGGTTCAAGCTGTAGCAACTGTGTAATGATCATCCGTGTTATTGATCCAAATATATTCATAATGATGTAGTAAGGGATTTACTTTTGTTTATAACATTGCAAACTTGATAGATGTTTGTGGGGATAGCCTTTGGAAGATATCAATTCGGGGAATTTCCTCAAGAGCCTGCAAGAGGCCTGACTATGTTAGATGAACAAGTTGAAGAAAGGATGCTTGACGTATTTGTTTGATTTTGGGAAGATATATGATGTTAGAGATCAAATCAATAACTCTTTCAGCCAAGCAGACTGAGAACTGATGCTAGAGATGTTTCAAGAGGTTCTTACGGTTTGGAAATGGTATTATTTTCCAATGGAGGTCCTCTAATTCAGATTTGCTTACTGTTGAAATAGTTGTGGATGGTAGTTAGATCTTTTGTCATATGCAAATTCAGCAATGTGTAACTTTATCTACATGTATTGAATCTGCAACTAATTACATGTAATGAATCATTGTGTTGTAAATGATGTAAAATTTTGCTGTTTGAGAAGTGTGTGGCTGAAGCTTATGGGAGGTTTCCTTTGTGAAATTTGATGCACAAATTATTTGATTGAATGATTTGATTCGGTTTTTATTTCATAGGCTATAAATTTGAAAAATGCTGAAAAAATAAATGTTATGTTGCTGAAAATTTAAGGTCATAGGCTTTAATCTTTTTGAAGAATTATGATTTTTTTATGTTTATACTAAAAAAATAATGTTAAATTTCTAAAATTTAAAATTTTTATATTTAGTGCTTTTCTAAGTACTAATAAATATTATTTTTTAATTTAAATTAATCATCAAATAAATTAATACAATCCAATACAAAATATAATATAACTCAACTAATAGTAGGCTTTGGTTTATTTCAATAAAACAGATAGAGCATACATATATCTTCATTTTCATATTTATTCTCTACTCCTTTGTCATCGGAGAGGGATAAAGTGTCTAATAGCTGTAGCTTTAGTTAGTTCTTATAGTATTATAAAACTTTTTATATTGTAAAATTTTGTTGAGCCCCTTGTACTTTGTTTTATTTCAATGAAACTCTTGGAGTACTAATTTGCCCCCTATAATTTTGAATTCCCAAAATACCCTACATTTAATTAAAAATATAATAATTATTAAATAAATTATAATTATAATTATAATAATTATTTATTATAATTATAATTATAATTTTTAAATGGATTATTATTATTATTAACAAGAATAAAAAAATATTATAATTAATTAATCTATTGATTTTTTAGTTAAAATGTTAATAATAATAATAATTAACAATAATTACTATTAATAATTAATTTTTGAATATCAATAACAATAATTAAAATACAAAATAATGATTATGATAAAATTTAATGAAGGATTTTGTACTAATTTGTTACAATTTAATTTATTCTGATTTTGATTCTAAGACAAAATAAACACATAAATGGTAATACAATTCATTCTAATTATGATTCATGCCGTTCAAGTAAATAAATTATTCTTATTCCAATTCCTCATTTGGATTCTAGATACTTCGATTCTAACTCATTATGTTTTCAATTAATTTTGATTTATGTTTAGTGAATGATAAAATTCATAATACTTATTAAACAATGTAAAAAATATAGAGTGGTCTCACTAAATATAAAGTGATTTACAATTTTATAGTGCATTCACTAAAAATGAATCGAAATTAGCTGGAAATATAGTGAGTTAGAATTGGAATAGCTAGAATTAAAATGAAAAATTGGAATCAGAATAATTTATTTACTTGACCTGCATAAATCATAATTAGAATAAATTGTATTACAATTTATGTGTTTACTTTGTCTTACAATAAATATTGGAATGGGTTAAATTATAACAAATTACTATAAAATCCTTAATTAATTTTATTATAATTATTATTTTGTATTATAATAATTGTTATTGTCATTATTATTCAAAAATTAATTATTAATAGTAATTATTGTTAATTATTATTATTGACATTTTAACTAAGAATTATTATTAATTATTGTTAATAGATTAATTAATTATAATACCTTTTATTCTTGTTGTTAACAATAATAATAATAATAATCCATTTAAAAATTATAATTATATTTATATTATAATTATAATAAAATAATAATTATAAATATAATCTATTTAATAATTATTATATTTTTAATTAAATGGAGGGTATTTTGAAAATTTAAAATTATAGGGGGCGAATTGGTACTCTGAAGGTTTTGATTAAATAAAACAGAGTATAAGGGGCTCAACGAAATTTTACAATACAGAAAGTTTTATAATACTTATAAATAATTTATAAATAATATAGAGTATAAGAGGCTAATTGATATTTTACGGGTCAGCCGTGAGTTACGGTAAATGTAACTTACGCGGACCCGATTATTGCACGTTTGTTTCTTCTTTGTTTTGGCAGATATAATACAGCCTCTGACAGCTATGTGCAGCCAGCAATTCCTGGCTTCCATGGTCACTGTGACCATTGGAGCATGTTATGTTAGTGGAGAATTTGTTACAGTCCAAGGAGTATTGGTAGGTGATTGAAACTAGAGTACCAGAACTAGTAGCTGGTGTTGTCTTAAGAGATGCAAAAAAGTAAAAAATAGACGGAAACTTTAATATATAATAAATTAATCTTTTCAATTCTCAGCGGTATGACTTTATCTGTATTAGGTTTTTTTTTTTTTTTTTCCTCTAATGTTTTGGGGGGAAATTACTTTTTTTTTTTATTATTACATTGTTGTCGTAATAAGATGAAGAAACTATATATTTTAGGCTTTGTAACTTATAGAGGTTATTTAATTTTTACAAAACATTAAATTTCCAAAACACTCTTTTTTTGTTTCAACAATTTTACTTCAATTTTATCATCAGATAACCTGACAAATTTTGTTGCACATTAATGTTCTATTGCAGAGGCGGATCTTAAATAGTCGTTGCCTTTCGAGTCTCGCAAGTAGTAACGAGACAAAATAAAGAGCAATGAAAATTTTCAATATTATGTAAATGTGTTTACGATTTTATTTTCTTTTAATTTAGTAATAAGTGTATAATTAAGCATGGTGATATCATATGTTATTGGATAATTAATGGGAATCATTTATTATAATAAATCTGTTGTATTTGGCGACTGAGAAACAGGATTAAAGCCGACAAAGGAAACAATTATCTACAGATAATCTCTTAGGAGAATGTGTTAGCAAATCTCAGGTCATTATGACATACCGACCATATACAAACATGGGCAAAGTTATGTTGCAACATGCGTTTGGTACCTCTCTCTTTTGTCTTTTTCAAGGTCAATTATAGTAGTATCCTGTTATTTATTATAAAAATAAAAATGTTAAATTTTTTTAAAGTTTTACGCATTAGTCCTACACCTACATAGCATCATTTTTCTCATCCATTTTGCACCATCAATGACATCATTTTTTCATCCCTTTTAATTAAAATATAATTAAAATTACTTTCCATATAGAAATAGAATAATAAAATAAAATAAAATTTATTCTTTTTTTAATTAATTATAAAAAAAAAAGATATTTTGTATTAAAAAATATAGACAATTACTAGTTATCATTGTTTCTTATTAATTGAAAGGGGACATGAAGGGTTTCATTAGACTTGAAATTGGATAATTTACATAAAGATGGTTTCAATGCTAGCAAATGACAATATGTAAAGTTGCAAGCTCCTTCTAAAATAGCTGCAACAATAACTATACCACAAAAACACAAAGAGTTACATTACACTACCACCTTTTTTTTTTTTTCTTTTTTTAGAGACCCTCAATTTGGTTGTTAAAGGCAATGAACCTTAAAACATGATGTAGGAAACATATTAGATAAAAATAAATTAGAATTTACTAGAAATTATAATATTTGGGTCAATTTAGAATTTAGTATTTTATTAAGATTTATCTTATTTTATTAAATTTATTTGAGTCATATTTGTAATCCTAATTTAATTAGGATTTTAAATTATTTCTCTTATTTGAGAAAAAATTAAGATTAAGTTAGCTACTATTATATATATAAGCTTGTTATTATTAATTTATGAATACAAACACAAGCTTCTCATTAATAATAATATTTAATTTTTTCATAATTGAGATAGCTTTTCCTAAGTGAGAACTTTTTTTTAAGTTTCCAAGACAAATGATATTAGAGCTTTTTTCTATACCAGGCATAGCATTCCTAACCACCAACCACCTTTCAATCGCATATCCTTCCTCCTCCGTACATTAGTTCCATCAAGTTAAAAAAAAAAAAAAAAACTAGCAAAACCTGAAGCCGGCCTCACATCCGCCACACACGGCAACCGCCGCCACCGGTTTCTCTTCTTTTCGGTCGATCCTCTCTCCCATCCAAAAGCCCACACGCCGCCAATCATAACCCAACCCATAACACCACCATCTCGTCACCGTAGCCACCGAAAACTAGCCAAAACACCCGCTGAACCACCACGAAAATCCGTCTCTCTATTCCTTGCAATCCATTGTGATTTATAGCCTCCACCACCACCCATTTATCCAGCATCATCAGCTCTTTCTTTTCAACCCACTCACGCTGCCAACCCCCGGCCGGATCGGCGGAAACCGAAACCAACCTCCACCCGCTACTTTAACTCAACTTTTTGGTCAAATCACAACTATTTGAGACAAACCACCACCAGCATCACACGCAGCACCATCAAATCTTCCAAATCCACCTATCCTAGGCCAATTTTTCGACCACCGTCGCCGGCAACACCAACTTTTGCCTATTTATAATTTTGTCCCTTTACTTTTCTATACTTATACTATTGCCTATAATTTTCGGTTCCTTAAAAAAACCCAAAAACCAAACAAACTTATAAAAATAAATAAATTAGAATTTACTAGGAATTATAATATTTGGATCAATTTAGAATTTAGTATTTTATTAGGATTTATCTTATTTTATTAAGCTTACTTAAGTCATATTTATAATTCTCATCTAATTCGAATTTTAGATTATTTCTTTTATTTGAGAAAGATAAGGATTAAGTTAGCTACTATTATATATATAGGCTTGTTATTCTTAATTTATGATAACAGACACAAGTTTCTCATTAATAATATTCAGTTTTTTTCTCAATTGAAATATCTTCTCTTTGGTGAGAGTCTCTTTCTTGAGTTTTCAAGACGCATGCTAGAACGAAATCTAGTATCGCTTCCGCCTTGCGTTAAAACGTCATCTAATCATAGGGTCTTGTTATAGTTGTTTGCATTGGAAGGCTCATCTATCGCCAACAAATCTATTTATCCGGCAACATTGCCACCATTACATTGATTGGAGAATTTTGAATACGTTGATAGTTTTTATTTTTCTGTTCACTCACTTCTATTTCTTAGTGATGATACTGTCATTGTTGTCATTGATGGTGCAATAATTTTTAGCAATATTATTTTGATTTTTCATTTGATTTACAAAACTTAAATATTAAATATAATACTCAATTTTAGTCTCATACACTTAAATATTACTAATATTCAAGTTCATGGATGGATATTGAATAAATCAAATCCGGAGTATTTTAGATGGATACTGTCCAATCTATTTGGATCAGATACTTACACATCCAACTTGAATGGATTTGTTTGCTCTTTCTAGCTGTTAACTCGATTAATAATTCTATTGGGTTTGGTTTTAATACTCCTAATATGATAACTCATTCATAACACAATTAATTATATTAATTGACTTCTAGTTTAGTTGATAGATATGTGTTGAATTGCCATCTCTACTGTTATCCATGTGTGATGTCAGCAAGAAAGAAGAAAGAATAGAAAATACTTATTTTTAGTTTATTTTCTAAAGAAATATTTAAATTATTTTCAAATAGAGTAATTGTTTAGAATTTTTTTACCATTCTCTCAGATAAGTTAATGACTATTTAAACAATTGGGGTGGAGTAACAAATACCAATTTATTTAAGTGTGCAATTAAATTATTATTTTTATTTAAGGACAAAAACTCATTGTTAAAAAAAAGATTTTACAAGTTCATAAACTAACATTTTATTATTATTATTAGTAAATTAACATATTTTTACTATATAATTAAATAATTGATAGTATGTTTAATAAATATTATGTTACAAAAAAAAATTAACTACATAGAATATG
The DNA here is from genome assembly GCF_000493195.1 of Citrus x clementina. Lineage (NCBI taxonomy): Eukaryota > Viridiplantae > Streptophyta > Magnoliopsida > Sapindales > Rutaceae > Citrus > Citrus x clementina. The sequence continues at coordinate 41,546,654 of NW_006262339.1, forward strand.
AAATTAAATTTATTTTCGTATTTTGTATATTTCATCTACTCGAGATAATAAAATCTCTTGTGCTGAAAAAAAAAATTATGGGTTTTGAACCTTGTTCACATAGGTGAGAGGAAATTGGTTGCCATTATATTAAATTAAAAAAAAAGATCATATTTATACCTATCGTTAATTATGGTTAGTAAATAATATACATAGTTTAACTATATAATAAAGTAGTTAATTTATTAATTAATAAATTTATTAATTTAAATAGATATTAATAAATGTAAGAATAAGTCATTTAATTGAAAACCTAGTTTAATAGAGTTAAAAAAAAAAAAAGAATATTATGGACTTATATTTCATAATTTCAAAACTTTTGATTTTGTATTATTTACATGAACAATAAGGGTCTTTGATGTTAATAATCCAATAATCACATCTCAGCCATTATGCAATTCTTACGTTAAATCCAACAGTAAATTTTAAAAAGACAAAAAATGGGGTACCAAACCCCATACAAGTATATGTGGACTGCATGTCAAAAGCCAAATTGGAAACTTTAACATGATGGTAATGCGGTTCCTTTATAATTCAAAGTTGAGTAAAATATAGTGGTTTTGAGAATCGGCCGGTAATCAAAATTGTTGTCTGGAATGCGCTCGGTGACCGCGATCACCTGACTAAAATTTCTCAGGAAAAAAAAAAAAAACACTGAATTTTGTGACGAACTCTTGGATTCGATCAATACAGTCTATTGCATTCGAGGTGGAAAAGCAAACTTCAATATTCTATTTGGGGAGTTTGGTTACAAAGAGAGTGAGAAAATTTAGTAGTTTTGGATAGAAAATTCTCCGATAGAGTAGCTTTAATGCAGTTTTTTTTTTTTTTTTTAATGACATGATATAATATCCACGAAGGCCTCTCCTGCAATTTTATATTGGGAAAAAGGATAAACACACTCTCAATGTTTAAATAAAGGGATAAAAACTCTCATAACATTTAAAAAAAGATATTTACACCCCTATTCACTAACGGAAACAATTATTTTTAACAGAAATAGTAATTTTAATATATAATTACCATTATACCTTTCTAGCACATAAAAAAATAATTGTTAATTGTCTAATTTATCCATATATCATTAATAAAATTATAAATATACCCTCATTGCCCAATTCCTCTATTTAAATTTTTATCAAATTCTCTTTTCAAGCCAAATAAATTTAATCCATTATCAATTTTTTTGTCTATTGGATATGTCATTTAATACAATTAAGATAAGATTTTTGTAATTATTATTGTAACCAGCCTTTTTTTTTTATTTTGTTGATTATACAAGTTTAAATGATTGACATGTAGAGAATTGTTATTCTTATGGCATTAATAAATAATTTTATTTATTTTCATTTTTGAGTAATTGATTAAATTTTTTTGGCTTCAAGAGGGAATTTGATAAAAATTTAAATAGAGGAATTGGGTAATGAAGGTATATTTATAATTTTATTAACAATATATGGATAAACTGGACAATTAACAATTATTTTTTATGTGCTAGAAGGGTATAACGGTAATTATATATTAAATTTATTATTTTTGTTAAAAGTAACTGTTTCCGTTAATGAATGGGGGTGTAAATATCTTTTTTGAAACGTTAGGGATTTTTGTCCTTTTATCTAAATATTGAGGATGTATTTGTCCTTTTTCCTTTTATATTTTGGGCAGATTGCTAACTTGCTAGTGATAATGTCAGCATGACCTATCAATTTTACCAATTTATGGAATCTGCCTTTTATGAGTTATTTAAGCTATTTTTTTTTTCATCCTTTTTTTAAAAGTTAAGGCCAACTTCTACTATGTTAAAATTTAGTTGTGGTTGAGTTTATACAAAATATAATAAAAATTAAGACTATTATATAAGTGTAAATTTTGAAGGTAAATCCTCTTTATTTATAATGTTTTGATTTTTTTTTATCATGTCATTGAATTTGTTCTATAAATTGAATTTTTAGACCAATGAAATACAATTATTCCCTCCCATTCGTCTTTTTTCCAAAACTGCATCCATCATAAAGAACAATATAACTTCACGGCATCAAAATCCTTGTTAAATGTAAAAATTAGATCCTAATAGGAATTTATTGGTGTGATTCATTTTAGAGGTGGACATGGGTTGGTTTGGATTGAGTTTTAAATCAACCCAACCCACAACCATAAAATTTTAGACCCAATCCAAACCAACTCAAATATTTTTAACCCAACCCAACCCAAACTAAATTATTTGGGTTTGCTTTGAATTTTATAATCAAAATATTTTTTATTTTGATAAATTTAATTATACAAAATTATAATAATTACTAATTATTATTAATTATTAAATTAATATTAAAATATAAAAAAATATTGTGGATAAAAAATTAAAAGAAAGAATTAAATTAAACTCCAATAATAAACTTCCACGAACATGACATAAACAAGCAAATTAAAAGAAAGAAAAGAAAATTTGATGATCATTTCTATCTACAGTACTTTAATCAAAAGATTCCATGATTAATTGAATCCACTCCTTCAACAATAAATAAATAACCAAAAAAGAAAAATTATGTTGTTTGATCCAAACTCTGTTGTTATATTTGATAATCATAAGAATAACATCAATTCCAAGCCATCGCCTCTGTTATTATATTTGATCCAAACTCTACATTAAATAAAAATAAATTAATTAAAAAAAGACTAGTGATAAACAAATATATAAATTTTTTTACCTTGTTATGATAAACAATTAGCTGACATCATCGCTTCATAAAATTCAATCTCCTCCATTGTTGGTTCATCTTGTAATGGGACAAAAGTGTTACGTAACCAATTTTATGAGTATATCAAAGCTTCCACCATCTTCAGACTTAAAGAACCACGAAATGAATCAATGATGCGTCTTCCAATACTAAACGCAGATTCTGAAGCTATTGTAGATATTGAAATTACAAACACATCCCTTGTAATATGTGAAAGAACTCAATATTTTATTGAGTTCATTTTCCACCATGCCAAAATCTCAAAGTCATCATCATCAACATGTTCACATGGCTCCAACAAATACCTCTCCACTTCATTTTTTTTATCTCAACACAATCATCTTTTTCTATTCTTTGTTTGAACTTTGCAACACTTGAAAGTTTAGAAAACCAAAACTTATGACGACTAATTCACCTTAAATTCTAAAGGAAAAAATGGTGTTTAGGAACCAAAACTCAAAACTTGTAAAAGCAATTTTAGCAAAGAAAATCATAATAAAAAAATGAAAGAAAGAAAAAAAAACATGTACCAAAATCTAAGTAATTAAATTTCATAATTCCAAGCATACCCATTAAGCAGAATCTAAGTAATTGAAAATATGTAAAACAAATTTTGGGCCACCAGAATAGAATCCAAGGATTAGAGGTCCACCACAACAGTAACAGAAGAAAAAAAAGACTGATGCAGAACCTCACCTTAAATCATTAGGAAGAATGCAATCGAAGTGGGGGTTTAGGAATTGATGACAATGAGAGATCCACAACGTCACTTTTGTTGACAGAGATTGTAGAAGATGGAGAGAGATCAAAGAGATTCAAAGGTTTGTTTATTTTGTTTAATTCATTTTGTTTAGTTTTGGAAATGTATTCTTGACTTATGGGTAATTCATACCCAAACTATTATGAAATGATTATATACATAAAAACTCAAATTTAACCCATTTTCATGATTTACTCGACCCAAATTATTTTATTTGATTTAAGTTTGGGTAAACCCATGGATTGTAGGTTATGCCCACCCCTATATTTATTTATTGCCCTCAAGGAACACAAAGTTGGTACCAACACTTTTGCTCTGTGAAATCCAAATTTCGATGGTAGCATTCTTAGCAGCTTAGCAGGCTTTGCTCATCATTTTTATTTCTTCAATTAGCTGCTTTTTTTTTCACTCGTTTTCACAATTACATGCCACACGCGTCCCAATCAATCCGGACGCGTCAATAAATTTTGAAGTGTGTGAAAGAGAGTTGGTGGTCACTGATCACAGTGTGTGTGTGTATATATATACACAAACACACACACATATATAGCCCTAATGATGAAATCTATCTTTTGACAAATTATGTATATATTACTCAATTATTATTTATATATACAAAAAAGAGATTGATATTGGGGTGACAAATTCCAAGTCGGTGTGACTCAAAAGAGTGCCATCTTTGAAAAAGCATGCTATCTCTTGCCTCTAGTTAACATCTATAATTCATGTTAAGTGTTCATGGACGGCCAAAAAGCAAAAGTCATTCATTTAAAAATAAATGAAAGAATCTTCAGTCTATAAAGTAAAGTATCATCTTGACAAGCAAATGGGTGTTTAAAGCTGCTGCTTGCACACGAAGTTAAGCACTTTTAATAACCCATCACACTCAATTAACACTACAAACTCTTCTTCTCCCTTTTCCCACCAATAATGCTCTAGGGCTTGTTAATGAAAATGGCTGCAATCCAAAAACTGATCGTTGAAGTTGTTGATGCACGCAACCTTTTACCAAAAGATGGGCACGGGACCTCCAGTCCCTACGTCGTGATTGACTACTACGGGCAGAGAAGAAAAACCCACACAGCGGTTCGTGATTTGAACCCGACATGGAACGAGGCACTCGAGTTCAACGTTGGTAAGCCACCTCAAGTGTTCACTGACATGTTTGAACTTAACATATTTCATGATAAAGCGTACGGTCCTACTACAAGGAATAATTTTCTTGGTAGGATTCGGTTGAGTTCAAGCCAGTTTGTTAAGAAAGGTGAAGAAGCCTTGATTTATTACCCTCTTGAAAAGAAAAGCTTGCTTACTTGGATCCAAGGTGAAATTGGGTTGAAAATTTATTATGTTGATATTGTTCCGACGCCGCCACCTGCGGCGCCAGCGCCAGCGCCAGTTCCACAGCCAGATCCTCCTGCGAAGGAAGTGAAACCTGATCCAACTGTCGAAGCTAAAGCTGAAGCCGCGAAGCCCAATGTAGAGCCAGCCGCCGATCATGAGGCTAAAGTTGAAGCTGAAGCAGTACCAGCACCAGAAAATAAAGAGCCTGCAGGGGATAAAGAACTCCAGTGCGACACGTCATCAGCACCAGAGCAAGTACAAGCAAATGAAGAACAAGCTCGACAGCAGCCATCCATGCAGGAGCAATCTGGCCATAGTGAGTTTGATCTTACAACGGCCAAGGCGGGCCCGGAAGCTCCAGCGGCACCGTCTGATCACGTGATGGCGGCATCAATCTCCGGGTCTGTGCCGGAGGTCAAAGTAACTCCTCCGAGCAGCAGTCCACAGCCAATCTCAAGGTCAGCGTCAATGGCGATCTTCGCTTCAGCCACATCAGGTAACATTCCGATCAACGGTCCACAGCCAATCTCGAGGACAATGTCAACGGCAAGCTTCGCATCAGACATAACAGATAACATTCCGATCGAACGGTCGTCGTTTGATCTTGTGGAGAAGATGCATTACCTCTTCGTACGAGTAGTTAAAGCTCGGTTCTTACCCACCAAAGGCAGCCCGGTTGTAAAGATAGCCGTTGCGAACAGCCGCGTCGAATCGAAACCCGCCCGTAGAACCTCGTGCTTCGAGTGGGACCAGACGTTTGCTTTTGGCCGAGACTCGCCCGAATCCTCCTCATTCTTAGAAGTCTCGGTGTGGGACCCGCCGAGAGGTGACGTGGCAGCTCCTCCTGGTTTCTTAGGTGGCATTTGCTTCGACGTTTCGGAGATTCCATTGCGGGATCCGCCGGACAGCCCATTGGCCCCTCAGTGGTACAGGATGGAGGGTGGTGGGGCCTACAGTGGAGACTTGATGCTCGCCACTTGGGTTGGTACCCAGGCTGACGATTCATTCCCTGACGCATGGAAAACCGACACAGCCGGTAATGTTAACTCTAAAGCCAAAGTTTATGTCTCTCCAAAATTGTGGTACCTTAGAGCTACTGTAATTGAAGCACAAGATATTTTGCCGCCAGTAGCGGCGTTAAAAGAAGCCTCGTTTACAATCAAAGTCCAGTTAGGGTTTCAAGTACAGAAAACCAAAGTCTCCGTTACGCGCAACGGAACTCCGTCGTGGAACGAAGATTTACTCTTTGTAGCTGCCGAACCCTTTACTGATCAACTGAGTTTCACGTTAGAAAACCGACAACATAAAGGATCAGTAGCACTCGGAGTCACTAGAGTTCCACTAACGGCTGTTGAAAGGCGAGTTGATGACCGGAAAGTGGCGTCGAGATGGTTCACGTTTGAAAACACAAATGATGAAAAGAGGGCATACAAAGGTAGGGTCCACCTGAGGCTGTGTTTCGATGGTGGGTATCACGTGATGGACGAGGCGGCGCACGTGTGCAGTGACTATCGACCTACAGCTAGACAGCTTTGGAAACCGCCGGTAGGAACCGTTGAACTTGGTGTGATTGGGTGCAAGAATTTGTTACCGATGAAAACCGTAAATGGTAAAAGTACCACGGATGCTTACGTGGTGGCAAAGTACGCGTCCAAGTGGATTCGGACCCGTACGGTTTCGGACAGCTTGGAGCCACGTTGGAATGAGCAGTACACGTGGAAGGTTTATGATCCTTGTACGGTGTTAGCACTGGGAGTCTTTGATAGTTGGGGAATATTTGAAGGTGAAAACGGTAGCATGGAAACGACACGCCCTGATTGTCGTATTGGTAAAGTACGAATACGTATTTCTACTCTGGAGACCGGTAAAGTTTATAGAAATACGTATCCTTTGCTTTTGTTGGGAAGTAATGGGATGACAAAAATGGGTGAAATAGAAGTGGCCGTACGGTTCATACGTACAAGTCCGACGTTGGATTTCTTGCACGTGTACTCGCAACCTTTGTTACCATTGATGCATCATATCAAGCCACTCGGGATGGTCCAGCAAGAGATGTTAAGGAGTGGGGCTGTTAAGATTATAGCCGCACACTTGGCAAGATCAGAGCCACCGCTGAGGCGTGAGATAGTGCTATGCATGCTTGACGCGGATTCACACGCGTTTAGTATGCGGAAAGTGCGGGCTAATTGGTTTAGGATCATCAACGTGCTTGCGGGTGTGATTGATATCTTACGGTGGGCGGATGATACGCGATCGTGGAAGAATCCTACGGCTACCATTCTTGTGCATGCATTGTTGGTGATGCTGGTGTGGTTCCCTGATCTGATCGTGCCCACATCAGCATTTTACGTGTTTGTGATTGGCGTGTGGAATTACAGGTTCCGGAAGAGGGACCCACTGCCGCACTTTGACCCGAAGATCTCGCTGGCCGATACAATCGAACGTGACGAGCTTGATGAAGAGTTTGATACAGTACCAAGTGCAAGACCAAACGAAATCGTACGGGCCAGGTATGACAAGCTGCGTACGCTCGGGGCACGTGTGCAGACACTGTTGGGTGATTTTGCAGCGCAGGGGGAGCGGGTGCAAGCATTGGTGACGTGGAGGGACCCACGTGCCACGGGTATCTTTGTGGGGTTATGTTTTGTCGTGGCGATGATATTGTATTTGGTTCCATCCAAAATGGTGGCGATGGCATTTGGATTCTACTATCTGCGCCATCCGATGTTCCGTGATCGGATGCCATCACCAGCGTTGAATTTCTTCAGGAGGCTGCCTTCACTGTCCGATCGAATCATGTAGACTGATATTGGATTTGGAAGGGGGTGTTTTAATTACGTAGCAATAAAGCCTCAATAAGTATCGCACGAAATCATAGCAGCATTTTTATTTTTGCAAGTCCTTATAATTTGTAACTCGTATTGTATCAAGAGCATTTCTTAAATAATAAACAATTAACCAAACATCGGGCTAGAATTTGCTAAAAGACTAGAAGTTAGCCAGGAACGTCTTGCTTCATAGACTCGATTTAGCGTTTTCTAACCTACATTTGGTGCACACATGAAGCGAAATTAAATATTAGAGCATAATCATTTACCTTAAGAAAAAAATTTGCAAGCAATTTAATTTGGAATATATTCCATTTGTTGTGTAGAGATTTGAATCCATTATTAAGCTATTGATTTTGCTACATGAGATGTAAAAGAAACTTCACATCTAGTATCAAGCTATTGACTCGAAAAGGAAACTTCACATTTAGACATGAGGGTTATTTCTTAATTTCTCTGCGTAAAAAATTTTCTATTATAAATAAATCTAAAGCTATAAATATATATATGAATGAACAGCGTTATGAGTTAAGAACCTTTGTATAAGTCATTCTATAAGTGCTTCATCGACCAGCCGATTGGTCCATGAAATTACCCCACCAACACGGCACCACTATACGTAAATTATTTTAGAATCTAAAATGTTAGGCGAATAAGTTACTTTTTATATTGGTTCACTAAGTAACTTATCTATGTTCCTTTTGATTCTTTCCCCAACCTTCTTCCTTCATATAAAAGAAGTTAACAAATATTTCTTCTATACAGCGTAGCGGCAGTTTCACTGTATACACATAGTATGTGTAAATGGCAAAAGGAATGAGTATTGACATAGCATTGATAAAAACAATTATAAACCAGCATCGATTTATCTTGTTTCTTCAGTTAAGTGAGAAAATCGGCATTGGTTTGTTACTGTTTATACCAGCAGCGTACTACTAAATTTTTCTGTGTCAATATATTTATTATCTTTCACATATTAATCTACTTAAAAGGGGAAATAATCGTGTATATACATTCATTTACATGTATATATACATACATACATAATACATATATCATCACATCTCATGAGGAACAAACATGTCAGCAGCAAAAGTACATGGTTGTGAAAGTAATTATCGGAAAATGCACCTCTTTTAGTGATAAAATTCAGTTATATAATGCACTGTCTCTTCTTTAATTTAACTTTCATTATTACCCCCGGCTACTTATTTCTCTCTTTCTTTCATTGTTTTTACAAATATATGTCTCAGTACTGCTTCAAATCGCTTGGTAACTGCTAATAAACCTTGATTGAGCAGTGCAGGCCATGATGTAATTGATAGAAAGAACAATGTTGTATTGTTAATTAAGTATATCTAGGAAATAGGAGGAAACATGTACACAAGAAGAAACAAAAACTAAACCCTAACTAGCAACTAATATGTTTAGGGTTAATCAGCTAGCCATAATAATTTAGAAGCCCATGGGCTTCATTCCCCTCATCACATGTATCCTATGCATCTTCGACTTTTTTTGTGCGTGGGGCACCAGCCACCAAGCTTATATACTCGTTTTTTTTCATAGGAACTATTCTTAGAGATGTAAAGTCGATGTGTGTGATAATTTAACAATGCGCGTGAAACTTCTAGGGAGTATTCTTACCTAATGTGGGATATAATAGTCTTCTTAATACTATCATGTAGAAAGATAATGTGGGCCTTATTATATGAAATTTTAAGGCTGACTTATACTCGTCTAGCTACTTCTAAAATTGAGGGTTACCACAAACTTATATATTTTGGCACATAACTATTAACTCCTCGTCGATGTGGGATAATCTTCTTAAGAAATAATGTTGCTTAAAAATGAAGTAGTAACATGTAATCTCTAAAAGATATAACATAAAATTTTGGGAAACTATATTTTCTCACCAACACTTGAGAAATATGGGAGCCAAAACATAAATTGAACCAAAAGTGTAGACATCTGCTAGTTAAAAAGGTGAAGTACTCCCAAGTCCCAATTTAAATACAAATTACCTTAGTAAGAGTCGATTGAATTTGTGACAATAGTGTCCAAAAGATGTTTGAAATACACCTATTGAATAATGCCACTTAGCCGAGGTAAACTATTAGATGATATACATATATAGTATCATTATATAATAAGGAATACTTGAAGATATTAAAGTGAGGAATAAACTAAAAATAAGCAAAATATATACTCAAATGTATTGAAGTATGTATTTTTCTTGTTTTTACTTTATCTCATTGGAAAATAACACGCACACACCTATTGTCTGGCAAGGATATACTCATCAAGTCAAGATGCCATTAAAAAAAATAAAAAGAAGATAAAAATAGTTTTTAATGTATTGAAATATATATATATATATATATATATATAAAACATTCTCACTATAGTAAAGTGAGGATAGCCTCGTTATATTGTCTCTTTATTTCTTTTTCTTTTGAGACAATGTCACTCAAATTAAATTAAATGCCAGTTCTGTCACTTGAAAGTACTTACTACTTCATATCACAAACTATGCTATTAACTTTATTAGTCACTAATAAGTAGTTTTATACATGTATGCCGCTTATATAACAGTGTCCGATCAGTGGTGTCGGCTAGGGTTTTTATATATGTAAACACCTAGAGGAAGAGATTGTGCCCACACATTCATAACATATGAATAGATAAAGGACAATGACAAAACTCTTTTGTTCTTTTCCCCCAATAAATGAATACATTAGATTCTCTTTCGATCTGTTTCATATCTTACATTATTTGTCCGAGAATCTGCAGTGCCCAAATTTCTTTCTCAATATTGTTTGCATGTATTTCACATTGGAGAGAGAAAGAGCAAGAGAGAACATATTTTTCATCACCGTTCAAATTTTCATAAACTATGTATAAGCTCGTGAGGATAGTTAAAAGGGTAAATATTAAGTTTGAAATAATTAACACACTCAGTTAATTAAAATCTGTCTCCTAATCAATCATATCAAAATATATACCACGAAAGAATCCAATTTATGGTTATCCAAAAGAGGTCCAAAGTTTTTTTTTTCTTTTTTTTCCCTTTTCCTTGTGTGGATCTGTGCTTCGGCCTTCGAGTGATCGTGATTTAATTGTTCGACAGACAGAAAGAGTTTAACATGTGTCTACTCCTAAAAGAATAATATAACCACACTAACTAAGAAAGATAACAAACATAATCATGATTTTAACTAGAAGTTATACAAGAGATTTCTATTAAAGCCATGTATAGTTGAAAGATGATTATTATTGGAACTTGTATAATAAGATTAGGGTTTTGTGATGTCATCTAAACAAAATATACAGTTATCAATAGCCAAAACCCAAGATTTGATAACATACCTTTGCTTGGCAGCCTTCTCTATTTCAGCAGGGAAAAGCTTGGTGTGAGGAATGAAGCCTGGTCCGAGATCATTTTAAAATCGACAAACAAATTAATTTACATATATACGTAAAAGGATCCAAATCCATGAACCCCTTTTCCTCCTTCCTCAACTATACAAGTAAAAAAAATCTCAAAGAGCTAGCAAGGCAAACCTCACACTCTCATCATTGTACAATCAAAACCTAGAAAGGCATCGAGATTATTATTAAAATGACAATAGATGGAAGAGACACAAGGATCTTGGATCGGGCTTCATTCCAGACCCCTACTTACCTTAATTTCTCAAGAAAACTCTCAAACAATCATATGATTCAAGAAAGCTCGAAAGTGGTCATCGTATCAAGCGCTTACTCTCTATCTTGAAAAGAAAAAAACACACACGCATAAAAGAAATTAATAGTAAATAGAGTGACAATATGATCTTGGATCAAACTTCATTCCAAACACCACTTTTCCTTCTTTCAAAGAACTCTCTTTGGCTAGCTACTAGCTTTTTACATGATTCAACGATCGAATACCCAACAAGGCTGCAGCACTCAAGCACTTACAGCTCTCTCTGCCCCTTTAAAGAGACTCAGACTCACAAATCATTATAATATAAGCAGATATGTAGAAGAGAGACAAAAAAATATGTGTGGGAAGGAAAAGAGAAAATAAACAAACAGATAAATGTAGAAAGCCACATGATAGACAGGTCATTTGTATTGATAAAATAATAAAAAGGTTGGTGGGTTTTGGAGGGATCATATTGTCTTCTTCTAAGGTTAACTTCTTAGTGACTTACTTTTACAGCCTATCTCTGTAGGGAAATTAATAAAGAACTAGCTTTGCACTGAAAATAACGAAGCATGGGAGGAAGGCGACAATATGGGCCTCCACATGGTGCAATTTATAATACTATATTAAAGGGTAATCTTTTTTAATAGTAATTATTTATGACCATTATATGATATTAAAGTAAGGATCACACCAAAAAAAAAAAAAAAAAAAATTGTAACAACATTGAACATATCATCACCACCGAGAAGAAAAGGGATCACCGCCGGAGTGCAGAGCATGTATGAGCACTGAGTCTCCTGTTAGTGTTCTAACTTCTAAAATATATATTGTGGCGCAATATAGTACTTGTATGTCTGTGCGAGAGACAGTAAGAGTATCTATTCTCTGAAGAACATAACGTTGTAAAAAGCATTGCTACTTGAAGAATCCCAATGACATATTCTGCTAGACAGTTTTTTTTTTCCTGCTTCTAGCTTATGTCATTTTCGGAGAGCGAAGGGTCCAAACTACCACCACAGATAAATATAATTTTGCGTGTATATAGTATATGGTTTTCAGGTTTCTTTTTTCTTTTTTTTTTCTTTTTCATGGTACATTGCTGGCGATAATCTTTAGTCTCTAATGTGTTGGGACGTTGTCAATCTCACGTCACCTTAGAATAAATCGTGGACTAAGTACATTAGCTTGAGACAATGCTAAACTTTAGAGTTAGTTTTTGAGTCTTAAATATCTCCTTAGCCTTCTAAATAATGCCCCTATTAACTGAAATTTAGTTTGAAATTTAGAATATACATTTGCTGATTTGAACTTATTTAATATTTGATAGTGACAAAATAAGAACGTTTAGAACATTCTTATTATTTCTCAATTGCTCAAAGGCCACTTTATAGAAGAAATTCAATGACATAAAATGTAAAAAAAAATCATATAAATGAAGAATTTGGCTTCCAATTTTATATGCACCTAATAATATTAATTCTTACTATAGGACATAATATTAATTGGGACTGATTCTTGCTATACGTGCAAGACATAATGATCTTGATTCTTGTTATTTATGCATCACATAATCGTCTTGATTCTTACTATTTGAGTATGTGAAAATGTATTATATTATGATATTGACTCCTATTATACGTACATATGTATATATAGAATGACATCTTTTAATCAAAATATCTCAAGTGTATATGTGGTCAACTTTATCACTAAAATAGATGTACTTGGCAATGTTAACACATAAAATCTCCCCATCTTATAAAAACGTCTACATTCCTTAAGTTTGTTTGCATAGAGTTAATTTGTGGCTCAGATTTGCTCTTGTAAACTTTAGGTGGGTGGCTGCAATGAGTGAAATCACTCCCAAGTGTAATCTGCCTGATTGATCCAAAGTCACCAAATCAATATCATCATATAACATAGTATGAAAAACGTGGAGGATTAAATAGTTTAACAACTACTACAATACATTATATTCTCAAATCTGCTTTAACCTGCCGCCACTAAAAAGGCTACATTAATTGAATTATTGCGAGGTGTATTGTTACCATATAGTTAGCAATTATCAAATGCATTTTAATTACGTAGCAATCAACAAATCTAAGAAAGTGAGGCCTTCTTTGAGGAAGATTGAGGAAAGAACTGTAAATTGCCAGTAATTTGGGGACCAATTAGTGGAATACAGTGATATATTTGGAGATATTTGATTGGCACCCCTCTAAATACCACTTAGCACCCCTCTTTTTTATTAACCCTGTTAAAATATTTAAAAATATTATAAAATTCTTTTAAAACTCCTTAAATGATAAAATTGCCCTTAATTAAAACTTATTAGTATAAACATCCTTCTTTAATTATTTTTTGTCTTTATTATTAAACCTCATTTCAACAATGTAGTTTCTTCTCTCCATCGTAGCCGCCAATAATAAGTTTTTCAATAGAAAATAAGAGGAAAAAACAATCCTTTTAATTTCTAAAATGTTGGATTTTAATCTTAGATACCACCTTCACTAAAGGTTGCTTTAAATCACTATCCCAACCTCATCTGCCTAGTTCTATGTCTTGTTCAATCTATTATTCACTCTATTGTGAGCTTCAGAATCATCAGCTTCACCCTCAAATTCATTCATCTCATTCTTCTTATTCTCCCCTGTGGCATAAAATTCATCCTCGTCATCACTGCTGCTCATGTACTAATAATTTGCCTCTGCCCTTGATGCTCTTGGATCATATTCTTCCTTGGATTTAGATTTCCACATTGCATTTTCAAGATCACTAAACATGTTTCCCGACTCAGAATATTTGTTTGTCATTTTTCTACTAAAATGAGCTTCCACATTTCCCTTCCAACCTTCTTTTTCGCGAGCTCTTCCAAACTTGTCTTGCTTCCCTTTTAAATGAAAATATGTCTTATAAATAATTTTTAAGGCAAAAAAAATTATTGACTTTTGAGGTGGGGGTTTAATTAGAAACTATCCTATTATGTAATTTTAATAAATGTTAAAATTGTAAAATAATTATAAGGGTTTTAAGAGGTATTTGGAGGATGCCAATAATCCTACTCTTGATGATTCAGCCATCAACTCTAATTAGGTAACCAATAATTGACTGTATCTACGATAGGCAATAACTTTAGCATTTCTCTTGTGCAATAATAATACAATATTTTCTTATTCTTTCGTACAAATTAATGTGATATAAAAGTAAAAGAGTAAAGTATCTTAACTAGATTGAAATTTATTTTTCTCTTTAGTTAATCTTAATGATAAGAGTGAATTTATTGATGAAAGCGGAAAAATGTCACTTAGATGGATGGACATTTGGAATAGATAATGTGATAATATTATGATGTTTTATCAATATATTGTTTGACAATATTATAAATGATTAAGTTAAGACCCAAATGTTGGATCCCAAACAATATTCTTTCATTTATATATAGGATAAAAGTAGTGTTTATACATAGAATTTGTACGTTTAGTTTTATTTATTTATGTTTTTAAAACAACACAACGTCTCAACCTAACATATAAATAGTTTGATATTAAAAAAAATGAAAAATTTGCAATTATTTCTCATGAAATAAGAATATTCAAAATATCCCTAAATTTTTGTAAACTTCAATTACCCACATTGATGGGAGTGAATTGATGATTTTTTATTTTTTTTGGTCTTTTTAACAAAAATAGAGATAAACTAAAATTTATAATAATTTAGGAGAATTTTAAAGATTATTATTTCTTGAGAAGATAATGTAAAATTAACCCCACAAGAGCAAAGAGTTACTATTGGATGTCACAAAATATATAAAGAATTAATGTCGTGTACAATAAACCAAGATGCATGCACTGCAGTGGCTAGCAAGGTCATTTCATTTCATCCTCCTTGGAATTTTCTTGAAGGTACAGATATTTGTTGCGGCAATGGAGCTGGCTTTTGTTGACAATTTAGATCAAGGTTGCTACTTGCCACTGACATATTCCTTGGTCCAATTTCCTTTCCCATTTTCATTACTGTTTGAAGCCATTATGACCTACATTAATAATTTGCCACTCACCTTGAGCTACATAAGTACTTTAATTGAGTATAAAGTGAGACAATCGTACCACACTCATCCAATTAAAATAATAATAGAGTAAGGACATCGACACTCTTATAATTTGTTTAAATGATCACATATATATATATATATATATATAAAACTCCTTTCAACCCGTGAGTTTCATTAATTTAGATGGAATTTACAGTAATTTGCTACATTGAGAGCTCGTCCTCAAGAAAATGACCAACAAATTAAGTTCGACATTAGCTGATGAAAATTCATGGATAATATGAGACATATTGACACATCACATATTACATCACGATCAACTCTAAATAATTGAGTCTCTTTTTCATAAACTTGGTTCGTAAACTTTAGCCGTCCCTTCCAACAGTACCCTACTCAATCTTAAGGGTCCACAATATTTCCAATCTTTCTTTCCTTTCCTTTCCTTTTCTCTTCTTTTCTACTCTCACTCACGCCTGCCGTTGATCCTTTGCCTCTCAATGCAAAAGCAAAAGGGCAAAAAATGTAAAGGATCTCATTGTTCACATGATTTTTTTTGACTAATTATCTTTTTTGGTTGAACCAGTTGTAAATTGCAATGCAAAATCTCTGGCTATATGTGTTTTGTTTTGCCTGGTAACCAAGCTATTCTCCTCCCAGTGGGTCCTGCCCACTTTCTCTGTTATTGGGACTTGCATGATTGAATTTAGTTATTTTTTTAAGTGGGTCCAGTGTCCATCAAACCCTACCAGTATGGACACGTCGCCATTATTGCTTTGTACATTTCCCATCAACAAACACATCATGAATCAAACTCTGCCACTTTTTAATTTTCGGTTCACAGACACATAATAAGAGAGAATTGCTTGTCATTATTCTTGCATTTGGACATTAATTTTAATGTACTCGCCTGGATTTTTTTTTATCACGAGAGATTAATGTTTAAGATTATAATTTATATTACATGAGAATATTTATTGATATATTTATAATTAGATATTTATTAGAATAAAAATTTAAAATTTGATCTTCTCAAATATTTAAAAAATATCTATTTCACTCTCATTTAGAGAAAAAAAATTACTTTTATATAATTATTTACATAATTAAAAATTTTTTTTTAATCCCCATAATATTTTTGTGGGGGCTTGAATTACTGTCCTCACGACAGCTCAACCAATCAGCCTTTAGCGGAGTGGTTAACTCGTCCGGAATTAAAAATTCACATAGATTGCATAATCCATTCAATAAAATTATATTTGTTATGTATTATTATATATATACATATCTTTGTTGAATGAATTTATTGTGGACGCATCCTTTTAGGAAAAAATAAATTTCGGTGCCTAATTTCCGTTTTTTTCCTTTTTGTTTTCTCGTGTTCGCGTTCCCTTCAATTTTTCTCAACTCGTGTAAAAAATTTCAGCCTCAGTATTTTTATATTATATATTTCTGAAAAGAGTTGTGACGGCTGAAGCACGAGGGTATGTTCTCTCTTAGTACTTGCCCAATGTCTCAGAATCCACTTTAGGAGGTGGATGCTTAAGCTCAATTACCATTCCCTGGTGCAATGGCATCATTGACCTCATGCCCCTGCTATTCCATGAGCCAGTACATATGAGCTGTTAAGGCATGCATTTACCCAACATCAGAGTAGTCCGAAAATTGACCTATATTTTTCAATCAAAGATTGAAGATTTTTAGAAAGAATCCATAGATATATATATGTAACCACTTATTCTTTATGAAGAAGTTGTGTTTGTGCTAAAAGAACATAATTGATAGTTTGATACATCAAAAGAATTTGAAATCACCAAGGTTTTAGCATCAAGTAAAGAGAGAAGCACCTCTATTGGAAAGATTATTGACTACTACAACTACTCCTACTCCAAAAATGTAAATGTACAAGAAGAAGATCTGTACAGTAAAATTTACAGTACACTACATTTATCAGAACAACCAAGTGACACAGAAGAGCATCAATTGCATCTAATCAAACAAATATCACTTGTTCTTCTAAGACTGGTTTCTAACTATCTTCACACTGCTGTAGAAACGCTTGAGATCCTTCATAGCCTTCTCTTCCATCTGAATTGATCGAATGGATGAGGGTGTTTCAGCCTCCGGTTTGAACCAGCGGTTCATTCCAGGAGAATCTGACGGCGAGCCCTGACTAGGAGCAATGGAGAACCCAGCTGTTCTAGTTTTCGGACTGTGGGATAGACAATGCTGTTTTCCCTGCTTTGACACAAAAGGACGTTACACCAACGTTAAAACGTTACGGGGAGACTGGAGAACTGGAACAAAACTTCAAAAACAATAAGAGCACAAAACTTTAGTACAGAGGTGTAAGTTTTCATGCCTGTTGCATCTGGATGTTCCTAAGAGATGGCCGAGAAAGACTGGGCGGAGTCCCAGAAGCAGCCCAAGGTGGTGTGCTTTTATCTCCATCAGTTGCCTGCTGTGCTCGAGCTGAGACCACAGGAATTGGTTTTGAAGTCATGAAGGAACTCAGTAGGACTTTCCCTTCGCTTCTACCAAAAGAAGGATCTTCAAACTGATCTTTATTTCTGGTTGGCTGGTTAACTTTAATTTTGCTCTGCTCACTCTGAATTTCACGAAGCGAAGCAGATCCTTTTGGAACTTTAGCCCCACCCCAAGCAGGACCCTCACTTCTTGGAGTTGGTGGAGGGGGCAGAGCTATTTCTTTTGGGGTGTCATCAAGAGCACCACTCAGGAACATAGAAAGCCCACCCTTTTTATTCTTATTCTTCTTCTTAGATGTTGTTTGTGGAGAACAATTATTCTTCAGTGAATCTGCATTGTCCTTTTTCTGAACCAAGAAACCAGACTGTTTGGAGTATTCAATGACCACATTTCCTTCAGACATAGCATCTTCCTCCTACAAAAAGTTCAAATTCAAAGAATCAACCAAAGTGAAAATTATTGAAGTAATTCATCACTTATCAACAACAGTGGAACTATGCAGCAATCATTGAGTCACCAGTACAGAAGGCATATAATAGTACAATCATGCAAAAGGACTATAATTCCAACATAAAGCCTCTTCCAAGTAGGAGGGCTGATCTGTTGTACTTAAATTTCCTATACAAATATATATACTGATTTTTTCTAAGACATTTGCCAAACAAAAGAAGCATCATAGGAGACCTTGAGCAGGGCCTCAAAACTAATAGTTTCCACATAAAATGAAAAGTACTCAGTACCACCTGAAAGACATGACAAATTAACTACATCCAGGCATCCACTAAGATTTACGCACCAATTTAAGATCGTCAAAGGCAGAGAGAAGCCTAACCTTTTTCTTGGAAACTTCCGTTATTTCAGTGTCAAAGAAATCCTTTGCAGTATTTGAACCTACTTCTGATACACTAAAATCTGACACTGCTTCCACTTGTGCTGCCTTCTGTTTGCTCTTTTTCTTCTGTTTTTTAGACACCCCAGCCTTTTTATTCCCTCTTCCATCTGGTGAGGCTGCAGATGCTGCTATAGCCTGCGGCAACTCAATTGGAACACCAAGCTCAGCAAGAGACCTCTCAAGAACTGACTTTGTTTGAAGCTTTGCAATTTGCTGCTCATCGAGAATATGCCCATTGCTAAGCTTTACTTCAAGCATTTCAATCTGCTGCAACTTTTTCCGTAAAGCTCGAACCTGTTTGCTTATTTCTTGATTAGCATCAGCTTTTGGTTCGAAAAAGGAGTCCAATCTGTTGTCTCCTTCATTTTTTAGGGTAGATTTTTTCGTATGGTTGTCACGAGTCCTTAGAACCTCATTCTCACTGTCCTCCTCTTCACTATTGATGATAACTGGAAAAGTAGCTGTTGGTGTTGGGAGCCGACGGTAACTCCATGATTCAGATGACCTAAGGTCTAACGACTTCTCAAGGTCAGCAAGAATATCTAGAGATGCACTGGCAAAAGAATGTGATGAGACTGTTAAAATGTAGTCAAGGTTGCGAATAGCAATGTCCTGCACAAAAGTGTAACAATAATTTCAAGGTCAAAAAATCAAATCAATGCAAAACAAAATGTACAGTAGCATTTACAACACCAAAGCAGAAGCAAGGACAAGTTAGATCCTGCACACACCATACTTCCACTTCCCACTGTATAGAAAATGTCTCCTCAATAATGGAACGAGGCGACTGGTACAGAAAATAACCTACTAATTCAGAAGTAATTACATAAAGATTCTCAGATTAAGTACTACATTGATAATTACCCCTGGAGGCCCTAAGTGGATCACTGATGCATCCAGAAGCACAAGAAACTAGTGCTAATGACTGAGCCTTTGCATGGACTAGTACAATGAAAACCTTCATGTGTCTATTAGATCAAGCAAACTCTACATTGTTAAGCAACAATTTCACACCACAACCATGACTCAATAGATTAGATGCTGCACAAAGAATAATTTGGCTGAAGATAATTTAAAGAACGGAATCCCAAGCACAGGCCGTAGTGCTTCAAAAAAAGCATTAAAATTATCAAAGAGTATTGGTTGTCATTTATTATACTAAGAAAAACCACCAGCACAACTAAAATCTTTCTTTTTTTAAAAAAAGAAAGAAACTCTTCCGTCACAAATAACTGTCGTAGAGAGAATACCTCACAATGCTTCTTCAAATCATCTGCTCCAAGTGAATCTGAAATTTCTAGTAGTTGTAAAGCATTCCTTGGCTCCACAAGACATTGTGCCGCAACATTTTCACAAAGGCTTTTCAAGCTTGGCGCTAGCCTGACCCCAGAATCATCTTTATCTATGGCGGACGGCATATTATTAGACTCGTCATTAAACATAAAATCTTCATCAAACTCCTCTAGATCGTTCCGACCATTTAACTTCAGCTTCTGAGGATTCTTTGCCACATTGGGAGGATAGATGGGATGGTAGAGAGATCCAACAATCAATAAATGTGTTTCACCAACTGACACAGAGGTAGCCTTCTTTATACCATGTAACCGGGTAACAAGTGGTGGATTATCCTTAGATTTCTTCCCGTCCCACATGTAAACATCACCTGTAGCTGTAACTGCAGCAGTCCAGTACTTCCCAGCAGAAATGCTGACCACATTCCTTCCACACATTGAATATAGCTACAAAATTGGAAAAATAAACGTAAAGAGTTTCACTCATATGAACGGCACAAGTCCAAGTAAAAACTAAGTTTAGTCAAGGAAAACCTGTTGGCATCTAAGATCAGGATCTGAAGAAGCCCAATAAAATAATGCGCCATCTTCTGTGAGAGCCGTGCTATGGACCATCCCCGCAGCTATAGAGACCACATGAAGCTTTATCTTGCGATGGAACTTCAAAGGTGTACTCCCACTCTTCTTTAAATTTCTAGCAACAATAACACGCTTTGGTGTGACAAGTCGGTGGCCCCATGTATAGACCTGCCATACATCATATGAAAAAGTATTCATTTATCAACCTACAAACAAGGATGCATGATTTCACCAAAGTTAGTGCCAAATGGTAAATTTTAGCCCAAGCAGGAAATAAGGGATAAATAACTCAATGATTGTTGAATGCTGACCAGAACACATAAATGTACTTATATTTACCTCCCCATCAGCTCCTAATACAATTGTGTGATATTTTGCTGCAGCAACTCCCACTAGGTCCTTGCCTTTCAAGGACTCAACCACCCTTGGGGTGTAATTTGATGCTGAATTAGAGGTGCCATAACCGAGTTGACCTTCCCTATTGCAGCCCCAAGTGAAAACTTCGCCAGACTCGGAAACTACAGCAGTATGTTTATTTGCTGCAGCAACAGCAATAATTTTCAACTTGAGAGAACTCACTCTTCGAGGTGTAGGTTGCGTATCCACAGATGTGTAACCAAGTTGACCCTCTGCACGAATATCACAGAAATCAATTCTCAACAATCACAAATGACAACAACTTAACTGACCATTTTTCAATCATATATTTCTTGGCTTTCTATTAAACCCAAATGCATAACTGAAGGCACAATATATCAGCGTCTTTTCTCTTCTGATAACCACATTAGAGGGCAAGTAATTAAGAATTACATCATTTCACAAAGCTGAGCTAAACTTCATGTCATTTACAATGATATTATCATAATCAATTTTACCTCTATTGGATCCCCAAGTGAACACTTCCCCACCCTCTGTAGCAAGAACAGTGTGATGTTTAGCAGCAGCGATTGTCTTCACACGGCGGGACCCCAAACCAGAAGTCACCCGACGTGGAGTTATAACTGCGGCTTGGCCACTGTGAAGAACAACATAAAAATGTGTCTGATCGTTGATATAAAAAATCTTAACAGAAGCCATATACATAAAAGAATAAACACCTAAAGTAAGGAAAAATTGTACAAGATACTGAAGATCAGCATTTTCCTTTTTCATATCCAGCATGATAATTTTATCTCAGGTCTTTGTGGTTATTAAAACATTAGAAAACATGCACAAAAGAAAATTAAATAAAACCATACTTGCTTTTGTATGTATCGTTCAAAATTCAGTTTTGACATTAACTTAAAACCACAGAAATCCAATATAATATTCCAAACTTGTCGACTTTGTCATCAACAAATGTTTTAATGTCTAAGAACTTCGAATGGCAAGAATTCAAAATCAAATGTCAATTTTGAAACATTATCAAGATTTAGTAAAAATGAGGCATCATAAGTTCGTACCTGTGGATATCAAAGTCAGGGTGCCCAAGACGACCCCCTCTCCCATATCCCCAGGTGTACACTTCACCAAGACTGGTAACTGCAACACTATGGAACTTTGCGGCAGAAATCAATTTGATAACAAAGCCATGAAGTGAGTCAACTTTGCATGGCAACTTTTGTAAGTGCGCATTTCCAGTCCCAAGTTGATAGTTTGCTCCACTGCCCCAGCTAAAAACTTCAGTTGCAACTAAATAGACAAAAGAATTCGGGTTATACCATAACAAAATTGCAATCACTTTGCACCAAGAATAAGATCCTCATCAATCATGAAAATACACAGCAGAAGATACCCGAATTATATCCACTTCCAACAACCTGCAACACAGGCCCAGATAGGAGATCAACTGGAGTTCGGGATTTGCAATCCTCCAGTGTAATTGAAGCACCAGACTGTAGGAGGACACTTGCCACTGCAAGATGACCAAAATGTAGAGCCCTGTGAAGGCTACTCCATCCTGATTCTCCATCCTGAAAATGGATAATGAGAAGATCATGAAAACAGTAATGGTACCCAACCTTTAGAATTTTCCACAAAAGAGATTGCAGCACTTTCTGTGACAGTCAAACTCAAATCCCTATCATTACAATAGGCAAAAAACAGTTTTACTAAAAAGAAGCTGAAAACATATGGATGAGATAACCGATGCCAAACATCTTGACGCAGAAACAACCATTCTAAAGTATAAGAACTGAAAGACATCTATTTCAACAAGATCATTAATATAAACTAGGGTTAAGGAAAATTAACAAACCCTAGCATCCGGGTCAGCGCCAGCTGCAAAAGCCTCCTAACAATAGGAACTTGGTTTCTCCAAATTGCACTATGAAGGGGAGTCAGGCCAAATATGTTCCTGGAATTGATGTTACCTCCATTCTTCTTCAGCAGTGCCAATGCTGATTCTACATCAGCCAAAGACCCTTCCCGCACGGCAAGACACAGATCTTTCTGAACTCCACCAGGTGAAGATTTACGAGCAGGTGATTGTAGAGTCTGCTTCTGTCCGTGATGTGAAACTAGCAGCTCCGTCATTGTATATATCAGGATGATAATCAATCAGCAGTCTTTAAGTTCCACAAAGTTTTTACTTAAAAATAAAGACCGACAGCTACTGCTTAAGAATATATATAGCAGTACACCATAATAATGTCAAGAATCAGATTCTCTAACTATATTTTAAGAAGTCAATCCAAGCCAACTACAGACAAACAGCTCTAGCCCCTATAAAGATTGACTCTGTCTAGTCCATGTTACAGGATGTCTTCTCGCCAAGTAATCATGACAGTAGAAAGGGATCCATTTTAATTAGTTTTAATTAAAAAACTGCTATCGCGCCATTAAGATCACAGCCCTTATTTTCAAGGCAAACTAGTTCCAGCAGTCACTCAGAAATCGCAAAGTTCGCAAAACACAGAAAATTCTCCAGTAAACTAGCAAAGAACACGCTGCAGTGAAAGTATCTCTGTCAGTAAAGTATCTCCAGAAAAGAAATTAAACATTTGTCAAATATACCACAAACAAGGGAACACACACTTAAGATCGAAAGGAAAATGGAGAGTATACTCCTAATAAGAAAGTGAAAAAATAAAATAACATAACTAGTGTCTAAAGAGAACAAAATGGGGCTTGTTTCTCCTTCAATGAAAAAAGAAAATGTCCTTTGAATCAAGTGCCCACCATGCAACTAAAAGAAAAAGATTTCTCACTAAAGTTCAAGATTGTAAGATTTCCACCTAGTAATTACTTTCACAGTAAAATATCAATCCCAAGAAATATGCTTGACTGAAGCAAGATTAGGGACTTCAATGATCTTAAAATGTCAAAAAGCATGAACAGACAGAATTTTCCATATAAATCAAATAATTTCTAAATTTAAATAAAGCCATTTCCCTCATACCCACAGCATCACTGAATTGTTAGTTTATTATAAAAGACGAGCCATATAGAAAATTCAGGAATTGCATTTGCATCAAGTAAACTGAAACGGTGATTATAAACATGAATGCAAATAGTCCAATAAAATTATCATGCAAAACAAAGTTGACATTGTAATGATCGCTAATGCTTCACAGAGAACTCAAAGAAACAGAAAGTCTTTGCACAATGTTTGATTACCAACTGAATTTTGATATAAATTATATGAAAGGACGAGCCATAAATGAGTTTGATCACATTCAGCGCCAAGACCCCAAAAGCAGCCAAAAAAAGCTCGGCCAAATATTTAAGAAATATTACTCCTACTTCCATATAAATGAACCCCAAAAGGGAAAATTTACCTGAAAAAAAAAACATTGAATTTCACATTCTAAACCATGAGACTTAAACATCAAAGTAAACTGCACCCACCAAAGAAAATCACAAATTTTAACAAACACCAATCATCCAAATCAAGGATAAAACACGAAGCCACATAAAAATGACGGTTTTTTTTTTTATTTAGTGAAAAATGATAGCTTCAAAACACAACAAACTTATATCAAAACTAACAAATTACCCCGAAAACAAAATAACCTTTGAAAGAAACAATACGAAAGAAGTGAAAATGCAAAATGAAAAAGAAAAAAAACGCAGCAAACCCATTAAAATTGGTAGATTTTTGTATTACCTGATACTTTTCTTTCTGCTTGTTTGAGAGAGAAACGCAAAGAATTTGTACGAACTGAAAAAAAAAAAAAAAGCGAATCCCAAAGAAAATATAAGCAAGTGATTTCTGTTACAAAAGAGAATCGAACTTCGAACCCACCGAGGAATATACCAACCAGGCCAGAGACAAAACAGCACGAGCACAGAGAAACTGAAACTCAATTCAAATCCAAGGGCATTTTGGGTATTTTACAATATTATATGACCAAAATGACCCTGTACTTTTGTTTGTTGGGTTTCGGGGAGTTCGGTTTTTGAGTTGTCTTAGGAACACGTAAACAGATGTTAGCGGACACGTGACGGAAATTTAGGGAAAAAGATGTGACGAGAGAAGATCTGAAACTAGAAATGCGATTAAAAGAAAACTTTTGGTTTTTGATTTTCTTTTTTTCTTTTCTGATGGCTGTTGCCAACTGTTCCACGTCGTTAGGGTCGGGCGTTTGTGGTCGTTTGTTTTCATCTGAGAGGCTATAATGTCGCGCACAATTAATTATAAGGCTTATCATCGATTATAAGTAATTTAAAACTTAAATGTCAATTAGAAAAAAAAAAAGGAATGAGAGAATGACTAAAAAATAAATAATTATTCATTATATTTTTTGTATATTGATTATGCAGCACGCAAGCTTCTAGAAGTATGATCGTTTGGTAAAACCATCCGTTAACGGCATATTCCCTAATTGAACGGTCTAGATTCGGATGGTCCATCGACCTTCATGTACGTCATGTAGTTTGGATTCTATTTAATGCACTGCAATGGCATCGCATATAGTTGAGCGTATGACACGTCAGCCTATGACAATGGAGTGATGACATGTCTTTGCTTCATTGGTCACTTGTGCAAATGGGGCTTGACAAGTCATGAGCGGTAGGCGTTTCTGAACCGAAAAGTCTAAAAAGTGCTTTTGGGCTAAGCACTTTCTATTTTGAGATTGTTCAACTAGATTACAATTTACGCCGCATGTCATAAAATTTCTTGGTAAGAATATTTGCAGGATTCAGCATTTCATGATGTGCGACATTTTTGTGTGATGGTTGATCGAACCATGACGAGGTGAAATGGTGGGTGCTTTCTTGTTAAATTCTTGAAATTGAGGGGTTCAAGTGCATGCTGAAAGAGTGAAAGGCAATCAAATAACATGATTTGGACTTAATTGAAATGTTACTATTTACAACGTATTCTACATTTGGCCCCCTTTGTTTTACAATTTTTTAATTATATAGCCCAGTAAGTTCATTGTTTCTTCATCCTAGCTCGTCGAACCAAAATCTTGGTCTTACCACCGCGCCCATACGCAAGACTTTAATGAATTATGAATCCGAAATCGTTAAAAAGGGATGGTAATGTAGAAAAAGGATTTATCCTCCTAAATGAACTTGATGAGAAATTTCAAATTGGGAAACTGAAATAGCAAGCTATAAAGTACTAAAAAAATAAAAAAATAAAAAAAGAACTAAAAGGTCAAAAATTCAACAATCAGAAAATAAATTAATTAATGTAAATGAATCAAAATCTTAATATATATATATGAAAATATTAACATGCAATAAAGAAAGGGCAGGGGGACGCAGCATCTTGAAAGCAATCGCCAAATTGAAGGGCAATGGCTTCACATGCACAAGTGCACATGTAGCTGAACGTAAAAGCCAAGACTAAATTTTCTTTCTTTCTTTTGGCTTCTTTCACAAAACAAACCTTAATAAACCAGCTCACATCTGACAGTTCCAACCAGGACAAGCAAAAAAAAAAAAAAATTAAGTTGCATTTGGAATCAAGCTATTACTTTTACAATCAGAGTTTTCTTTATTGACAGATCCCAAAGTTTTTGGCAAGTTTGCATATATATATATATATATATTAGCTTATTCTTTGGATTTGTAAATTAAAAGGCTGTCAGCCGATTCTCATAATCCACAAATCTAGATTTGGCAATTTAAGGATTTAGACTGAGCTTTTTCAAGCACAGACCCAAGTCTATTAGAGTAGAAATGTAAGGGTTGGACTTGAATTGGGCCCACTGCAGGCCTAGATTGAACTTGGACTTTTACTTATTTTTTATAATCTTTTTAAAATTATTGTAAACTTAAAATGAATTAATAATAATCAAGTTGTTATAATTAACAATGAAGTAAAGAAAATAAATATTTCAAAAATAAAATAATAACTAAAAAAATGAAACAAATAGAAATTTATAAATTTAATTTTTTTGTATTGTATTCTCTAATTTACGGACTCTGTTAATTTTTAATACTTCAAAAAAATTTAGTATTATAATTTTAAATATTTTGATCTATTATTAATATATAAATTAAAGATTCAAGCTTTCTTTTTTTTCTATTATTTTTTAAATTTGAATTTATTATTTTAATTTACAAATTTATTTATTTTTTAAAATAGAGGGCTTAGGCTAAATCCAGACTTTTTCTCGTAAACCCCCGAGCCAAAACCCGTGGGAATAGAGAAGGCCGGCCCAGACTTTTTTCATCCCTGCACAAATCAAACTCAAAATTATAATACAGAATCATGAAATAGTCATTGGTTAATGTTCAGCTGGGCCGGCATAACTAGCATAGAAAGGCATATTAATATATTCCCCAGCCAAGGCCGAATCTTTGTTTTGTGAAAGAGAATGAAAAGGAACAAGCAGAAACTGCCATGGAACTATCAGAATTGGGATTGTAAAGACTTCGAAAAAAGGACAGCAAATTGCATTGTGAACAAGAAAATGATCACCAACTAGAAAATAATAAATAAACAGTTTCATAGCCAGAGTCCTCAACATATGATAGTGGCTGTTAAACTATATAACTACTATTACCCTCAGAGTGCATTTCAAGAATTAATCACAATTATATAACCAATGGCTTTAGTTTTGCCTTTGTTTGGAACATTTGTACAGTAACAATTTTACAAGCCTTAATCATAGATCAAAAAGGGACTGAAGGAACCAAAAATTGAAATCATCTCATTCTGTCAGTTTTAGTTTCTTAAATGTGACAAAATAACCAACAGGAAGACTTGAACAATAATAATCAAAGAATAGGTAAGAGAGGAAAGACAATTAATAACGATATCACAACTAACCACACATCAAACCAGAGAAAAATACTTATAAGGGAACATTAGACAAGTTTGTCCCATTCTTCTTTACCAAGCCTACAATTCCAAACTGTGGATCCATTTTACCATTTTGATGATTAGCGCAACAGGGTGGATGAATGCATTCATTAACAAGATTCTCTCTTTGGCGCGCACACAAAATTTCTGGTCTACACGGCAATTGGCGATTCCTGCATTTGAGAATGGGCATAATTACACTTAAACTACTATCAAAATCACGGGAAAAAGAAGACGTCAGTATTGATTATAGTAATAATGCTACCAGCAGAAGTAACCAACCTTTGCAGTGAGGTTTGACACAGCTACACTAAACTTTTCTCTAGTTTTTGTACCAGCTACCTGCCCAGCCCTAGCAACTTTACTGAAGGCCCCATTTAGCCAAGCTGTTCCTGCAGTCACATATCTGTGCAGCACAAAAATTGAAACATCAACAACTCTATGGTAATTTCTTTAGCCACTGCATGAAACATTACTTGAACAGCCAACCCAAGTTAGTGATACAGATTGCATAAAGAAAATGCATTCAAGATCAACGGTCAAAAACAATTCCCAGAAAAGCTTATTGTTATTAGAAAGGGAAAAAAAATCACCTAGGTTACATATTATGTTAAATATCACCAAATCATGCGCGTGAATTTTTTAACTTAAATAAGCTGTTAGGTCCTGCAGGAACCTGCTGGAAGAATAAACTAGAAACAGAGCAGGAAAAAACCCAAACTATTAACTTTTTGTAAGGTTGATTATTAAGCAATCAACAGTTTCAGGACTTCGGCTTTGACAACATTTGAATTTTGAATCATCAGTTATATGTTGTTTGTCTCCATATTCAGATATGCAGTAACATAAAAGAAGCTTTTCATAAATGAAATTTCACAAGCATAGCATGATATCTTGATTGGAGGATTACATTGACATAGTTAAGTGACATGCAATTCTGCAAACTATTTATCATCCTCTAGTTTAGGAAGAAGACTCCATACCTGCTGGTTTTGACAGCTGATCCAGTGTCATTTATTTTTCTCTCTGCAGCAAAAATAGCTGCCATAGTTTTATCTGACACATGAAGCCTCTGATCAACAGACTTCACTTTTTCATTAACTACTGAAATTCCAACGGTCAGTTTCTCTGTGAACCCAACTCTGCGGTCAAAGGAAATAACCTTGGCAGATGCATTGGCTGTGAACTGATGTTTCTCATCAAATGCTTTAGCCTTATTCACAGCTTCTTGTCGAATTGCGGAACCTCTTGCAAGCACACTTGTAACAACTTCTTGTGCTCTATTAACATACATTCTTCCACTACTAGAGGGGCTTGTTTTACCCTGATAATAGAGATTGATTAGATTATGAAGATCAACAAAAAGAATCTTTCAAGATGCAAATGATATGAAATGATCTAATGAAATTGCATTGAGTGTTACCAGCATCTGTGGAAGGCTGGCCTCATAACATTGTATGGATCAACAATCACAATCCAATATACAGATGTCAACATTGCCCGCATGTAGGTTTTTGTTATTTTTTTCTTTTTCTTTTTTGAGTGTGTGTGATCATTTATATAAATAAATGAACCATATTCCTTCCTAACAAGTGCTTTCATATTTTGCAGAAGGTTATGATTGGAAAACTCTATTCAATCATTCAGCAGATGCAACTACACATTCCCCAGAAAAATTTTTAAAACAGGACATCAAAGAAATCAAGCTTATCAACAGAATAGTTCTAAAGCTTCTCCAAATCTAATCGTCTATGTAACACCAAAATAATAAATGGAAGTTCATTACATAAAAATACTGCAACTGTTTTGATGTTCTTAAGACCCAGTAAGCTCTAAAGTGGTGATTGTTCTACCTCATTATTTCCAGAAGGAGCTTCAGACACGGCATTGACCACCACAGTTACTTCCTGCATAATTAGCATTAAAGAACATAATTGGCCTCAGAACTTTAAAGAAATTACAAAAACTTGTTCAAAAACTTACCTGCGACTCAGGTTTTGGTACATAGTTTTCAGCTGGCGTTATGCTCACAATCTGATCTACTATTGTTGCTCCCTGAACAGAGTCACAATTTACACTTTTTCAGGAATTTTATCCCGAATATTTATTCACGTGAAAAAAGAAAATATTCCCAACCACATTAATAACCTCTGCAATACAACTATTTCATGTATTCACTAAGGAATTTTTTTCCATTCCAGAAAGGATGGCATTGACATTTCATACTATTTATATGCCTGAAGAGCATACTCTTTCTAGAAATAGGGTTTACAAACACAAACAATAACTAAATAAATTAATCTCCATATTAGTGAAATAAGCCTATTATTAGACTAAAATTTCTGTCATGCTGGTTTCCAAGAAATTTGAAGGCATATAGTTGTTCTATAGAAGACAATAATCAAATAAAACAGGCCAAAATACAAGTTTTTGATGAATAATCATTGACTCAGTAAAATAGGCCAAAATACTAATTGCTATTATCAAAGAATAAATTTACACTCTTAACAATAAACTCCAAAAACTCTCCCTACTTCACTCATTCATACTCGCCAGGAAGTTCACAGACAATTTGGCAGAATAACTTCATGCATCAGAGCGACCACAGACAGAAAACATGTGCTGAATCCAAATCAAACAATTAAAATAACTCAGTTTAATTTCATGAACTGTAATTTCAGGAAAAAATATCAAAATCCATGACAGTTAATATGCAGAGGGACTAATTTCTTAATAAGTTTCCTCCAAGGAAAAGTTTCCTACAGCAACTCAGCAGTGCATAGGCAAGTCCTAGTGAGTGCCTTAACCTTATTCAATCATCAGGGAACATATGGTTAGAATCATTCATCAGGACTTCAGAAGGTAGCTTCTTCTGTTCATAAGAAGCGGACCTCTCACAACTACTAAGTTGATGCTCCATTTAAATGAGGAACTCATGCAAGAAAAATTTAGGGCCAAACAAGTTTTTGAGTGAAATTAGGTTGTTTAGAAATAGAAGCATGGTTTTTAAATATACCTAAAAGAATCTAGTTCATGTTTGTGCATGTCACTTTGAAAGGTACAACAGCCACTTCCTAGTTTAAGTTTACATTTTACCAGTAATCAAATGACGCCACTGATGATCAACTCCTATGTCCAAAATAAGTAAATTATTGTCTGTCGCCCTGTATTAACTTTCTGATAATCTAACCAATTAAAAGAGAAGTTTCTGATGAATTTAAAAAGTGGAGAAGAGGTTTATTTCAATTCTGGAATCACCAAGGTGTTGCCTGTATTTGACCCAAAACTAGGAGCGTGTAATGATATTGACATTTCTTTTTAAATAAACAAGAAGGTGAAGTAGATTTTAATTAAAGCGTTATCTTGCAATTTACTCATTTCAATTTAACTAATCCTGATGACGATGATTGAGCTAATTTTAGGAACAGATACAGCCTGTTATGGCATGCAATAGAAGGCTTCAGTTTAGTGGGTAAAGTCAAAGACAAGCATTCAAGTCATTCTTCCTTTACATTGCTTCAAGTTCATTCCGCAACATAAATAAATCGAATAAACCCACGAGATAATCTGATTTCTCAATGTGTAATAGCTGGAACATATGCACAAGGCAGGAAATAAGTAAACAAGGCAGTTTATTAAAAAAAAGAAAGTAGAATTAATTCTAGATAGGGGATACACACCGATAGTAACAATGCAATTTCAAGAGCTTTAGCATCCTTGAATGTAACAAATGCGGTTTTTGACTGCCCATATTCACTGCATCCACAAAAGGCAAAAAAATAAATAAAACAAAAAATTCGTATTCAATCTCCACTTCCCCAATCCTACTTAATTTCGTACACATGCCATTCAAATGCAAATGTTGCCTTACCCTTTCCACACATGAAACCAAGCTGAAATAAACATATTAAAAGAAAAAAATTAGTATTTATTTGCTGTTTCCCATTTTACCCCATTTCGTGCATATTCTTAGCAACTAATAGAGAATTTAAAGAAAACTTCAATACAGAGTTTAAGAATTAGAATCAATAACTTCACTATTTACCCAAAAAGAAATTCACCGTAGTGTTTATATCATTTTGGGAATGAAAAGAACATAAAACCCAAGATCTAAAAAGCATCATTTTCTTTATTTGTTTTTCGTTTTCCCAGCAAGCAAACACAAAACTAAAAGAGAATTCAGAAGAAAATAAAGATATAACGGGTACCACAGGATCTCAATGCGTTCGATATCTCCGGAGAAAGAGAAGAATTCATGAATCTCTCTCTCGTGGGCTAGATCTGAAACATTCTTTACTTGAACAGTTCTCGTCTGTTATATATTTAAAAAAAAAAAAAAAAAGAAACAAAATAACTCAAGAATCAGTTGTTTAAACATGGAATGGGTAGTGTTGAAATAGCAAGATTAAGGGTTTTGATAGAGAAGAAACTGAGTAAACTACTGACCTGCTGCATTGTTAATAATGGGGTCGAGTTTTTGCTTTTGAAAATTTGTAGTGTTTTGTATGTCTGCGCAGCAATGCGGAGAGAGAGAGAGAGAGAGAATTAAAAGAGCCGACCAGACAGCTTGGAGCTAAGAGAAGGAATGTGAGCACTGAGCAGCAAGGAGAGAGACGCAATGCAGGCGCAGTTTCATAAATGCCCCTAGGTACCCTTTAAAATTGTGGTTTACTAAATTGACTGTTTTACCCTTTCTATTATGTGTAATAAATAAATCTATTTTTATAAAAAAAATTAGATTCCAGAAATTAACATAATTTTAATATGCTGAAAGATTTTTTTGGGTCGGTTTCATCATTTTAATATGCTGAAGGAATACAATCCACTAATAAAAGATAGCTAGATGAGCCTCACAATAAAAAAAAGAAATAGATAAATAAATAAAGAAGCTTTCAACAATTTTTTTTTTATGCTTATACTTATAATGTGAAGAGGTTAAAATAAAAAATAGATTATCGATATAGAAATTTAATTTTAAATAAATTATTTATTAAGTTTAGAGTTGCTTAATATTTATTTTATATTGGCGCGGTATTTTACTTTTAAAATTTAAGTCTAAATAATGATTGACATCATAAATTTTATGACTAATGATATAATATTAAAATCAAATTTTTAAATATGTAATTTAT
Organism: Citrus x clementina; assembly: GCF_000493195.1. Lineage (NCBI taxonomy): Eukaryota > Viridiplantae > Streptophyta > Magnoliopsida > Sapindales > Rutaceae > Citrus > Citrus x clementina. The sequence goes on from NW_006262339.1 coordinate 41,579,721, forward strand.
TTTTATTTTTTTGATTTAATTATTAACTCAATGGATAGTTTTCAAATGAAAGTTATGTATGAGCACCATGCTGAAAGACTTCATATTTTTAACTATATTTTTAATGCATTGTTCCTTTTGATTATGTTGTTCGTGCATGATTACAGTAAAATTAATTTTAGTTATCATCATAATAAGAATTGGATCACTCTATATTACGTTAAACGTAACGTACACACACTCACAGCAACAGTAACAAGTCTTATCATTATAACTGTTGCTGTGAGTGCGTGTATGTTATGTTGAACGTAACATAGCAGAAGCCATAAGAATTTAGTATAAAAAAGAATTTGGAGAAAAAAAAAGGTCAATATTCTCACTTGGGGGTGAGGATGCAATTTAAAATTTCATAAATGCGAATAGGGGTAAAATGGTAAATATAAAGTACAAGTGATTTGATTCCTTTCTTGGTCAATATGTGGATATATTTTGAACTTTGAGCGACGACCTTGACCTTTGGTGGACTTGCATGAGTCACGCTTTCTTTTTTCACGTTCTTTTTCATCCGGTTTTGATTTCAAGAAATTATTAACTTAATCAAACTTTTGGCATAATCCCCTCTTCTTTTGACCCGTAATCCCCTCCTTTTGTTTGTATTTGCCTTTGTAATTTTCATGTGCTGGCATTTGTTTATTCTTTTGTTTGTATTTTAATGTGCGAACATTTATTTATTCTTGAATATCGTATAGAATGACACACAGCCCTTTGCATATTTTTGAAGTTTTTTTTTTTTAATTTACTCTCCAACTAACCTTATTTATGGGAAAATAAAATAAAAACTTGTTTCCAACTTAAATTAGCTACAGTTCAGATTTTTATTGTTATTACCTTTAGCGTATGTGGTCATAAATTCAAGTTTTATGAGTTTATTAAAATACTTTCTCTTCTACAAATAGAATAGAAGTAAAATATCACTCACTATATTAGTGGGAGTGATTACCAAGCTAATCTCGGTAAAAAGAAGCCTAGAGAGATATCACCAGAGTACTAGATTCAAGCCAGTCTCTTCTATAAATGTGATAAATGTGGATAGAACCTCTGAGCTGTACTGCAAATTTATATATTTAAATTTTCAATAGACTTAATACCCATTTGTGTGTGGAAAAAGAACTGAATAAATTGAATGGGTTATGGATTAGAACTTAATTAGGGTTCTTCTGATTTTGAATCATTGATCGGGTTCAAGTTCTAACTGGAAATTGCTACAAAGTTTGTCTCTCAACCAAGTCATTAACTAGCTAATGAGGATATTAACCATTAAATAATCAATAAACCTAATTAATACAGTTCCAAATACAATGAAGATGGTCTAACTTTTTCTCTTCGATTGAGTCTTCTGAATAATAGTACACTCTCAGCCGTCTGCACAAGCTGCCCACGCCATCTCCAAATTAATGAATTACCCATTTTATTTTCTCCTCATTGGGGAGGGAGTTTATTGTAAATTTAGGTATGAGATGATTTTCTTCCACTTGAATCTAAATTTATGGGGGTTAATTATGGTTCTTTTTACTATTTTTGTATGCTATCGTGTGTGGTTTTTTTTTTTTTTTATAATTAGATTGGAATTCTCAAGAGTTGATCATATATGGAAAGTTACAAGCTACGGATCTTTTTCAAATAGAGTAAGAATTATCTATGAGTTGGTAAAGTTTATGCTAGTGGTGAAGGGTACTGAAGTAGCTACGGGTTGCCTGCGAAATGTCTAAAATGGAGCTCTAATTTGTGGTAATGTGAAATGTCGGCTGTTCTTTCTTGATAGTTAGTAAAATTGAAATAATTTGTTTTGTTGTATTTTGTAATGAATCTTTTTGTACATGGATCTTCATTTCTATTATAAATTTGGCAGAATCAAATTCCTTTTCACTTATTTAAAACAATAACACACAGAAGCAATCGAACAAAATAAAATTGTTACGGATAACAAGGCAATCAATAATTTGAACACATTTGGATGTTAAAGTTCTTTTAAAATACGAAAAAGAACCCCACAAGAAATGAAGACAAAAGTTGGGAACCGTCCATCCAGCAAGATTTTAAGTTAATAATCTTGATAGATCATAAAATTTTTGTGTTTTAGAAGGTAAAGAGACTCAACAATATATTTATTTTCTTTTTTTCATTTCTTTTTAAATGGTTACAACTTACAACTCAATGATAGTTTAACAAATGACAATTTATTACACAACCTATTGACTTGACCACATAACAACTATACGACATGGGGGTTTTAGGTCATTCTAAAAATATGAAAACTAACTTGATAATTAATTTAAATCTTAGAGACTAAAGGTGCGATTGGGAGTGAGTTACAATAGATTTTAAGTTGCAGTTGTTGTGGAATAAAAGTCTCAGTTGCTACTAAACACCTCAGCAGCTCAATTTTAGTAGTCAAACTGTCACACATCACTCCTAAATGCATCCTAAAACGATCATTTGTGCATTTAATATATCCAATAATACTTATACACAGCGTTTCAGTTTTCATGCCAAGGTTTCCAGACTGAATGAAGGCCAAGAAATGGCACTGAGAATGTCACAAGAAGAGCTGCCCAACCGAATAATGAGTCCGAGCTGCAGAGCAAGCCAGACTGAATTTGGGCCCAGAAGTAGCTAAGCCATCTGTTTTTCTGACCAAAAAGGAATTTCGCAAACAGCTCACTTGCTTGCTTTCCAACTCATCCCTTTGCTTATTTTAGTGTGATTAATTAGTCCATAAGAGGCGAGCAATCCCTTTGCAAAATATGGTTCAAGCCTTCAAGCCATGTGCATCGAAAAGCTGGGATTACTTAAAAAGCTGTGGTGGCCCAAGATTTTGTTTCATCCAACCATTCCAGCCACAAAGTAATTAAAAACAAATATTATCCCAAACATGACAAAAACAGAAAATTTCCATGGAATTGCTTTTATGTGATCTTTCCTTTGTAATGAAATTTTGAGTGGCGAATAGACTTAATGGGATATGAAGTGCTGAGAACAATGCTTGGAAAGTTGGTAAAAGGAAGATGAGTCTTGAGTTTGTTTCGCATCACAGGCCTAGTCTACAAGGAAATGCACAATATCTATGCTACCAAACAAAGTTCACATGGCAAAAGCAAGTACTTTTTTGGATTTTTGTGCTTCACACCTTTGAATCCCACCAGCAACAAGAGCATTTCTGTGTAACAAAACCAATATTCGGCTCTGAAAAAGTAACCCAAAAAAAAAAAGGGATCTGTTCCTTGGCCTGCAAGGCTTGCCTGCATTATTTATTAAGTCAATGAAACTCTCCATACTCCTGAAATGGCTTATAGTCTTTAGCTTCTTCCACTTGGTGGCTTGGAAATTGGGGAGATTTTGAGGCATATGTGCGGTGAAGACTTGCTAAAGAAGAGCAATATGGCTGGATTTTTGCCGAAAAACTGTGCAGCATTGGATGTGTGGATGCTTGGTTCCCATGAGAGGGATGCTGCTGTGGCTAGACAAGCACTTGAAGAAAGTGTTGTTAACTTCAAAGCTTTGATTGAGATTCTTGTGGGAAGGAAATCAAGTCATATTGCCCTAATCAAACAAGCCTATCAGACAAGATATAAAAGGCATCTGGACCAAGATATTGCCAATATTGAGCCTCCCCATCCCTACCAAAAGGTAAGCTTGTTTCAAAAAGCACTTTCAGATAATCAAAATCACTTTTTTGGGGCATTGAGCACTAAAAGTTTGGTTTTTTGGGGAAATGTTTCTCAGAATAAAAGCACCCATAGAACAATACCCTTTTTTTTGCTTAACATAGAGCCTCTTAGTTTGATTTTACGAACGATGATTTTATAGAAAAGATTGGCAATTTGACAGATTCTTGTGGCACTGGCTACATCACACAAGGCACACAATGCAGATGTTAGCCAACATGTTGCCAAATGTGATGCAAAAAGGCTTTATGAAACAGGGGAGGGCAGTCCAGGAGCCGCCGAAAAAGCTGTTGTGCTGGAGATTTTCAGCAAAAGGAGCATCCCACAGATGAAGCTGACATTTTCTTGCTATAAACACATCTATGGACATGACTACACGAAGGTAATTAACATTGTCTTGCCAGCCCTATATGATCCTAATTTACAGACTTTTAACCGTAAAATTGAGATGAAATTTAACAGCTTCTTCCATTATCGGTGCATTTTTCAGTCGCTTAAGAGGGGAAACTCCACGGATTTTGAAGATGCACTAAAAATGGTTGTCAAATGCATTCTAAATCCACCCAACTATTACGCAAAGGTAATAATTATTTAGCCTTGCGGCCTTCTATAATACCATTAACAAAGCGGATGAACATATTTGTATTCTTTTTTTGGGGCCAAAATTCATGCATATCTCTGCTACATTACACTGAAATCCCCTGTATTCGAAATGCCTCAATGATCGTTGCCGGAATTGACCGTAAGTGTTAGGTCTTTTGCACATAAAAAGTTGAAAAATTGGCATCAGTGGTAAACTTATTTCCTGGGTGCAGACACTGTATGCAAGCATCAAGGGGACAAGGGTTGATAAGGCCGCGGTGGCACGTGTGTTGGTGAGCAGAGCTGAGGTCGACATGGATGAGATTCAAAGGATTTTCAAGAAAAAATATGGGATGGAACTGAGAGATGCAATATGTGAGAGCATTCCATCTGGGGATTACAGAGATTTTCTTGTTGCTTTGGCCACAAAAGCAAGTACTGCTTAGTCGATGATTTGAGTACATTATGAAGTCTTGTTTACAATAATCTACATTGGCATATATTTGAGTAGATTAACTAGCAGCACTATGGTGTGATGGAAAGGCAGTGGTGAGACTTGAACCTTTTTTATAAGCATTTCAAAAGTGATGATGTTATCATCAACTGTTTTACTAAATGTCAGTGGCTTCTCCAATATCATGTTGGAAGAAGATGCTACTGTAATTAATGCAAACAAGAATCTTCCTGATTAAGATACAATGTCAATAGGGTACTCGCCACATCCCAAAAATTCCTGAAATGGCGAATAAATTATTGGTCAGCCAACAAATTAAAAAAAAAAAATCAACAAACAAATACAAAAAAAGAAAAAAAAAACCATACTAGCTCGGATTTAAATAATTGCTTAACCATATTGAATGTATTGGAGGGAAGGAGTTTGAGTCCTAATATTTTTTTTTTTTTTCCAATTTGGGTGGTAGATTCGTTTATATTGGGCATAACATAAATCTTCAATCCATCCTAGGTATTATTAGATGAATTTAAGGTTTTGAGAATAAAAGCTAATGTAATGTTAATAAAAAAAAAAAGAGGTAATTACATGCCTGAGAATTAAGAAAAGAAAGTTGTGAAGAAAAAAGAAGGAATATTAATTGTGTCCCACATGCATGAGAAGATTGTCTAGAGAAGGATTATCCAAAGACAAAAACCAACTCCAATAATAAATTCTCTTTCAAAGTCTAAAGAAACCTCAAGCTGCTACCCCCTCGATTTATTACACCACAAGATCGAATTCTACACGTATAAAAAGCAACTCACCAGCGCAGGGAATTAGGGATGCATATATCATTCACTCCACAAGACATATTTCCTTAAAATAAGGGATAAATCAATGGAACAAAGCTTAAGCTCCAAGCTAATCTCCAATCCTATTGCAGCTGGCGAAGAGAAGAACATCAACAAGATCTTTAAGTCCATCCCAAAGGCATAATACATAATTATTTCTCAAATAAATATACAAGAACGCTTTCATATTATCACATTGTTGTACGTAGGTTACAGGAAAGATCAACTTCATGCGCGTATCAACGATTAAGGTGAGGTAACGATTAGTGGGGAAAAAGAGAATAGCGTTTGCCAAAAACACAAAGTTTGTACGGGTTGCAAGAAAGTGGACGGTTGTTGCGAAATAATCAAAGTTTCTACGGGCTGCAAAAGGGAGGGAATTGACGTAACGTTTTCGAATGGGATTCTTTATTTTAAAATGCCAAAGAGAAGTCAATGGTGTGCAGTACAAAATCGACTAGCTAGAGACTGCTGCAACAACTCTGAAGCTTGGGGCAGTTGCTGTGCTGTTGGTGGTTGTTGCTGTTCAAGCATTTTTAGGTTGCATCAAATATCGCTAATTCTTTTCGTGTTAAGGACTTATATTTACAGGCTTCATATATCATGTTAATTTCTTGATATTAATTTAAAGTTCTTTGAAGCACGTATTTTATTACTAATTTGTGTCGATGACAAAATAACAATTAATGCGTTAATTGAAATCAAATGAGCTGATGCATTAATTTTCTTCGTTCTTGTGATTTTGCTATTTTGGCTCGTTTAAATTGATTTCTGTCACAAGTAGTAGTGGTGATAAACTTTGATTCACTCCTTGACATGTATGTCAGCTATGAAACCAGAGCAACGTTACATGTATTTATTTTTGGCCAATTTGAAACCAATGCAAAGTTACATGTATGGCTCACACAATCACCATCATCATCATCACCACCACAATGAAACGAACGCGGGACAATAGCCGGAGACCCAGATGGCATAGGGCATGCATGTTTGGTGGTAAATGTAACGTGGCTGAAACAAAGTTTATATATATATATTATAAAGGCCGCTGCAACAACTCTGAAACTTGGGGTGGACGCTGTGGTGTTGCTGCTGGCCGCTGTTGAAGCATTTGTAGCTTGCAAATATCGCCGATGCTTTTCACGTTAACGATGTTAATTTCTTAAAAAGTAGAGTTCTTTGAAGCACGTATTTATTAATTTGTGTCTAATGCATTAATCGACATAAAATGAGCTCCTTCATTCCTGTGATTTTGCCATTTTGGTTTATTAAATTGATTTCTGTCACAAGTAGTGCTGGTGATTGATGAACTCGATTCACTCGTTGACAAGTGAACGCCTTTCAACTGATCATGTATGTCAGATAAATGTTGCTCACACATCATTATCGTGATGACCATAAAATGAATGCGGAACAATAATAACCGGAGACCCAGATGGCATAGGGCATGTTCGGCGATAAGTGGCTTTTTTTTCTTCTTTTTTTTTTTCTAAAATCTAAATAGGATTAAGTTAGTTTGAATTTTGAATAGAACTGAATGCCGGAATATAAATTATTTATAGTTTTTCTCTTGTTTGAATTGCTGAAAACAAATATTAGGTTATTTCTTTTTTAACTTAAAACTTTAAAAACAAGTATTTTTATATTTATACCCTTATAAATGTTAAACAAATATAATAAGCACCTCAAAGAACTTAAATAAGATAATATATTATCATAATATAAATCGTGTTCAATTGAATACAACACCTTATATTCTAAATTAGTTAATCAATTTTATTATAGTTCATGATGTTTTTATATGAAAAATATTCATAAAAAAATTATGAAGGTAAATAATGCTATTTTGAAGGAAATAAAAAAATAAAATTAATAATAATCTACCATTATATTATCACAAGTTATAAAGATGGGTAATAATGCGAATTATTAAATTTTATTTAGGTAAGAATGGAAATTAATTAATTAGAAATGAATATTTTGGAGAATATCTTTTAATGATATCATTATAACTTTTTAGATTAAGCAAAAAGCTAAAAAAAGAATTGGCTTAAAAACTTAATGATTTAATAACTGAAAATTTTCATTAAGTTCAAAAAACAAATTGAGTTAATGACTTAACTAATTGAAACTAAGGTGATGCTTTTTTTTTATTATTTGAAATCTGAATAGGCTTGAATGGATCTCAAATCTAAATAGACATGAATGTCTGAATTTGAATAATATGTTTGTTTTTTTTTAAATCTCTGAAGATAAATATTAAGTTGTTTTTTCAACTTTAAAAACTAAAAACATGTACTTTTACATTCATATCCTTATTAAATTTGAATGTCAAGTGTGTGTGTGTGTAAGCAAAACGACGTTCAAGTGAATACGTAATAATTTTGGAATTATAATATATAAATTTTTTTAATAAAAATAAATTGTATAATTACATAAAAAAGTTTAAGAATAATATCTTTGATTGATTACTAGTAATGGGAGATTAAAGAACTTGACGAGAGAAGCAAAGTGAGGAGGAATCCCATGATGGCCAAAAAAAATAAAAATGAGATTATTAGTCGGTAAATATGTATAGGTGGGTTTTGTGATAGGCATGAAAAATAAATAATAAAATGAGGATATTTTTTACATTAAAAATTAGTTGATTGATTCGGATTTCTTCATTCAGTAAAAAGTAAAAAAAGATTGACTTATTTTATTAAGTCAAAATTATTTGAAAAGTCCCACTAAGTTATAAAAATAAACACCTATACTTAACTTAATTAATTAAGTCACTTTAAATCATTAAGTTAAAAAAAACAAACATCCTCTAAGTTAATTAAGTCATTAAGTAAAAAAAAAGGAACAATCCCTAAAGGTACCATAGCTGAAAAAATGGTTTAAAAAACAGTAAAGAGTAATGTACCAACCAACCCAGAGTTTATATTGAGAAGGAAAATGATGTTCTCACAAATTTGCACACAAAGGTTTGCACAAAACGGTGTGTTTTGTGCAACCTTTAAAAGGCTCTTCGTACGTGCACAACAACACACACGCTCTTCCCAGCTGCTCCCACTCGCGTCTGTCTCCTTTCACTGCAACAAAAACCCAGCAGCTTCGTTCTCCACACAGCAACGGAAACGACACAAATCCCAACAGTAACAAAAACCCAGCAGCTTATCCCGTCTCCACGCACAGTCAGTCTAACCTTCGTTCTCCCTCATTCTCTCGACGCCATTCTCCCTTACTCTCTCGGCTATGTGCTTCCTCATTCTCTAGACGCCATTCTCCCTCGCTCTCGGCTCTGTACTCTCTCATTCTCGCTGGATCTTTTTTGCCACACTCTCTCGGCTCCGATCACCCTCATTCTCGGTGGCTCCATTCTCCCTCACTGTCTCGGTTCCGATCTGCCTCAATCTCTCCCTCAATCTCTCGATCTCAGTTTCATCACTCTCTCTCCCAACACAACCGAATTAACGGAGCTTGTTAAGGTTAGTGTTCAATTTATTGCTTTAATTTGTAATTAATTGAAAATTAATTATTTTGCCCCATTTCGGCCACTTGGATTTTGAATGGTTATTGTTGAGGGTATAGTGATTTTAGGTTGTATTGATATTAGCTTTGGATTTTGAACGAATTGATTTATTTTTCCTATTTCGGCTGTTAGTTATTGTTATTTGGGAATTCATTTTGATTTGGTTATTGTTCTCGGGCAAGTATTGTTACTAACCGTTGTGGCAGCAAATTGGAGACATGATGTCATGCAGTAAAGTAGGCATTACCTTATACTCCACGAATTTCTCAGCATGCTGCCTTGCTTCTTCTCTGGAATCCTTGAAAAATCTATAAGTAATTGATGAATTATTATGTACAATTTGATTGACAAACATTATTAGAGAGATATTAAGTTTGCAGGAGATAGTCAGCAAAAACCTTGAGAGCAACATTGTTGTGGCTGTTTTTTCTTTTGGAATTGATTAGTAGCTGGTGTGTCCTATATTGTTTCCCTGTCCAGTTTCTTAATGCTCATTAACTATTATGGCTTTTTTTTCTCCTTTTCAGTTGCTTAAATTGGTTGGATATTTCTATCACAATGTCCTCTAGCATGAGTGAAGTTCCAAATCCACATATAAAAACTTGTGAAAAGTACTGCAATGATAAGATCTTACCAACTTCACGCACAAGAGAGAATCTGAATCGTAAGTTTTGGAAGTGCAAAGGATGTGGGGCATTAGAATGGGACAACGATCGGAAGAACAATGAATATACTGTGTGTCGAGGGGTGGAAGATCGAAATATGAGCGAGATTAAAATTGATCTCTTACTAGGAGAAGTGCGCAAGCTAGGGCATCAAATGGAATGTTTGTCTCTTAAATTTGAATTGCTTTAAAGAGAACTTCAACGAAGTTTGCAACCAAGTGTTATTGTAAAATATGTCCCACAAATAATTATATGTATTTTCATATGTATTGTATTTAAATTGTATATTCAACTAATGTATTAACTTCTCTTATTTGCAATGAAAATTACGTTTATGGTTGAAATATTATTTTCTGTTATTTGTAACTTTGCATTAAATCGTTCTCTTAATTTTTGAAAGTGTTACCATCGATGGATCCGGGCGATTGCATATATATCATCATAAACGTGGTGATTTAGGTGATTCTCATTATATTTATACTTATAATGAATTGATCATGTTAATGTTACCCATATCATTTCACATTTTCTCTCCATCTAAATTTGTATTGAATTTTTCAAATTTTAATATTACCACGTTTATTAAAATTTTCCGCACAAAATTTTCCGCAAGCAGGGCATACAAACACATTTTCCATCTTTGTGTGTGTGTGTGTGTGAGAGAGAGAGAGAGAGAGAGAGAGAGAGAGAGAGAGAGAGAGATTCTCTTACTCCTAGCGAAGAAAAACATATAATACACAAAATAAACTAAAATAAAAATTTAAAATTCAGGACTGGTTGCTCAACTTCGAAATAAAACTCTAATATGTGTATGTGAGTACATATACATATAATTGCTTTTTTCTTTTAAAACCGATTGCATATCATCATAGGGTGGAAAAACTAACCCAGATTATCAACACCTCAGATTATCAAAACACACCCACATCATCATCTTCATGATCATGCAGAAGTTGTATTAAAAAAAAAGAATAGAAAGAAACATGCTGAAATTAATACTAGTCAACTAAAAATGAAAAAGAAGATGCACAAATATGTCCCCTGTTTCTGAGAATCTAATTTAATGGCTGCCACTATTTTAATGAAAATTACACATTTATGCTCAGTTAAACATATAATTCTCCATAATTCAAACACAAGTATAATAACAAACATATGATTCTCCATAATTAAAACACAAGTATAATAGCAAACATATGATTCTCCAAAAACACAAGTATAATGTTATTTTCCAAAATCACGTTGAAACTCCGAATTAACTCCATATTCATTAGCTTGCTGAAAGAGTAACTGCTGAAAATGTCCATGCTGAAGAATTGTGGGTGCTGGTATAAAAATTCAAACATTATGTTATAATAAGAAATACAATAGATAAAATAAATGAAAAAAAAGTATATATATATATATATGGTGAACAACTTACATTATAGTAGTTTGCAGTTCCATATGGGTATATATTCGTATGAATATCACTTCCTCCAACATTTTGAAGTGTCTACATAAGATCCACAATAAAACTATTAAGTTATGTACGTATTAAGTTATGAAAATTAAGAAAAATGATAAGAATCCGGCCTCACTTACCGCTGCAATATTGCTTCCTTGTGGAATTACAACAGACACTTGAGAAGATAATATATTGTCTGCATGTCCATCCTGCAAAGTCAACAAAAAAATCATTTAAGCACCATATGTAATAAATTATTTTAATTAATTAATGGTAAAACTAACCTCTGCATCCGAACGTGTTGAATTCTTTTTAGGTTTGGTAGACCTTGTTGACTTTTTCCTTTGACAAGGTGGACGACCTTTCCGACGCCTCACTTCTGGATCACTTACTCCCTCAGTTGTATTTGTTGAAATTCTCATGCTGTTACTACAACTTTCTTGACCTGAAAATCCCGCGTTGTTACCTCTGCATTGAATTGGCTCTGGTAGATCTTTCCGTACATCCTCAATCCAATTCAAAACAAGATTAGAACTCTCAACATTTCTTGCAGCCACGTTTGCAACTTCCGGAAACCTAACACATATTTTCTCATACCGCTTTTGTTCATCTGTGCAACCGTGCAACTCATGACTCGTTTTGACCCTACTATGCATCTCCACACATCTTTTCTCCATCTTCGTAGAATGTACTTTTCTGGAAGTACTTCCGAGTCATTGCGTATCATGATGTAAATGGCATGTCTGCACATAATTCCTCTAAATTGGAACATTGAACAACTGCAACTGATCTCACCCTTATCTTTTTCAAAATGTACTTAAAAACAAATTCTTTTCTTAAACTTTCCAATTTTAACATATTCTCTGACTATATGTTCATAACCCATTGAATTGACGAATTCGCAATACATCTTCGCAGTCAACTATTTCTGAAACTTTGAAATGGTGTACACATCTCGAACTTGCTTCTCCATCTTATAAGATGTTACGCATGGCATTTATTGTGAAAGACATTTGGCATCTTCTTCGACTTCCTTTTGAACTTTACTTTTTAATGCATTACTATATTGCTCTACAAACTGCTTCAATGCGGTTTTTGAGTTAACATAACCATCAAAAAACGCATTCATGCTCTCACTTCGTTGAGTAGTTGACATTCCAGCCTAAAAACTATCTTTCAGGTAACATGATACCCAATGATGTCTCTCATTATACAAGCCCTGTAGCCAATCATTACCACCCAAATTATATTATACAATCATGCGGTGCTAGATTTCCTCGAACTTTGCAGGGCTCTGTGAATCATAAACAGCACAATGCAACATATCGCTAATATCACGATATTGTTTATAGCCCCCTAGCTTATCCGGAATCTTCTTAAGTATATGCCACAAACACCACCGATGTCGAGTATTAGGATAGACAGCAGAAATTGCAATTTTCATGGCCTTGTCTTGGTCTGTAATAATTTCAATGGGAGCGGAATTGGACATGCATGCTAGCCACGTTCGAAATAACCAAGTGAACGTCTCAACATCCTCATGTGAAATCAATCAACATCCAAACAAAATATAATGACCATGATGATTTACTCCCACAAATGGAGCAAATGGCATGTCATACTTATTTGTAAGGTTTGTTGTGTCAAAAGTAACAACATCTCCAAACTCTTTGTATGCTTCTCTATTCATTGGCTCAGCCCAAAATACATTTTTCAATCGACCCTCATCATCTACTTACATACTAAAAAAAAACATATTGTCGTCTGACTGCACTCTCATAAAATAGTTTTGAAGAGCAGCCGCATCTCCATCCCCAAGTCGTAGTCGTCTTTATTTCTGTATATGATTTCTACAATCTCTTTCTGTGAATGTCACATTTTCATAGCCACCAGCCTCAATAACAAGTGATTGATAATTTTGGGACAATCTAATCCCTGCTCTATCATTTACATCAAGTTTCTTTTTTGCATATGAACTAAGGCTGCGATTGCATCGGAAAAATTTATACTCGGTTGGAGTCAACAATGTATGATTGTGTTCAATATTTAAAACTCGAATCCTCCACTTTCCGTTTTCCTCTAATCCTCCTCCCAATTTAACATTGCAACCTATTTTTGCATTAGGTTGGGGCCTTAGCGGATTACTAGATTTGCTTCTTGTTGCACCACTCCGCCCACAAACATAACTCACATGTCGTATCATCCCATCAATGCCCTTACTACTACTTCTCCGCATAACTGGAAACCATTTTCTTTTACCATATTCTCTGTAATAATTATACATTTCAATCTCACTATCGAATGACATCCCAATCATTGGCTCATCATCCTGTAAGTTGTCCTCCTCAATTTCCTCAAACTCTTCAACTTCAATGCTTTTTTCCATATTCTTTATTCGTACAAAATGAATATATTTCATATTAATCAACTAAATATATTTCACATTACTCATGATAAGAACAAAATTCAGATAATCATAATCAACACAATCAACATTAATCGGCAATTGCAATATATGCTCTGTAAAATTTAAATAGAACAAATAAAGAACTAAACAGAACCTAATTGCTCAAAGGCTCACAAAATTCAAAAAATATGACAAAAAATAAGGCTACACGTTAGGCGAGGTGAAGTACCCGAAATGGGGCAAAATAATTAATCTTCAATTAATTATAAATTAAAGCAATAAATTGAACACTAACCTTAACAAGCTCTGTTAATTCAGTTGTGTTGGGGGAGAGAGAGTGATGCAGCTGAGATCGAGAGATTGAGGGAGAGATTGAGGGAGATCGATGCTGAGAGAGTGAGGGAGAATGAAGCCACTAGGAATGAGAGAAAATCGAGCTGAGAGAGTGAGGACGGTGCCGAGATAATGAGGGAGAACGAAGCCACCAAGAATGAGAGAAAACCGAGCTGAGAGAGTGAGGACAACCGAGCTGAGAGAGTGAGGACGGTGCCGAGAAAATGAGGGAGAATGAAGCCACCAATAATGAGAGAAAACCGAGTTGAGAGAGTGAGGACAACTGAGCTGAGAGAGTGAGGACGGTGCCGAGATAATGAGGGAGAACGGAGTTGTTGTTGTGTGGAGAACGAAACTGCTGGGTTTTTGTTGCAGTGAAAGGAGGCAGACGCGAGTGGGAGGAGCTGGGAAGAGCGTGTATGTTGTTGTGCACGTACGAAGAGCCTTTTAAAGTTTGCACAAAACGCACCGTTTTGTGCAAACCTTTGTGCGCAAATTTGTGAGCATATCGCTACTGTATTGAGAATCCTATAATTCTGGACATTGGTATTACTATCGAGATCACTCTCTCCAAAGAAATCGCTTTCAACCTATAATTAGACTCCCCTTTGGTAATTAGTGTGATGTTGTGACTTAAAAGCCATATACAGGATTTCTAGCTATTAAATTAGAGTTAATAGTAGTATAAAATAGTAAAGATAATACCAGTTCATCATGAAAAATGATGAAATCAAATTATCTTAAGCTGTGGCATTTTTCAAGAGTAGTATTTCATGAAACCTTTACTAGTTGAATTATATCAACTAAAATCTACAGTCACTTGGTGACTTAATTTATCGAATAGTGTAGAAATCATAAAAGTTTTAATTAACAAAAAAGACATTCATACAACATTAAGCACAATGTTAAGCACTGAACGGTGTGTGTTTTGAGTTAAGTATAAATTCTCACAGTGGCTAACACACAGCTCACAACATGCGCAAAACTCACACGAGTTTCCCGCAAAATCTCACCAGAATCGAATGCTCTCTCCATTGGCTCTCTATTTGTGTGGTGACTACCGGCTCTCTCTCTCTCTTTACCTCCCTCCCTCCCTCCCCCGTTGCTCACACATCTGACCTTACTTCCTTTTCACCATCGATTTTCTCTGTCTCTCTCTCGCTGTGGGTCTCTCAACAGCTCGCCGTCGATTGCATCTCTAACGGCTCCTCATTGTCTCTGTTGTCTCAAAAATTTGACTTGCAACTTCAACTTCACTCTCTCGGCTGCTGTAATAGATTTGTGGAGGTAATTTGATTCATTAATGCCAAATTTGGTTGAGTTGATTATGAATTTTAGAAGATTTAGTTGCCATTGTGGAAATTTGTGTAGAGAGTATCTATGGTCAAATTTTGTAGTGGGTAAGTGAGCTAGTTTAGATTGATTTGTAATTGCTGGTTGGATTTGTGGCTTGAGTGAGGTGTGGATTTGGTGGGAGGCAGAGGGAGAATGCGCATGCTGTCTGCCTTGCGTTCAACAGTGACATTTTTATATTTGTGCTCAAAATGCCCCGTTTGGTGCTTAATATTGGTGCTTAATGTTGTGTGAATATCGGAATTGTTTAATTAATTAGTTTGGTAAATATGTAATCACATGGCTATGAATTAGGAAAAGAAAGTTAGGGATAGGAAAGAGAAGGAATATTTTCTCACTCATGCGTGAGAAGATAGAATTTCACTTCCAGACTCAGCAGCTAGAGAGCAAGGTGAAGGGAATTGAATTGTACGTATTCGGATTTCGGTAAACCTCGAAATGTAATAATGTTAAATAAATAAATAAATAAAACGTGTAATTACTTTAAATGTCTTCAAACTAAGAAAAGAGAATTGTGAAGAAAAGAAGGAATATTAATTGTGTCAGCGCATGACAAAAGATTGTGTAGAGAGTGGAGAAGGATTCCAAAGACAAAAGCCAACTCAAATAATAAATTCTCTTTCGGAGCTCAAGCGACCCCTTCAATTCATTATAGCACAAGTGTGAATCCAACACATATAAAAAGCAACACATCAGGGAAATAGGAATGCATATATCATTCGCTCCACAAGACATTTTCCTTCATTTAAAAAAAAAAAAAAAAACAGATACATCAATGGAAACTAAGCTTCAGCTCCCAGCTGATTTCGAACCCTATTGCAGATGGCGGAGAGAGGAACATCAATACGTTCTTAAAGTCCATCTCAAAGGTGGTATATATAAATATTTCTAAATAAATATAATCAAGAAAAATTAGATGCTCTCATTTTCATATTATTACATGGTTGTAGGTTTCAAGAAAGATCAAATTCGTGTCTTTGTGAACGATCAGGGTAAGCTAAGGATTAGCGGAAAGCGTCCTATAGATGAAAACAATGTGGAGAGTTTTAGCAAAAGAATCGAAGTTCCTAAGGATTGCAAAAGTGATCGAATTAAAGCAAAGCTTTCTAATGGAATTCTTCGCTTAACAATGCCAAAGAAAACACATTCACATGTAACACGAAATCAAGCTGCTGCAACAGCTGGAAGAAACACTCTGAAACTTGGAGTTGGGGCGGTTGCTGTGGTGTTGGTGGCGGCGGCAGCTGCTGTTGAGGTGTATGTAGCCTTCAAATATCGCCAATGCTTTTTTAATATAGGCGAAACTTGGCGGTCGTCCAGGATTCAATATTTTTAGGAATGCCTCATCTTTTATATTTCTTAAATAATACTCAGAAATAATGATTTTTTTAAGTTACCCATAATGTATAACTTCCATAAATAAATAAATGTTCGATAAATTAATAATACTGATTAAATAATAAAATCTTTCGGACTCGACTTAAAATTTTTAGAAATAATCCCGTATTCACATATCAACAAATTGCGTAGAAAGGAAATAGTTTTTACGAAAATGAAATTCTTGTGTAGGGCAAAGTATAAATCCACAAGTTTTATTATTCTTATTTCTTTATCAAATATTCTTAATCAAACGAATACAAATTGAAGGATCAGCTTATAGTAATTAACATGCAATATTACTGCTCACAAAAATTTGCATAACTTGACAAGGAATTTATTTTTGGCCAAGTTCAAACCAGTGCAAAGTTAATCGGCGATCACCTAAATGTTGCTCACACCATGATCATTGATCATCACCATAAAACGAATGCGGCTACCGTAACCGGAGACCAGATGGCGTAGGGCATGTTTGGCTGTTAAGCTTCAGCTATTATGAGATAAAAGCTATAGTTATTAAGGAAAAACTTATGGGTCTATGACAGATAATAATTTTTTGTTAATTTATACATTTAACAACGATGAAAAAAAAAAGGGAATCAAGTCAGAGGAAACAGAAAAGAAACAAACCAGCAGCTGGGCTGTGCCGTCACAGCCCAACGGGCGTTACCAAACACACAACAGCCTAGCTACTGAGAAGTAGTGCCAAACTGGCCCACAATCCAGGAAGCACTACTTATATTAATCAATTAATTTACTTAGTTAAGGTGCAGCAGCATCACTGTATCCTGACTCAGCCTAACCGAGGCTTCCCTTTGATTTTTAATTGATAATTTTAAAACATACAGTAAAGATGATTCGAGTTTTCTTATTTCATATTTATACATGTATGTATGTATATGTAAATGAAGTCAAATTATTTTAACTTTTAAAATGTAATTGTATTATTGTTAGTATTTTTTGAACATGTCAATGAAATACTAGGTAAGCAACCCAAGAGGGGGATGAATTAAGTTTCTAAAAATTGTGGAGAAATATAAAAACAAAATGCAAATATCAAATAAAATTATTCAAATAATAAATAAATCACAACAATCAAAATGTAAAGAGACAAAGGAAAGAGAATCGAACATGAGATTTTTACATAGTTCGGCAAACTCTACCTATGTCCACGCCTCCAAACTCACCGGGCTTGAGGATTCTACTATTCAAACCTTACACCCTAAGGCTTCTAAAATCCTTTGATGTTAAAATGAAAATTGTACAATTTTTTTTCACACAATGTATGAGTTTTACAAATGAAAACCCAAAGTGTGATTTGATAAAAGACCAATCAAGTTCCAAGCACAAGAGAGATTGAATACACAATGACAAACTCAATGATGATCGTAGAATCCAACATTATTTGAATTTGATTGAGCTTTTTTATAATTGGAGAAGAAAACTAGTTGTTGGTGACTTTTTGGGCATAATCAAATTGTCGTCCACTACTGTCGGATCACCATTTTGACATTGTGTAAATTACCGTTATTCAGAATTTTGAATAACCGATTCATTGTTTAGAGTTGTTGGTTTGCCGTTTTATTCCAAAGACCTGCAAGATATTTATCGACTAGCCGTTTGTTCTAAACGATTCACCAATTGCAAACTAATTCCTCTTTGAAATTTGTCGGTTAGCCATTATCAATAAACAGTTTATCGGTTTCAAAGAATTTACTCTCTAGAATTTATCGGTTAACCGTTTTTTAATAAACAGTTCACCGTTATCTTCCAAAATCAAAACTATAAAATTTCCTTAAGAAAGCGGTTTGCTGACTTAGGATTAACGGTTATCAATTTATTTTCAAAATCTTATTTATGTCTAAAACAACTTCATATGGCTTAAAAAATAATTAGTTTTAAAGACTCCAACTTATTTATTCAGTCTGTAATAGGAATGGCAATGGGGTAGGGTGGGGGTGGGGAGGCCTACCCCATTCCCCACCCCGTTAGAAATTTTTGCCTCCATTCCCCACCCCATTCCCCAATAAATTTAGTGGGGTGGGGATGGAGAATCCCCATGTGGGGAATGATTTCCCCATCCCCACCCCATTCTCCATTTATCTATTTTATAATATATATAAATATATTATTTTAGTAAGTTAAAAATTAGAGACTTAAAATAAAATTATCATCATATTATAAAGTATTTAAATTCTTTTAAAAAAATATCTAAAAATTTGAAACAATATCTTAAAATGATATTAAAAGTGAAAAATATTTAAAGAGCGTAGCACCTTAAAAGAGAAAAGAAAATATAACAATGTTTCAGAGTTGAAAAATATTATAGGATTTTCTTTCATTCATATTTTGTTTATGTTGCATAAAAATTAAAAAAAAATTATTAATTGACATTATAATTGATAAAATAAAAATTATTAAATAAGAATTAAAAATATATTTATATATAATGGGGACTGGGGTGGGGGTGGGGTGGGGAGTACAAAACCAAACTCCACCCCATTAAGAATTTGGGGATTATTTTCCCCCCACTCCCCACCCCATTCCCTAAAAATTATTCAAAATTTTTCCCATTTGGGGTGGGGCTCCATGGGGCCCCAAACCCGTGGAAGATTTTGCCATCCCTAGTCTGTAATCATTAAAATCAATATTATAAAAATATGTATGATAACTGTCAACAATTGTGACTTTTTTAAAAGTAATTAATTATTCATAGAACCTTTACAAGTTGAATTATATAGATGAACTAAAATCTACAGTCACTTAAGTAGTTCATCAAATAGAATAGAAATTATATGAGCATTAATTAATAAGTTAGGTAAAGGTATAATTAATGACATGGCTACTAGGGAGGAGGAAGAAGGAATATTTTCTCACCGATGCAAAAGGAGATAGATTGTCAAGAGAATGAGATTATCCAAAGGCACAAACCAACTCAAATCAAATCCTTTGCTTTCAATAAGGAATTTATTCCCTTTCAAAGTCCAAAGAAATCTCAAGAGTTGGCCCATCATATAAAAAGCAACCAAGGGAAATAGAGATGCATCAGCATCATTCACTAGAAAATTACTCTATAACTCTCATACAAAAATTAAGCATAGCCAGATTTATATACATCATTGATGGAAACCAAGTTCTCAGTTGATGAGATCGAACCCTTCTGCAAATGGCAAAAAGAGGAACAACAAGATGTTCTTGAAGTCCATCTCCAAGGTGGTGTTATATCATATTCATTAACAATACACGCATTTTGCTAATAAAATCATCGATCCGTGATCTCATTAAATTGTTGTTATTGTCGCAGGTTTCCATAAATCACAACTGAAGGTCCAAATCAACAATCTTGGGGAGCTAACTATTAGCGGAGAACGTCCTCTAGATCAAGAAAATAAACGAGTTCGTTTTCGCAAACAGATAAATGTTTCAAAAGACTGCAAAAAGGAGGAAATTCATGCAAAGCTTTCAGGAGGGATTCTTTACATAATGATGCCGAAAATAATCCCTGTTTCGCTTCCTGCACAAGCTCGAGAACAAATTGTTAATCAAGAAAAGAGTAATAATAATAATGGAAATGCAAAGCAAAATGATATTGATCATAAGCCTGCCGCCGCGAGCGCAACCACGGCTGGAACAAGCCGTGCCGCTACGTGGAGCATGATGAGCAAGCTGCCGTCAACAAAGTGCATATCTGAGCTAAAATGTTCTGTTCCAAGGCTACAACAAATGGACGGCAAAACAGCTCTGAAACTTGGGGCTTTGGCTGCCGTCATGGTGGTGGCTGCTGTTGGGGCATATGCTGCCTACAAATATCACCGAGCTTTTCATGTTGACGACTAATTAATTTACGGACTCCAACAGTGTTTATGTTGTTTTCTTAAATTATTCCTTTGCTTGATGAGAAAATAACAATGCCTTGAAATGAAACGATCGGCTTCATTTTCTTAAATCCAAAAAAATTATTATTACTTTTTTCAATTAATCCATACAGGTATATATATAAAGAAGAGTAGAAAAAAGCAGCTTATTAATAGGCTATGTGCTGCTTGTGAAATTTTGCACCAACTTAATGTCACACAAAGAATTTATTGTTGGCCGACATATAAATGTTGCTCTCACACCATGATCATAGCCATAAAGACGAGTGCAGCGACGATAACCGGAGAGCCAGTTGCGATGATCCCGGAAGCAGCGTTATCCTCGGGAGTAGTCGGAGATGGTGCCGGAGCGTCGGAAATGACGTTAATGGCCAGCTTCTGGCCAAGGTCAGCACAGTGCCTCTTGGCCCCAACTTTGCCGCAAATGTACCATTTCTTTCCCGGGGTGGCGAGGGGGATCGTGTCATTTCCACTGATGAGTGGCTCGCTCAGTTTTGAGGCAACGCAGTCCTTGAATTCGTTAGCGTTCACTTTAATCACATTGTGGTTGGGAGGCGTGTATCTGAACACTGAAAAACATTATAAACCAATTAAAAAAAAAAAAATTAGTGTTATCAAAATAATTGCTTTTTAATTATTACCTTGCCCGCTAAGAAGTTAATTATTTAATATTTTATGTACCTAATGTGTCACCAACACGAAAAACTTTGTCCTTAGCCCAAGCTGCATAATCAAAGCCGGTCGTCCACCCGGTTTCATCACCGACGATGTGTTCCGTTGCCATGGCGACTGCCGGAAAAACAATTGCGACGATCGCAAGGGTGACAAACCGATAAGAAGCCATTAGAATAATGTTGAAGCTTAATCAAAGAGTATTAACCGGTGAAATATGAGTAAAAGGTTTTGTTATAAGCTTCAATTGTGATCTTGTAATGGGTTATTTGGGGTCTATTTATAGTGAATAATTGTCAGTGAAAATCAGATCATCTGCTTTAATAATTAACTTGAAAACAAGAAACAAACTGGCAAAGGGCTGGCTGGCATCGTGGCATATTATTACATTTCACAATGTGTTGCTTTGAGAATTGGAACCTCGGGTTATACAAAAGAACTGAGGAAGTCAAAATGATGTCTTTTGTTTTGAGTAAAGACATGCGAATAAGGATAAAGAAATTGGTGGTGTCGTGCGTATAATTGTTATTTTAGTGATTTTTTGGTTTGTGGGGAAAGGCAGTGATTAATTCGAGACAGAAGTTTACCGCCGGCTTTAATTATACAATAATAATATAGTTACTGTAAATAGCACAAAATTTAGTACAAAAAACAGAAAAAAAATTCTTATCTTTTAGTAAAAAAAAATTTTGTCTTCTAATAATGATGTGCTATTTTTTTCTTTTTTTACTTTTCGTGCATATATCATTGTTGTTAATTAAATATGGTAGAAAGAATATTTGTGAGAATAGTCCTCTCATTTTCTTGGTTTATTCGTTAGTCATTACCATTCACCGGCCAAATACAGCTATTTTGAATCTATTGATCGGTTTTTGGTATATACACACATGTATGCTTGAGTGTGTAAAATCTTTGCATATAACCTAACATAAAAATTTCTTTGCATATAGCCTAATTATTTGACTACTTTATTATAGAACTAATTTAATAATTTTACCCTTATAATGTATAAAGACCAAATTATAAGTCAAATTATTTCAATCTATATATTATAAAGGTAAACTAAAATATTAGGATTAAGATTCAATACTAAACTTAGTTTTTTATGAGAAACTAATCAATGGTAACATTTATTATTATTTTTTTATCTTTCTTATTTAGCAATTCAGCATTGAATCTTTGTCCAAAATATTATAGTACGATAAATCATGCTTTTGTCGATAATTTTATCCTTTTACATTACAATGATAAACTAGTCACTGATATTATGTAAATCAACCTTAATAGTTAAAGACGGCGAAGGATAATTGAGAAAATTAAAATAAGGTGGATCTAATTGATTCAGTTTGCTATTTGCAAACTATATATATACACATATATTTTAAGGAGATTGTAGTGAAGTTTAGCATTAAACAGGGGTGTGTTTAGGGGAATAACTATCAGGCCTACTTAAGAATTAACGAAGGAAAAATAAAAATAGAGAAAAAGCCATTCCCACAAATATTTCTTCTATCAAGTTATATAGCCGACGCTCAACTTCAATCAATCACTGCACACTTTTCCCTCAAAGCCATTATAAATAGTATCATTATCATTATCGTCATCAATCTTCTTCACCTTCTTCATTACCGTCACTAATCCTTTGCTAGTTACAATCGGAGATTATAACAAAATATGTTTATTCACTCAATTTCATTTGTGTTCCCTTATAACAAAATTTTTTAAGTTATATAACAAAAAAATTATCTATATTTTTTCTTGAATTTTAAGTTAAATAATAAAAATATTATTTTATCAGTGAAAAATTAGATCTAATAGTCATAGAAGTAATGATGTTGGCTTCTAAAAGTTTAATTAAGTCTCTAAAAGTTTAATTAAGTCATTTTGAAAAAATTTTATTTGACTAATCATCCGATTTAAATCTTAGAAGAGGTAGAGGGTTAAATTTTGATACAAAATTTTATCAACACCTCTACTTTTTGAGAAAAAAATAAAGTATCGACATTAAAAATTTCAGTAACTTTTTAAAAATACAAGAGTAAAGTGAAGTGATAATTAGACAAAACACACTTACTAAAAAGTGAATTCAACCAATAATTTATTACAAGTTGTCACAAGGATGTGCGTTTTCAATGTCTCGATTCAAATTATTTTTTAAAAAAAAATTCAATGTAATCTATATTGATTAATCTGTTAAATCCTCAATTCAGTTCATTTTAATCTGATATCTATTCACCCAAGCCCCAAGGACCTAGGTTAAGTTGATAAAGTTTCTAAGGCAACAAATTAAGTTACAAAATTTTAGGTATAAAATTGGAAAACTAAAAGTACCCGTAACAGGACTCCATTTGGATCACCTCACAAATTTGTTCCCTCCAGCAAAAAGAAAAAAGAAAAAGAAATTGAGATCAATTACGAGAGAATGCTTCAGAGTTAAGAAATTGGCAAATTAATAATATACGTAGGGGGCTTTGGGAAAGTACCAATGTGCCATGCATGTTTTATGTAGTACATAAATGTACACATATACTTCTGTATGTTAAATTGTTAAATGATGTTCCTAAAATTTAATGAGAAAGTACTATATTAATATTATAATTAAGAGTCACTAGGAGCTTAAATTTATAAAATTGATAGGACGTTGGGATATACTGAGTATAGTTTAGAATACGAGTTAGTATAAAAAAAAAGATACAACCCCTATTTTATTATGAATAATGAATGAGATCTAAATAGTCGAGTCCCAAATTTCTTATAATTGATCAAATTAATATTTTACTATCCAATAGATAAAGTCATATTAATTGAGACTGGACTATTGAGATTCCTGACGTTACTCTATTAAAGAAAAAAAAATTGAGTATTGATTGATGTACTGAAATATGTTAATGATGTTTCCAAATCCAATTAATAACATAATATGGTTACATCAACCATAATAAAGCCAGCTGTGGTTTTGTGCACATTAACTGGCTAGAGTGTTTTCAGAAAGCACAAGTGAGATACGAGGGAGCTATATATATTAGCTAACAGTGGCCTTTCCTTTTTCCCTCTGTAATCAAATATTTTGTGGATCAAATGTTTGGAAACTCATATGTTCTGCTTATGCTACCCTGAAGAGGACATTATGTCTTTTTGAGCATTTTTTTTCTCTCGTAATTATTATTAGCAGATAGAATTGCTGGCACTTACGTTTCTGTATTCAATATTGCTTTATTTTTTTGCAGGACTTTACGGGAAAGATTAAGGGTTATTGGGCAGGCAGAGCAGATTCGGTGCAAGGTTCATTTGAACTTTTGCGTGCACGCACAACTTTAGTTATTTATTCATTGCTGTGGTTTGTGTTTATTATCAATTAAAGTCCTCCCACGATTGATTATAGCATTGAAATAATGCGAGTCATTTAGAGGGTTCGCCCGCGCATGCACTTTACTCATGTTGGTTATATTAATGACAAAGCCGACATGTCGTTTGGAAACAATACGATAAATGATGGGTCATCTATATCATGTGTGGTGAAAAGATATTTTTAATCTATGATAATTGTTGTTGTTATTATTGCTGCTGCTGCTACTAATCAATTAAGGACATTTGGTTCTGGTTTTCAAGGAAAACAAAAAACAAAAAAACTAAATCGAAATCTAAAAATCGAACTAAATCGATTTTTTCAAAATGGATTCAGTTCTATCCAACCAAAATGCCAATCATATCATTTTTTTTTCTTGATATTTGATTCTCAAAATGATTTCATGCCTTTTTTTTTTTTTCGCACCTAAAACTATCCTCAGTTAATTGATTAGCATATTTTTAATAATATTTTAAAAAAGTCACTGACATAGTTTTCTTTTAAATCTAGAGCATTCTTGAAGAATTTTATCTACAACAAATATTAAAAAAGAAAAAAAAAAGTGAAGTTTGTGGATTTTAAGTTTACAATATCATGATGATATAATGGTATATTTATACGTAGAAGTTTATCATCTAGTTATTTTACCATAATCAAAATTATAGCTTCAATTGTAATTAACAGTTGTAGTTGTAATTGAAATCATTATTATAAGTACCATCAAAGATGGTAAATAAGTGATTTTGTAAATTACAAAATTTATCATCTAATAAATGAATGACTTACGGTAGTTGGAACTCAAATATTATGATTATTCATATTTTTGTGATTTTATCTTTTTACAATTATAATTTTAATGATTATTATTCCATATAACTATTAAAAAGCAACAATCTATTGATATAATTAAAATAATTTGGAATTCATCTAAACAGATGACGCGTTGTTTGCTAAGAAACAGTAAGATGTCACGTCGTATATTTATTAATGAAGACTTTGACATGTCGTTTATGGTTAAAAAAACTAAATGACGAGTCATCTATACGATGCGCGGGCACTAACATTTTTGGCATGTCGGTTATATTAATGACAAGGCCAACATGTCGTCTTTTTTCTATAAAACGATATGTTGTTTTATTACATAAGAATAAATGACGGGTCACCTATAACCTTTGTGCCGATTAAAATATTATTATTATTACTAATACTGCTGCTGCTGCTTCTGCTTCTGCTATCACCACCACCACAACCACCATTAACATAGATAACAATAATAATATTAAGGACAGTAATTAAGGAAATTTTGACAACTTGTAACAATTCATTTTGATTTTTAGACAAAGTAAACACATCAATAAGAATACAATCTATTCCAATCTCGATTCGTGCAACTAAAATAAATATGTTATTCTAATTCTAATTCCAATCCATTCCTATTACCAATTAATAAACATACTATTAAAGTATTAGAAGTTATATTACTGAAAAATAGATGACTTATTGTCTCCGAAGTAAAATTTTACAATGACTATTTTTTTCAAAATAACATTGACTACTAAATGCTAATTAGGGGCGGTTAACAAGTTGAGTCGATTCGATATTGAATTCTAAAGATCTGATAAGAATAAAACATGAAAAAGAATTGAACCAGAACAAAAAAAAATTTTGATCAAATCCTTCAAATATTTATAATGTTTTTTAATTTCTTGCTAATTTTAACTTTTTATATTTTTATTTTCATTTTTATCCTTTTAAATCTTGCTTTTGGCACTATTTTAAATAAAAAATATTAATGTTTTTTTATTCGGTTTCGATAAAAAAAAAAAAATCGAATCAGAACCTGAAAATCGAATTAAACTAATTTTTTTGAAACAGGTTTGATTCTGCCCAACCCCGATGCTTAATCATATATATTTTTTTCTTTTTATAATATTTGGCCCTCAAAAGGATTTTGTACTTTTTTTTTGTCATTTCACGCCTACAACTATCCCCGATTAATTGATTAGCATATTTTTTAATAATAATTTTCAGAAAGAATATGTCACAAGACTTAGTTTTCTCTTAAATCTAGAGTATTCTTGACGAATTTTGTATACAACAAATATGAAAAAAATGAAGTTTGTGGATTATATTGGATTTCAATCAGTCATTGGATTAGATTGGATATAAAATAATTTATTATCTTGTTTATTTTTTATCATGCAACTGTTAAATGGAATGTTTGTTTGTCAATAGTTGCACTACACTTACAAATATATTGGAATAATCATAATATCCCCTAATTAAACTCCATCATATATTTAATTTTGTATTTTATATCCAATCTAATCCAATGACTGATTGAAATCCAATATAATCCACACTAATAAAAAATCAAATCGAATCAAACCAGTCATAATAAAAATCTACAAATAAAAATCGTTAATTGCTATCTAGAGTTCTAATTACTCTCTCTCTCTCACACACACACATCAATTCCTTTAATATTTTATCATTCGTGCTTTTTACTATCAGGGTCCATGTAGTTGAAAAAAAAGAACAATTGAAATTTGAATATTAAAATCAAATACTCGTTGCATCTTGCAGTTTGTTCCCTGTATTATTATTGTACATTTATAGTCAAACAAATTCTTTTTTTTTAATAAGTTAAATATAAAAGTGACACATAACTTTGTAAAAAAATTAATTAATTTGGATTGTATCCATTTGTTAATTGGATTGGATTGAATTGTAAAATCTCCAACTTACAACTTCCAACCTTTTGCGTTAATAATGATCCATTCTTATTTCATTACTAAAGCTTGAGGAGGGTTCAGTTTCTTGTGTGATTTATGAGAGTAACTTTTTTTTTATTCTATAAAAGAGTAGAATTTCGATTGTACTGCATCAATACGGATTTCCACGAACATCAGAGTAGATTTTTTAAGTCTCCTCTTTCGTTTCTATCCACAAGTTTGTAACGTACTGCGTAATATACTAATATTTATGAAAAAAATTGAATGCAAGTATACTTTCTGAACTCTGAATTGAAGTACATTTGAAAATAATATTAATAAAAAATTGAAACTTTTATTAAAAAAATATATATTGTTGATTGACTTGATTCCTTTCTTTCCATAGAAGAAACTAAACAAAGGAAAAGGAATCGTTTCCCCTCTTTATTTCCTTAATAACCAAGAATCTCAACAATCCCAAAACATTCACTCAAAGACTCACCTGAATTGCCACTTATGTTTTAATCTAGTAGTGAATCATTATTTTCAAAGTTAAAAAATATTATGAGGATAGTGGTTCAAGTTTTCATATGCACAACCTCTTTCAATTAAATAAAAAATTGTATGAAATTAATTTATAAATTTTTTTTATTTACGAAATACAAGTGGAGTAGAGACATCTCTCGTCTGTGAGGGTCATATGTGGGTATGTACTTTATAAAATTAATATAATAATGTGAATCACAAATTATATATTTAATTATAAATATTAGTGTAATATCTACTCTAATAATAATTGTAAATATTTATGTAATATAATAATATGTAGTGTCATCCATATTAAAAAAAAAAAAAGACTAAGCTGAATTGAATTTTTAACAACGTAATTATTAAAAAAAAAAACAGAACCTTAAATCCCTCTACGAGTGGCTAATCTATTTTAGCTTTAGGACACGTGCGGTGTCGGGAAAGTGAACACGCGTGATCATGACGTGGCGTGCGCCTCCTCCCGCACCTTACGTATATGTCCTCAACAAATCAAAAATCACATAAAGAACAGAACCGCTTGAGCGCTTCCATGTTCTATATCTGTTCCTTGGCTGGCTGTTAAATAAAATAATTTTAATTCTTCATAAATCTTCCGATTAAAACATAAAATTTGCGAAATTAATAAATTTCAGAGATTGAAAAAAAAGGAAAAAAAAAGAGAGACAAAAGTGTGTTTGATTGATGGACGTGGCAATGCCGGTGGTTGCTTCCAATTGGTGGCACGACGTTAACGAATCACCGCTCTGGCAGGATCGCATCTTTCACGTACTCGCCGCCCTCTACGGCCTCGTCGCTGCCGTCGCTCTGGTACTTATCCAACCCCCGGCGTTTTATATAATTATTAGGTTTTTTTAAGATTCAAAATTAGCTGAAACTTTTATTAATTATTAACTTAGGGTTACCTTTTAATTAGGTTCAATTGATTCGAATACAATTAAGAGTTCCAGAGTACGGCTGGACCACGCAGAAAGTCTTCCATTTTCTTAATTTCATCGTCAATGCTGGTTCGTATTTTATTTATTCACTTTTTTTTTTTTTAAATTTAATTCGTTATGATTTTTTTTTAATTTTTGTTTTATTGGCAGTTCGATGTGTAGTTTTTGTGTTTCGGCGGGATGTGCAGAAGTTACAACCAGATGTATGTTTGTGTTTTTAGTTAATGTGTATCGTTACTTTATTTTACCTTATTAGTCTCTAACTCTTGTTCTGTTGATTGATTACCTGCTGTTTTAGATTGTCCGACATATAGTGCTTGATATGCCAAGTCTTGCCTTCTTCACGACGTATGCTCTTCTCGTTTTGTTCTGGGCTGAAATTTACTATCAGGTTCGGATTCTTTTTTTCTTTTTTTTTTATGGGGCTTTTTTATAGATATTTTGCTGCACTCTGAATCAGTTGCTTTATTTCAATTTTGATATGTTTTTTAAACAGGCTCGAGCAGTATCTACTGATGGGCTGAGGCCGAGTTTCTTTACTGTTAATGCAGTGGTTTATATTGTTCAGGTGAAATTTCTCGTTCTTTGTCTCAGTCCAAGTCCAAGAAAAAAATGGAAAGACACGAGCTGGATTCATTCCTTCTACATGGCTGCTAGTCTTGTTTTATGAAAAAAAAAAAGGCTTTTCTTTCCTGTTTCTCTAATTTGATAATTGCCAAATCATTGAGGATGCGTTATAGAATAGTGGATTGGAAGTTTTGACGAATGAATTACTATCCTCGAAAGAGAAATAATTTTAAAATTGTCATTTAGTGAATTTGTAAACAGTGTAATAATACACTTTTGTTGAATCTTTTGTATTAAGCTTATTTATAAATCTTGAGCGTGTGATTTATTTCTTTCTGTTCTTTTTATGGAAATACAGCTTATCAATTGTCATACCATTGGTTGAAGACTTAGGAATTTTCAGTGACAAGTAGATATCAAATTTAGGATTTTTAGTTAAATATTTTGATTCAAGTGCTAAAGTTGTAGATGACATAGGGTTTTAAATCATTGAATTGACTGGAAGTACCTACAAAATGAAGATAGGACCTATTTTGGGCAGGTCAGCTGTTACGTATGAAGAAGTTGGCAACTTGGAGATAATTTAAAAGGAACGAACATCTATGTGATGACATGCTCTGTGCATGCTATCTACGGGATCCTATTGTCTTTTTCAACTCTCACTTTTCTCTTATTTACCTATTTATTTTAAGGGCATCATGCAAAAATTGTAGAATATGATAGATGGTATTTTTCTTTTTTAAGAATAGTAGATAACAAGTTTGTAAAATTTTATGTTACAACTTTCTTTGCTGGGAACACCGTACATGACATTAATATGATTGTAAACCTAGCGGTTAATCCTACTCCAACTGGGTTTACATGACGCAGAGTTTGGGTTTTCCTTTGGGTTGATGGTAGAAAAATTGACAGATGGGTCATACATCCTGCTAGGCTATAGGATATGATGACTAAGGTCTATTAACATATGTTTATGAAGAGATAGATTTGAGGTTTAAGAATGTTTCTAAAATTTAGGTTCCCTAGATCATTTTCTATGATGTTAATAGGTTTGTTTATGCTGTTTTTGAAATAAATTTTTTCTTAGTATGATTGTTTTGATTTTTTGTTTAATATCCTTCTTTCTTTCACTCAATTGGTTTCAGATTGCTCTGTGGTTGGTCTTATGCTGGAAGCCTATCCCAGTTATTATAATCCTATCTAAAATGTTCTTTGCAGGTAATTTCATCGCCCTACATTTACTAAACTGTACATATTGTGTATTATTTGATTGTTGCATTGATAAACTTCCTCTCAATGTCTATATGCCTGCAGCTGTATCTTTGTTTGCTGCCCTTGGGTTTCTACTTTATGGTGGAAGGTAATTATGTTTAATTTTGGTGTTAGCTACGTTTGTTTAAATGGTTGAATGACATGAGTGACAATATGGTTGTGGCATCTATATAGGTATTAGCATTTTATAATTATCATAATGTTGTGAACGATTTTTATAAAGTATCAAATGTCCTTAATCTTATTCCATATTTTCAGGACTTCACTCAGTTAATTACATCGACACAATTACTTTTTCTGCAGAAATACCAACAGCATATTCTAGTTTCTTGTCCATAAAGTCATGTCAATTACTCTCTCTCTCAAACACATGCGCACGCACGCACGCACAGAGTAACACATGCACATATGTGTTTATATTATTTCATTGATGGCGCACATGTGATCCTAATTTGATTAATATAGGTAATAAGTCATAAATTGTACGACTTTATTTGTCCAAGACAATAAGAACAGATTGCATGTAGCAATCACATAAGAGTAAAATGATCTTCTTTGTGTTCCCAAAAATGTTTTAAAAAAAAAAATGAAATGGTTATTGAATATTAATCCGTGAGTAACACATTTTAAGCAATTCATGAACTATTTTGTAAATTAATTTATTATTACATAAATTACAGAACTATAGACCAAGAAGGGAAGAATAATATTGGCTTCGTTGAGTTTCTGTGTAATTGATTATGGAGCTTTGTCAAATTAATATCTTACTAAGTATCTATATTATAGTCAACAACTCAACCCTTCTAGTCAGATATTCTGATCCATATGTGATGCACAGAAGAAATTTTAGTGTTGATGAAATATCTAGCATTGTGTTTTAATGAAATGTCTACTAAAATATCTTTATTGGGTCCATTATTAATCTTCAATCCTACATTGTAGAGAATGATCCTATTGAAGCAATGATGAATCCCAACTTTGAATGGGATTAATTTACTCTATGTCATCCTTCATTGTCCCCTGGACACTACTTTGTTTCTGACATATGTCACTACTTATCCTTCTTGTTTGCTTTACTTGCTGGACAAATGCAGCCTTTAGAATCCAGACAAGAAGTTGTGTTTTTAGCAATTTGCAATGTGGTTCATAAATCATAGGGTTCCTTATCTAGAGTTGAGCTCCTAAAGTTTTTTATTCCTGGCTAATGAACTTTTGTGTTTAATGAATCAATGGTGCTTCCTAACAAAAAATAAAAAAATTGGCAGTAGTATTATTTTGTTTATCGTTCATTATTGTGTAGTTCTTTTAATCTCAACTCTATCCTACGGTATTGTTATTTGGTGGTGGTGATGAGATGATGTTCTGTTTAATGAATGTGGCATACAGTATAGCTCTGGCCTATTCATTCTTTTTCCTTTCTTTTGGTGAAGGGATGAGCAATCACCTCATGTTTTGTCCTTGCGCTGTCTTCATGCAGGCTGTTCTTAATGTTGCAGCGTTTCCCTGTAGAATCCAAAGGTCGGCGTAAGAAGTTGCAAGAGGTAATCATTTCTTTTGGTATTTAATCTTATTGATAAACGTCCATCATTTTATTTTACAAGTTTTTTACAAAGTTTTACTTCTGTTCATGGTTTGGCAGGTTGGTTATGTGACCACCATATGTTTCACATGCTTTCTTGTCAGATGTATTATGGTGAGTTCTGTATTTCATCTCTCATTACACTATTATGCTTAACTTGGGAGCTTCATGTCTTTGAACAACATAACAATGATGGATAGTTAGGATCATTAACAAGTAAAACCATTCCTAGTTGTCGATTCATATGGAAACATTGGCACAGGTATTGCTTTTTGATATCTGTTTCCGGGTTCATCTTACGTTTAGCTCTTTTTCTTGTTTCGTTTGTTGTAGATGTGCTTCAATGCATTTGACAAAGCTGCAGACCTTGATGTTTTGGATCATCCAGTTCTGAACTTCATATATTACCTGGTATGTTTTGGCTTCTGTATGCAGTGTAATTGCATGGTCAGGTATCAAGTGACATTTTTTGGGCATGCGTATTAAATATTTAGTCTGCAGGGGTTGCTTAGTTTATTTTTTTTGTTTCCCCTTCTCTCTCTTCAAAGGATGTATTCCGTTTGTACAATGCTCTGTTTTTGCTGGGGTAATAAGATGCAACTTTGTGATGAGAAATATTTGTCTTTTGTGTTAATGAAGGTGATGTTGCTTATGATCTGACATGCTGATTTATAATGCTACTATGTATTGAAATTTATGTTTACTTGTGTAGATGCATTTTCTGCTTAGATATTTTGCATGTAAGTGTTTTCATTCTTAATGTTCATACCATGTCACCAACACTTCCTCTCTTTGCAGTTGGTGGAGATACTACCTTCTACGTTGGTCCTTTTCATTTTGAGGAAGTTGCCTCCCAAACGTGGTATCACTCAATATCATCCTATACGGTGACGGGTCTGGAGATACTTGATAGACACAGACAAAGGCATACCTAGAGAAAAAGAGCAAACGTTCTTTAACTCACAGAAGATAAGATACAAGAGGGGAGTCAAAAAAAGATGCCTATTGTGTTTAGAGTTCACAGATTCACAAATCAAGGGAGCTCGCTTGTCTGTGGAAACGAAAATGATGTTGTAAGGATTGTGAAATGTTTTGTTTGTGATTTTGTCATTGTATTTCTTGCAACTGAAGTCGATGCTTTCTTAAGAGAAAGGGTTAATACTGTGTCTTGTACGTGTCCCATTGTTTTTCCTTTCTGCTCTCGTTTCAATAGGTTTTATTGTTCGATTTGCAGAGAAAAATGTTTTTTGAGTTTGTGGTAGATCCATGCGGTCAAACAAATTCACAGATAGAGGTTTTGAGTTTATATATTCAAGACCTGAGAAAACACACCTGTTGCAAGAATTGCAAGCCCTTGGTCGGTAGTTTTACACGGAGGCTGAAAAATCTTCTTGAAGGCTATTTCTTTGTTCCTCGTTCAATAGCGCCACATGTTGTCTATGAATAAAACCAATAAGGGCAATAAGCAATGAACTCACGACATGAAAAACAAATTTGAAGAAGTATTTCAGTTTATCATTTACAGAAAACTACCTGTGATTCTCTTTAAG
This sequence comes from Citrus x clementina, assembly GCF_000493195.1. Classification (NCBI taxonomy): domain Eukaryota; kingdom Viridiplantae; phylum Streptophyta; class Magnoliopsida; order Sapindales; family Rutaceae; genus Citrus; species Citrus x clementina. The sequence continues at coordinate 41,613,449 of NW_006262339.1, forward strand.
TATGAGTTGTGATGCGAGAGCACGGTTCGAGCAGAAAATTATCTGATGAAATTTCATGATCGGTTTGGTGTCGGTGTGTATGCTCTCCAGTTTCGAAAGCTGGATAAATATTTCAATAGCTATTGTTTTAGTGTTGTTAAAAGGAAGGAGAAAGCAGAATGAATCTTATTAGGAAAACAGGATTGGTAGGAAAGGTAAGTTTTGACTGGCAGATGGCTTGCCATACTTAACGAACTCTGCAAATTTGAATGGTAGGTTTTATTTGGTATAATTTACGAAGGAAGTTTGAAATGCATGTTATGAGTTTGGCTTTATAACTTGGGAAGAGTTGGACAAATTCCTCAATTGAGCCAATTCGGAGACTCAAGCCTTCTAGCTTCTACCTCTTAAATTAGTAAGGGAAATTTGTTAGTAATTCACTGAGTTTGTTGCTTCGTGTTGGCATACGCATATTTGAAGTTAGAGAATAAGATTCTCCCCGCTTTGAACTTTTTATCTTTGAGATAAGGGATTTGATTATAATAAATTAACATAAATCTTTAAAACAATACATCTCTGGCCAATTTTCTTACCGAGATGTATTTTTTATTTCACTATTTCATTTTACTACATTACAAACATATGCTTCAACCACACAACACTTCCTAGACAGACCGACAAGTTAATCAAACTGTAAAAAGGCTAAAACCAACTTATTATTTGAGTGGAAATGACTCCTAATCCAAACAAAATGCTGTTTCAAATTAAGCAACTAAGCTAGCACATGCAACTCCATAAAGCAATCTGATCATTAATTAATCATCACGGCCAGTTAGTGCTGAAAAATGGTCTCTTTGCTTTCTTTGTTGAATAAGTCATGGCATAGAGTGGAGAAGGGGCTGGAGCTTCTACAGCCTGAGGCAGCACAGTAATGACAAGCTTTTGGCCGTAATTGCAGTGGTTGCGAACACCGCATATGTACCATTTTCTTCCTGGTGTTGCCAAAACAATCACATCGTTTCCGGTGGTTAACGCCTCCCTTAATGGTGGCTTTTGGCAGTTTTGGAAGGCGGTTCCGTTCACTTTGAACACATTGTGGGCTCCCACGGGATACTGGAAAACTGCATGCATTATACACATACAAATTCATATTAATCAGACTGCACATTAACAGTCATTGTATGCTTTGGAAATATATAAATGCTTGTGGAGTCCTATTTTAGACCACAATAACTAGCCATATACATATCTCCGTTCTCGCTCATATGGGCGCATTTTCAAAATGTGCGGACTTGAGCACCTTGAAACTTTCGTACGAAAGCATATCCAATGGTGTATTGCTCAAAATTCGTATTTCATAACACTTGAAACAACTATTTTATATATAATACTCGAGCAAACTAATGTGTTGCACTTAAATAAAACTGAGGTGTTTAGAAATTTATGTAAGATGTAACGTAGAGAAATTTAAAATGTAAGAGTCATGTAGAAAATTCATAAAATGTGAATTAATAAACTAATTTAATTAGTTGTTTACCGAGTTTGTCTCCAACGTGAAAGACCTTCCCCTTAGCCCAAGCTTGGTAATCAAACCCTACTGTCCATCCCGAGTCATCACCAACAATGAACTTAGTAGCAGAAGTGGCCGTTGAAGCAAATGCGGCAATGGCCAAAAGCAAAACAAATACGCGACCGAAAGCCATAGATAGAGGCAGTACCGTCACAAACAAGCTATAACTTAATCTAACGAATTATTATAGCTCTGTGATTTTGTAATTTGCAGGGCTTGATGAATATTCATGGCTACCAAAGTGTGTTATTTATAATGTCTAGGGTGGCACTGGCACAATATGTTTGTTTAATACTTGAGAACGAGTCGCCGCCGGCCGAGGACGGCACGGCCGTTCCACGAGAATATAAAGGACTAACAAGTAGTAACACATGCAGATGAAATAATTTGGCTAGATAGCAATTTTATTGAAGGCTCGGAGATGATTACAAAATCAAACTTTGGTGTTTTTGAGGCATGCCTTTAATTTCTGACATAATTTATAGTCAACTAGAATATGTAATTAATAAATGAAATAATCGACTGATGTATACGTATAAATATTATATGTCTGATGGTTGAATGGGTCTCGACTCTGGAGTTAAATAAAATCTTTTTCATATACACATTGATATTGGCTTCTGATGGCCGACAGTATTCAATGAATAGGGGTCTTAATTATCTAATAATTTCGATGTTACATGTAACAGTAAACTCATGCTTTTCCAACAATTTTTTTTTTTTGTTAATTCAAAATCATAAAATGAAAGACGATCCAAATATAAATTTTATATACAAAATCATAGAATGAAACATGATTTTTCCCCACAATTAGCCCCAACTTTTAATCCCTCGAGTTAATTAATTCCTCTTCTTACGATTACTCTGAACATTGGCGGTACTAATTCCGCTAGCTGCTCCCCAGGGTGCAGTGACTATAAAAACCGATGTGTTATACACACAAAATTACTTACTCTACACATTATCTGGAATCCTCTCCACAGAACAACTGACCTTCCAAACATCAGATGAAGGCACAATTCGTGTTGAAGATGCCGTTTTCATATGTGTTTTCTGGGATTTTTTGTCTCGGATTAGTTCAGCTTCATGTAGAGTATCTTATCTGGTGTCACAACTGAACTCCTCGTTCTCCTATTGCATTGGAAGCTAGTACGATCCATTGGTGTCTTTCAAGCTAAATTTATCCGATGCAAGTGTCCCACATGCTTCTTGATAAATGCATGGTTCGTTAGGACGGAATAGAGTTTTCTCCTCGTCTGAAATCTACTAAGTTTTTTAAGATATTTTATTATGTATCTTTTAGTGGTAGTGTAAGAGTAAGATTTAACTTCTTTATTTATTTTTATTAAATATCAATTAGCACTTAAGCTATTTGCTTAGAACATAATCAGATCAGAAGAAAATCCTGATCTCGCCGGAAAATTTGTAGAGACTCCTATCACCGCCGTCACTTTTTCGTAGACCGTTGCATGCAAGTGAATGCTGGCACAACAACTTCTTGTAGCTCCTTGACTCTGAAGGGTTAAGAATGTGTGTAGATATCAGATAGATAAATTGCATATGGCATTGGTTAACAAGGCAAATTTTGCTGCCAAAATATATAGCTCGTCGCCCATATAATCAAAAGATGCATAAACTAGACGGGGGGCCGGATCGGGCCCCCTATATGTGAAGAAAACCAGTAGTACATTACTCAAATGAGGAAGGTTGATATTAGGAAGAGGAAAAATTTGAAGCCATTTTTGAAGGGAATGAGTAAGAAGCTGAATGGAGAAATCATGTACATTCACTAGCTTGATTTATAGGTGAAATTTTCTGTACCCACGAAAGGGCACGAGAATTGAATTTACAAAGTTAGCTAGGTTGTTGGTTAGGTCATGAAAATGCAGTTGATTAAATCATGGACAGTGTGAAGTAACAGAACCTATCGGCTCAAAATTCGTTGGTTAACTAAATATAGTTGATTAAATCATGAATTGGTATAAATATTAACAGTTAACTGTGATCACCTATTTAATTTAATGGTAATATTGTTCTTAAATATTTATTTTAATGTCAACATGAATGTTCTGTCATGTTTGATGAACACACCTATTTAATATTTTAATGGCAATATAAATGTTTGATGTCATGTCACTTATTATTTTTAAGAGAAATTATCATTTGTATATCATATATTTACTCTGTTATCAAAAATACTACAACATTTTGAGGGTGTATCAATCGTCCACCCTAAGTTGACAAAATGTATCAGCTGACCACCAAACCGTTAGTTGCCGTTTAAGTATGATGACGTCAGAAGGGTAATTTGATCTTTTCATATGATACACGTAATAATTTAAGGGTATACAAGTGATAAAAAGAGAATTTAAGGGTATACAAGTGATAATTTTCAAGGGTAAAATCGTCAATTCACTGTAATTCCGATAACTTTCAAACGGCAACTAACGGTTTGGTGGTCGGCTGATACATTTTGTCAACTAAGGGTGGACGATTGATACACCCTCAAAATGTTGTAGTATTTTTAATAACAGAGTAAATATAGGGTATATGAATGATAATTTCTCTTTTTTTAATAATAGGGTACGACTTACGAGTATGGTTTAATTTTTTTATTTTTCTTTTTATTTGTTAACCACACCAATCATCAGTTGAATATTTGCTCAGTTTAAAATTAGATCGCGAGTGAATCACGATCCATAGCATTTATAGGAGGATTCCAAGTCCACGTCCAAGTACTTACTTGCTTCTTTGGTTATAATTCACTAATTTGCTATGTTATTAATCTCAACCTTTATAGGCATTCAAAAAATAAAAACAAAAATATAAATATAAATATAAAAACAACAAATAACTAATGTCATTTCATAAGTAAATGTAAATTAACAAATTACTTGATTATAAAATGAATAATAGAAATCTAAACTTGACAAACCAACAAAACTGACGTTGATTATCATGGTTTGATGTAACGAATGCTTGGTACATGCATGACAGCGGCAATCACTGATTTAAACCGAGGACTCGTTGGCCCTCTGCGTGCCTTTTCAAATTTGCTGATCCCTTGTAATTTATTAATCTTCTAAGTGGGTACTGAGTACAAATTTCGGAAAAATTATGAGAAATTTACTTAAAATCTGTACATCCGAGGTAGCACACATACAACCCATTCAACAACATACGCATAGATATTACCATCGCCAAATATTAGATGAAAATCTCAAGTTCTATGATTTCCTCTGATTAATATAATAATATTCGTCTATATAAATGTGTGTAGTTGTCAAAAATAAAATGTATGAATAACAAATCCAAATTGGTAATCGGACACCTGTTGTCCATCCATTTCATCCCCAACCACGGACTCTTTTGCCAGTGTCATGGCACGAATGATGGATGGTAGAAATGAATGCAAGGATTATGAAAGAGCGATGTAGAGCCATTAGATATTGTCAATACGTATGTAATTAACTAACTTGATCAAGTTTTAATGCTGGCTATGAGACTTAGCAGCCAAGGGCGGCATAGCCGAATAAAGAGGAGAATCACACCAAGTGGAAATGATTTTAATTTACATTGATACAGATATAGAACCTGGTCAACAAAGATTGGAGATATATACATAGTTTACATTAAGCAGCAATCACATATTTTCTTTTATTTTTAGTGCCTTACTTAGGAAATACGGGGAACCTTAACTTGTAGGAAATTTATAGAGGTTTGGATTGTGAGTGCGGGGATCGAACTAGCTTACAACAAATGGGTTAAAAATATTTTTGGATTAATGTTACCTATAAGTATTTATTAAATATTTTAGAGTAAGAATTAAGGACGGAGGTCGTTAAAGACAAATGGTAAATGGGAATCAAATATTATATTTCTGTTAAATTTAAAAAAAAAATCAATTCATTAATTAACATGGATCCAACTAAGCTTCTTTTCCATGACTCTAGACTCTCTAGTGTAATAAGCTTTGCCCTTTGCCCTTTCAAAGATTAAATAATTCTATTAAAAGTTGTTTAAATCAACCCCTCTAATATTACCATCCACACAGGCAGCCGCGTTCTGCGCTGTTAGCTGAAAATGATGCGGAAGTCAAATGAAATGAAGTGCATGACTTTTTGAATTCATTTCTAACCAAAGTAGGTAAAATTTACAATTTGGATTGGTTCTTTCATTAAATTGCAGTACGAGATTTAAGTTTCCGTAATCAATCAATCAACTCGAACATTTTCACAAGCTCTTTCTGATCTGATGGTGCGTCGAGGACAATACTGCTGAGACTAGCAGAAGGACAAACTTAAACCACAAAGCTTTGCCTTGGGGCATTAAATAGCAAGCAACTCAATGCAATGAATACTTGGTACTCACATAAGAACTCCTTCAGTGTTACTGAGGGCTTTCTTTGCAATCTTGAATTTATTAGCAATCTTTTTGTTGGTTTTCACAACATACTGCTTTAAGAAAAACTCGATGCCACTTACAAGTGTTTCGAGCTCAGGGGAGACAGCTATACGTGTGAACATATTCCATATGACATTGTCAGGATACTCAAAGACGGCCTCAAATAGCATCCTGAAATGCATAATCCTCTTAGGAGTGAGCAGATTGGGGTCGCTGAAGTCTATAGTTTTCAAGACTGCAAGGGAGAGAGTAAACGCGGTCACCATCTCAGCCACAAATTTTGCTAGGTGCATTGATCTTATAAGCTGCATAGTCTCGAGCTCCTTAAAGTGGTCCCAGAGGCAAAACTGGAAACATACCAAACAAAAGATAAGAAAAATATCCAAAGATAGTGATGCAGTAACTTGAAGTCATTTGAGAGAGTTTTACCTGTAAAGTAAACTTATGGTTCTTGTCATGCTCACACAACTTGGAAGCTAGTATAGTGTAATATTTGTTAAACACTCTCTCTTGTAAACAACACTCCACAAGGACCCGTATAATCTCTCGGTCCTGTAGAAACAGGAGATATAAACATTATGGGTTAAGTAAATGAGTTGATAAGAATGAAGAGGAAAAAATAAATAAATATAAGATTTGCCTACCTGTTTTGCAGGCAAATCCAGCCTTAGAAGCTTCTCAAAAGCATCAATGTAGTCGTCTCCACTCATAATTATACAAAATATTGCTCTTCTAGCATCAGTATTCATTCTTTGTGCAGCAGCAAGCTGCAGCATTTTCTGTGCTTCAAGAACCTCTCTATCAATTGTGCTAGCAACCAATTCCACATTTTCTGTTTTGACAGCCATGTCACCAGACAGCCACCACTGACCCTTCTTGTTAGGGTCAAGAAGCTTATCCCACTTAAGTCCTCTTATTAAAATGTCTCCAACTCGTAACTGTAAATATCAAGACAATAGAATACAGAATTATAGAAAACAGACAACCTCATCCAGAGAAGTTCAATGAACATTTAATATTTTTGACACAATTTTCTCTCACTGATGATAGAAACCCCACAGCACATGCACTGGGATAAAAACTAATGAGATGTTCGATCCCCACTAAGGTGGTCACCTAGCCATAGCTGCTTCTTCATCCCAAGGCAAAAGTAAGAGGTTCAATGCAAGGCCCCCTTCTCCTCCCCAAGGCAAAGGGGGGGAGGGGAGATTTAATACTAAACAAAAGAACAGTGGAAAGGGAAAAAGAATTCCAAAATAGCAAATACCTTTTGTAGCCATTTCTTTATCCGCACGTGTTGTACGGTGTCCTCTTTTGGCCTTTTCTTGTTATTTTTTATGTCCAATATGGTTTCAAGCATGAACTCCATCTGCAAAAATTGCCTTGCAAGATACAAATCACAAGCAAAAAGTAGTAAACAAAAGTTTTACGATATAAACTTTGTAAATATCTCACCCTTTTGCCATTTATGCTTTCCTGGCTATCTCCAGAAGAAGCCTTCAACTCGTTCACCCTATTCTGAACGCCAAGAATAAAATCTTTCATGGCAGCAGGATCATCGGCCCTTATTTTCATCCCACAGCCTTTTCAATCAATGGCAGTTCATATTAAACATGATATTTTTGATTCACTGGTTGTGATAAATTTGTACGCACACAAGCCAATGCAATGACATATGCTCTATAACTAACAGAAAGCAAAAGCTAAATCATGCAGAATAAAAACATAGCAGTAACCACATCAGGAAAATGTAACACATTTGAAAATATGTAGTCTGTGGAAGTTCAAAAACTTCAATCCAATCCTCAATAAAATAGCGAATCTCTCTGGATTTTGAGGTAAAAGTTAAATATGATACATAAAAGAATTAACAGAACTGAAAACTGCGTATATAACAGAAAAAACTATCAACTCTCAAAACAAAGCTTACATTGCAGAATTGTCAAGATTGTAGAAACGTCAATTTCCTTTAAGCGCTTGCTCAGTGTGACAAGGAAGTCATATATCAACTCACTGAAAAATATAACCACAAACATTGCTGTTAGAATATGAGTGCCCAAAACTTGAGGGCCATATCAAGGGACATGCCAAATGAAGAGATTTCAATCAAAATTCTGAAGCAAAAACCTATACATGTCCAGTGTAACGTAGAAACTTTTTCAAAGAAAGCTCAATCTAGGTACTTAGAAAAGTTATAACATAAACAGAAAAGTTATTGCAGAAAGAGAGAAGTTCTCAATCACATTAAGCTTTAATTCAGGGTTTCTTTGAAGGAAAAGGAAAGGGTTTCAGTTTGGACCTAGTCGTGGGGTGTGGAGTTCAAGTTACATGTTCAGCATCTAAAACTGCCAGGAAGTTGCGAGACCTAAGATTACAGAGCTGCATCAATTCAGGAATCTCCAAAAGAATATCCAGTTTTGAAGGTAGACCAGTTTAAGGTAAAGTTTATACATATCCAAGCACTATCAAATGTCTTCTTTGGTAGAAAGTACTCACCTTGAGCAAACTCCGAATATGCATAAATAGGATAGCAAGAGAGTAAGATTTCGCAAGGAAAGATTGTCTCGTTTGGAGTACTCATTCTGGAACAAAGTGAAAAAACTGAATTCAGTTACTTTTAAAATTTTTGCTCTACAAGCTAACAAAACCACTGAGATTCCCGAAAAGCAGACAACTATATTAGGCACCAAATTGGTTATTTTATCTTAACAAGCAATACAAATCAGAAGAAAACATTTTCAATGGTTATAAAAAAATTCTTTTCTAATTTGCAAGGCAACCTCAAAAGATTTAGCAAGCGAAGCCATAAGCTTTGCACTGAAGTCAATCCCAACCATACAAGCCATGCCTGCAACAAAAGCAGCAAAAACAGCGGCATACCTACAGAAACGTGGAGAATGTCATTATATATACAACTGCCTAGATTTACATCCAGCAATGCATCAAAACAAACGAACAACCCAAATGTGCATAATTTGATACAGCACTGGCTCATGGAATAAAATAAAACAGATTACCCTACTGTTTAGTGCGAGTAGCACCAATAGAAAGAGTTTCGTATTGATAGTCAAAATAACTAGAGTTGATTCTGCAGATTTGTTCCTTTGCCAAACATAATCCTATTTATTATAATCCTGCTCTTTGGAAATTATTAGCAGCACAAATAAAAACCTAGAGGATGAAATTCATCTGATGAACGTCTTCAGTTTAAGAAAACAGCAATAAGAGAAAACTAAAACAAAATGGAAAATAGTCTGCAGGTAGAAAATTTGCATTTGAATCCACCATTTATAGCTTCCAATTAGACAGAAGTGAGACATTAAATAAAAGCAAGGGAGAGGAGATATAAAATAGTAATAATAAAAAACAAACTCTTAACTGTTCATTGCCACGAGGGCCACTTGAACAAGAAGCCAACACCTCCTCACTGATTATCTGACAACTGACACTACGGCCAACAGACTGCAATATTTAAGATTTAAGAGTTAAGTAATAATTCTAGATCAACAATAGCATACCAATTGCTCAGTCAAAGCATGATGACAAGAACAAACAACATTTAATCTACAGTCTTGATGTACCCATAATACAACAAACGAATTATTTTACTCCAGTTCAACCATAACCGGCCATCAAATAATCATGTTCTACACAGTTCTAAAAGGTCAAAAGCTTTTTCTTTTTACCTTTTTCTGATAAGAATTCTAAAAGGTCAAAGTTGGAGGAGATAATTATAACAATTTCAAAAACTTAAATTCTTTTAAGCAGTAATGGCATGGACAGAGTAAGTATGACACAAGAATGGTAAAACAATCTCCTGTCAAGATTTCAAGACGACATCAAAAGAAAAATTTACAGAATAAAAAATGAATAATAGAATACTGACATACAAGATAAATTGAGGAGACTTCTCCGGTAATTGATTCTACATTAGATTCAGACAGCCGATTCAAAAGACCTGGAACGTTCCAACCACACAGAGAATGTCAAGTTTAAATATGTAGAAACAAGATTCCTAATTTCCACATAGAAACTCAATTTCCATACCTCGAATCCTTCTACGGATTTGAGTATGCTCTTCTGATTCCTTTGTTGCACAAGGTCTCAAGTGAGGAGCAACATACTTTACACTGCTTCCTGAACCAGGTGCTCTGGCAGGAGTTTCCAATGGCACCACGACATCATGGGTTTCCTCTGGATTGGCTACCCCAGGACCTATCTCCTCGACGACATTCTCTTCTCGTCCATGCTCTACTGATTTTCTCTTTCTCCGCTTCTTACGAGAAGGGGCCTTGGTGGGAGTTTCTTCCATAGCAACATCTAAACCATTGGTTTCCTCTGACTCAGACCCTCCAACTTCTAAATCACCTTCAAGATCTTGATCCAATACCTTTTGCTTCTTGCGTTTTTTCTTTAGACAAAGTTCTTTAGCATCGGGTACTTCTTCTTCTTCCTCTAATGAATCAAGAACAGATGGAATCCCATTAATCAACAAATCGAGACCATCATCCTCTCTCCTTAATTTACCCTTTTTCACTTTGAGTTTCTTTGCAAGTTTTCTCTCCAATTCCAAATCTTCCTCTGCACTTATGATGGCATTTGGCCTATCAATTTCAAGAAATTCTTCAAACTTTGTTTTTTGAGCTCTCTTAGCCTTCCTTCTTTGGACTGCCTTATAAGAAGTAAGCTCATCTTTTTCAAAAGAATTCAACTTCACTTCATCTTTCTCCGATAAAATTAATTCCTCTGAGCTTTGATTCACCCCCGAATCCATTTGAGGAGATGAACCTTTTAATTTATTCGCACGTTTTGACTTAACATCCCCAAAGGTTTTCTTCAATTTCTGGGATTTCTGTGAAATTAGATTAAATTATATATTTCGAAACGTCAACTACATTTAACAAACGACATAAAAGATAATATTGAAGAGACAACAACAATTTCTTCTACCTTGTGCTCAATCCAAGCTTGATGTTTTCTTTGATTCTTTGCTAATCGTGCTTCTTTTCTCTTATCTCGGCGCCCCAAATTTTTCTCTGCCATCAACTGATAAACTGCCAATCATTTTTTTTTTTTTAAAGTAACTTTCATGTCAAACAATCGCAAGAGAATAAATTACAAGTTCATAATTCAAATAAAATTTTAATACATTGACTTGACAAACAAAAGGCCTAAATATCATACCGTGAAGAGCTGACGGCGAGCTGCAACAACCGGGAGGCGTTACGGTGGCCAATGGGAGCTGCGATTGCGAGGCTGCTGTTGTGCTGGCTGATGCTGATTCGCTGAGGCTAAGGCTATCGTGAGGCGTGAGCTGCTGTGGTCGGCTGAGGCTGTCGGCGACTGCCGTTGCTGATTTGAGAGGAGAGATGAGGCTGTGCTGTCGTGGACTCGCGAGGCTGTGCTGGCTATTAGGGTTTGTTTAATTTGTTTTGTGGTTTTGCGAAATTGCCAATTGGGATCGGGTGTGGACGCTTCACGGTTTCAGTTTGGGCCTTCCCCCTCAATGTAACTTGTTATGGCGGCGTCGAACTGTGCATAAGGTACGACAAGTTTTAATACAATTGTCATCCAGTTTTGTTAAAGTTCTACGACAATCGTCTAAGGGGTGCAACTATAAACGACTTGTCGTTTTTTATCATTTTTAAATGTTGAAGTGGACGATTAGTCGTCTAATTATCTGGTATCGAACTACAGCTAGGCTATGAAGATCTTTAAAAAATTAAATAAATAAATAAATTGATTAATTAATTTGTTGCCTTCTTTTATTAATTAAAATATTACTCGAGTACAATTAGTATCTTTTGAGTTTGAGACTTGTACTAGTTTTGTCTTTCTGTTTAATTTTCACGAATTCTGTCCCTTCAAAAAGTTTCGTATTCAAGAAATCCATAACATGTTATGATGTTAAACATCAGCTTATGTTATGATGTTAAACATCAGCTTACGTATATGACTGTACCTCAAACCTGTAACCTGTTTGTCTCAGCCTCTATGAAGTCAGCCATTCAACTCTCAAACAACCTAAGCTAGTTTCAAAGATCAAGAAATTAAATCCATAACTTATTAATGTTAAGCAATTTTGCAGAAATGTATTCACAAATGTCATACTGAGGTTCGGTAATGAGCTCATCAAGAATACCACAGCAATGAAATCAGAAAGCTAACAGTATGAGAATCATATCACTAGTTTGATTGAGATCCATCCGTCCATGCAACCCATTGATTGTCCCTATGCAGCACTGAGCTTCCTTCAGGAAATTTCATGTTTGGCCTATTAGGGCGAACTCTAATTATCTTGCAGGTGCGCCCATCTGCTCTAACTGACTGAGCAATAGGATCCACACGGGGGTCAACAGTGCATTCCAAAGGCAAAGAAGATGAAGGCATGCCTTTTTCAACCCCAGAGGAGGCAGAGAGGTCAGATGAGGATGAAAACTCTGGTTGTGGAAATTGAGAGAGATCATAGCCAGCAACTTCAGTATTCACTGTAGTCAATTCTGAAAGAAAAGGATATTGTTGTAAGTGAAAAACAATATGTCTACCAAGGAAAAGAGACCACAAATCATATGATGATATATCATTTGTCTAGAACTACAGCAGACAGTTCTCAAGCGAAAATCAAGGTCTCATTGAAAATAAAGCGAAAATCATGACGCTTGAATAATACTACAAAATTCAGCCTCATTCTAATTTGTTAAAACATATTTACCTCATTCTGTTGTGTAACTGACAATGAAATATGAAGATATTGTAAACACATGCCATGTAAATTATGCAATATCTCACTCCATACAAAAAAAGAGTTCATCACATGTAAATTGAGCCAAAGTTATTATAGATAATACTAGTACCATATTACACTACATCGATGCACCCTGTAGACTATGGATAAAATAGGAGCTTGTTTTACAAATGAACATAAATTATTTCCAATATCAAATTGCGATTGAAAATGTAGATTCATTTTCACTGATGACACGACATACTTGAGAAGATAAAAGGGAAGCAACTAGAGAGAAGGTTATCAGCTTTCAAATGTTATTTGTATTTGAACTATATATGAATAGAAATAATTAATGATCAAGTGTTTTATACACACATTGTAACTTTAATTATACTAGTTAAGACCTAAAATTTGACCGAAATGATCCTTTGTTCAGCTCATCTATCACAATTAGTATACTTTAGAGATTAAAGAAAAGTTCACCTCTGATTTCTTCAGCTTGCACCTTGGGCATTGAATTGGGATTGAAAACCATGCGGCCTGCAGTTTGGACATTGTGGTGCAGATCTGCAGTGACATTTGATTGCAAGCTGGATGATGAGTAGTCAGCTTGTGCTTGGATGGCAGGAGAAACCAATGCAGGACCCTGACTTGGATTGGCTGAACCCAAAAAAAAAAAAAATTTAATTAATTAAAAATAATAATAATACACATATATACATACATATTTTCATGATTTCTAAAGTTCAAACTTCTCTTTTCCGTTCTTGGAATTTGTTAATAACTAAAGCATCACTTATAAACTGTTCTGTAAGGAAGACCTAGAATATTTGCACTCAAACAGTAGATGGAAAGTACTTCATCCAGGATTTAGGATATGGGCTCCGATTAAACCAAATATTCAAATGGTACATCAGATGCTTCAGTACTTTGGACCGTCTTTCTCTATTTAAAAAATTAATTCTTCATTAACCTTAATTAAAGTAGTCATCTTTTTCCTCACATAAATCATGAAAATTCTGTTTAAAGTACAAGATTTTTCCTCACTTAGTAGACATAATATACATTGACCAGCCAACAGCCCTTAGCAACTTTAACTTACAATATGCAGGCCACTTTGTTATGAGCTCCAAGCTAGATTCATATTCAGTTAAGATGTGCTTCTTCAATTATATGACGAAACAAGCTGTGCTCCTAGAATTACATGAAGAAACAAATTAAAATACAATGCTTCAATATTTTGCCTTTATAAGACTAATGTCTTCACATACTCAGGAAAAGGTACGTGACCGCATTAAAATTACTGAAAACAAATTGTAGCAAAAAACATTCATCATGAAAAGTTTAGGGAACTTCAACACGAGTACAAAAATGAGAAGCCAAAAAAAAAAAATTAAATAATGCTGTACCTATGTGAGTAGGTTTTTTAAGTCTAAAGCACGTAGAAACCGTAAGTCCTAAATAAATTCATTGAAATTGAAAGGCTTACTATTATATAATTATCATAAATAAATAAGCCAGATGGTATTTCAGAAAATATACCATTACTAGTTCAATTGTGCACATTTAAAAATTGGGTCCATAATCACTCACAAATATGAGAATTGATGACTTTAACAATTGACCATCAGGGAACGTAATCCTATGTGCTCTCTGTAAAGTAACTATTTATCAAAAATACATTGAAAATCCAAATTATTCCAGCGATAATTAGTATACTTAAAAAATGTGCAGCTAAAACCTACTAAGTCAAAAGTAAGGTAGCTCAGTATGGGGTCAATGTAGAGCGAAAAACAAAATTCATCAAAGAGTGAATATGGTGATAATAGGACACTACTTTCTTTTACTCAAGGAGTGAAGCATACGTGAACGATTTTATGCAGGTGGCATATTTCTTTGTCTTCCATGAAGGTTAATTTATAATGCATGTACATACTTCAAATAGAAGGATAAATTAGAAAAGAATAATTTCTAGAGTTGAGATAAAGCACTTTAGATGTAATTGAGGGAAAGATGAAAAAGGAATCATATATAGCACATACGTTCTTTTAGCCTCATGTAAGCAACTTTTGCTGCACTCATCTCCGCTTGCTTCTTGGACTTTGCTTCTTGTCCAGAAAAAACTTGTCCTCCTACCTCAACAGTTGACACAAAAGTTGGTGCATGAGATTCACCAGATTGCTTAGTATTATAAACTGGCAAAGCATACGCTTCTTTCTGAGCCAATTCTTGCAAAAGGTTCTTGTAAAGAACAGAATCATCCTGGAAAAATATGTTTATTAACAAAATATGCGAATATGAAAGAAGATAGATCACTACTAATACGAAATTCATAAGTTATTCATTAACAGTTAATTAGAAGACTGGCCTGTTGAAATTTATCAAGTGACAATGACATTAATGCAACTTTCGCCGCTTCATGCTCGGCATCTTTTAAAGTAGGAAAAAACTGATGACTCTCATAAGTTTGTCCATCAATTGTGACCTTACACTTGAAACGACTAGCATGAGGAGGACCTTCCCTCTCACATGAATACATAGGAAGAGGGAGATTTTTCTTTTGAGTATAGCTCTGCAGCTGGTTTTTGTATAGGTGTTGCATATCTATAATTCAGAAAGAAATTATGAGTCACATGACTTCTCATCATAAACAATAGAAATTCTTTCATTTCCTTATTTATTGCCTAGATAAAAACCAGAAGTCAAATGTTCAGAATGCAAGGAAATAGGATGTCAATTCAATGAAACATCAGTAAACATAGCAGTGATGGCTGAATCGCCTTGAGGATAGAAATACCCCGACCTTACCCTCCCCCGCTCCTTAAAAGAGTACCCTTCATCCATACCCCACTCTCACATCAGGACTGCCATCTTTAATAGTTCTTACCACAGTAGGACTGGAACGCACACCCATGATCTGTGTCCCGCCAGTACAATATTTTAACTAAGTAGCAGCAGAACGCCAAAAAGCATCAATGTAATTGAATGGATAAAATAAGTACCATCTAAGCTAAATTCATACCTTCAAACAAGAAACCATCGATGCGATCATCAAGCTAAATGCCCAAGCAATGTACTAAAGCAATCAAATCTAAGAAATTGAACGTACAAAATAAGTTCCAATTAAGCTAAATTCATACCTTCAAGTCAGATACCTCTTACTTGAAATAAATCAAGGTTACAGGAGATGAGAGCACAATCAGCTTAATTGGTAGAGTTTAAAAAATATTAGGTCCTCTCTGGGGCATACACAATGATGAAGATGAAAAAGATGAAGACTCAAAAAGTGAGAGAGAGAAAGGAGAAAGCTGAGATTAGCTGCTTAGAGAAGGAGGCAGCAGAGAGGAAACCAAATGGGAACAAAACCCTAACCTTGGGAAAGGAAATAATATAAACATATACTAAGGTATTTATACGAGAAAAAATACCTGGGAAAGGGCTGAAAAGAAAGAAGTTGTATCTATACCCCAACTGCACCCTATTAGTTATTTGATTGACACATTGCTTGACCCAATTGGCTAGGTGTTTCCTCGTACGGGCACTGAATATGAAGCAGTGTGAACACTGAAATTTCAAGTTTCCTTATATATACTTTTTGATTTCACTATTTTACTTCTTTTCACTCACCTGAGGCTCAATGTAAGATCGTCAAATAGACGGAATACCTGAGGCTCAATGTAAGATCTTCAAATAGATGGAATTGGATTGAAAGATTGAGTTCTCTCACTTGATATCAAATTCAGAGTTAACTTAGAGATCTATTTCATTATATGTTATTAGTGCGTCTCAAAAATGACATGTAATGGTCCACTCAAATGTTTTATTTAAATATCCGTCCATATATTATCCAATATTCCCTTTCAACATTACCGTACCTAGCATTAATAAATTTTAGGCACATCACAGCATATCCAAATTTACGTATGTCCAGCAATTTTCTAATTGAAAATGATTTTGTACATAAAAATACAGATATGTGGACAAGAACAACAATCAAGATCATCAAATTTAGTATGGAAGAAAAGAATACAAATGAAAATATGTGACAATCCAACTTCAATTGAAGTTGTTAATTAGAACTTCACCAAGGCCAACAGAAGTATGAGAAACATGAATCATAATTATAAAAAATAATAATAACATAAATCACTTAGAAGTTCTCTGATGCGGTAAATTGAAATAGAGCTACATTCAAGAAATCATGACTATAGGCTTTGTCTTTAATAGCCTCTTTAATCCTCAATCTTTTGACATCACCATAGCAGAAAAGTAAGTACACAAAATTCAACAATATATGCATGATCAATCAATAAAACCAATAAACCAAATATCTAAATCAAGAAATTACAGAAAGGAAAAGAAATTATTACTAAAATAATTATCTGACCTCTTGATTTGTGAACATCATTGACAGTTGAGATCGTTGCATTGACCTGAGTAGTTCGATCTGTTTCTCGAGCATTTACTTGCACTGCACTTTCACTCGAAGAACCTACAAAAATTATTTATAACCCAGTGTAAAGAAGAAGTAAAGTTTTCCGCACGAACATGGTAAAGTAAAGTTTTCTGTAGGAAAATGGTAACTTCAAAATCCGTTTCAAACCTATCATACATCCCCCACCCTCATTTAAGACTAGTGCTTGCAAAAACTAGAAGTAATTTATCCAGAACATAAAAGCAGAGAAAATCCAGTCCAGTATAAATATAAAATTAGATAATACCTACCATTTACCATTTCATTCAAGAACACCACACAGTTAACGAAACCAACATAGGTATGTTTCCAACTGTTGTACTTTCAAGTTAATTTTGAAAGCGCGGAAGCTAAAGCCTAAACTGTTGTTTGATAAAAGCCCATCCACTGACTGATACTTGGCGGGTAGCAATTCCATTCAATAGCAGTCATAGAATAAAAGTACAAAACAAACCCCTGTTTAAAAAATGCAATGAAGCAGCCATGATTTCAATTATTTGCATGTCTGGGATTGCAGTTGATTCCAAATTGAGAATATACTTCGAGAATATGTTTGATAAGCCCTTATGTGATGATCGCTGGTTTATTGAGTCTTAAAAGAACAACTCAATCAACTAATGTTTGATTTGAAAAAAAAAAATGGCAAATCAAAAAAGTTTTGGAGTAGATTCTCAAAAGAGTGATTATTTGATAATCCACCATAATCCCACATAGTTATCAGAATGAAATTAAAATCCGAGGAATGTTATTTAAGGCAAACAGCACTTTTTTTATTTTAACCAACACTTGCAAATTGCAATTCTTAAACTAAAAGCATGCAAAATAAATGCAAATTAAGAACGCACCTAACAGAAAATAATAATAATAATAATCTGAATTGGCAATATTAAAATTACCGTTAGAAGAGGAAGCGGCAGGAGTAGAGGATGGTGGAGGAGGAGACGAGAAATGTTGGAAAGCGATTCTAGCGGCGTCGTTTTGGGCCTCTTTGGACGACTTGTAAAGATCCGGAGTGGTGAAAGATTGGTCGTTAACGGTAACGGTTGCTTGAAAGCGAGGGTTGTGGTCAAGGCCTTGTTTGGCTGTTGTGTATACTGGCAAGTTCCACACTCTCTGGTGGCATAGCTCCTGCAGCTTCGTTTTGTACATCTTTTTTGCTTACAATATTTTCACTGATTTTAATTTTTTTTTTGGAATGGGAAACTCAAGAGAAGAGAGAAATGGAATTTAGTTGCAAAATTTGAAGTTTAATTATCAAATATTACGCCAAGAGAGTACGCTTCAGTTCCACGAACAGGTTCAGAATAAATGACGCTTGGGAATGCTGAAATGGAATAAGGCCTTTTTATAAACAAATAATAATAGTAAACCGACGCCACGGTGTTTTAAAAATAAGTTTTTTTTTTTTTAACCTTGAAATTCCTTATCACAGTGACGTTTTAAAATAATATTTTTTTAAAATGCAAAAAAAAAATTTCTTTCTACCATTTATAAAAAAGAAAACTTAAATAATTTACTGTATTAAACGTTAAAATAAACTAATAAAAAATTATCGATATTCTAAAAACCAAATAAATAATACCTTTCCTTTATCTTCTTCTCAAGGAAGGTGGCTAAAAACTTTCTTCTCCAAAGAGATCTTGTTCTATAAGGAGACATGACATGAAAGTTGAAGGAGAGGGTGATCGAAGGGGGGAATAAAAAATCTTTTATGGTTGGCTCGTGGACATGGACTTCTTATGAAAGGTGGTAACGCTGTCTCAACGTCATAATTATACCGAAGCTAAGTCCATTTCAATCAATATAAAATATGAATGCGGTAACGACTAACGAGAAGTTAATAGTTTTGGATCAAACGAATATACAACGTCGTTCGTGTGTTTATCAAATAAGAATTCAATTTAAACAATGTAAATGTGTTAACAAGAAATTGAGAGTTATTGATAAGACGAGCATAAAATTAAAACGTCATTCATATGTTCATCAAACAAGAGTCCATTTATGTATATGTATTAACAAGGAGTAGGGAGTTTTAGGTAAGACAAGCATGTTGAGTTGTAATCGGAATAGACAGAAATCAGAATAGGAAATGGAGATCAGAATAAATTATTTATTTGAACTGTAGGAATCGAAATCGGAATGAATTGAATTGTCATAAATGTGTTTACTTTGTCTTGGAATCGGAATCGAAATGAATTAAATTATAACAAATTATTAAAAAGTACTTAATAAATTATTGTTATAATTATTATTTTATATTTTAATTATAGTGATTATTTATTCAAAAATTATTATTATTAATTATTGTCAATAATATATTGATATATTAATTAATTATAATTATTATTATAAATATATTAATTACTAATATTAATATATTTATTTATAATAATATATTAATTATTGTGATTATTTATTCAAAAATTATTATTGTTGTTAATAATGTATTAATATATTCATTAATAGTAATAATTATATTAATAATTATTATAACAATATATTAATAATAAATAATAATATACGAATTAATTATAATAATTATATTAATGATTATTATGATAGTATATTTATTAATTAATTATAATAATAATAAAATATATTAATTATTGTGATTATTTATTCAAAAACTATAATTATTAATATATTATTGTTAATAATGTATTAATATATTAATTAATAGTAATAATTATTTCAATTAATTAATGATAATATATGAATTAATTATAATAATAATAATATATTAAATATTGTGATTATTTATTCAAAAATTACAATTATTAATAATTCTTGTTAATAATGTATCGATATACTAATTAATTATAATAATATATTAATTAATTATATATTTGACTTTTTATTTTTTATATTTATATCTTTTATTTAAAGAAGGGGCATTTTAAGAAATTTTGAATGTCAACGGAAGCAAAAGAACTCTAGGTAATGGGAGATTGATTCTCACCTCTCCCAAGGAATCAATCTCTCATTCCTCATTCTCAAATAGTGGTGGGTTCCATGATTTCAATTCTGATTCTTACTCCATTTTTTGGAAGTAAATGCCGTTAATCATTTTGATTCTCCAATTTGGAAAATAAATGTACCATAATATTTAATCAATTATTATGATTATTGGATTTTTCAGATACTTTTATCTATTTTGGTTGGAGGGACGAAGTTCACTTTCTATTAAAAGAAACATTAGAGGAGCTTTCAAAGTCTAGGCTAAGGTTGTTTCCCATGGCCTTGAAGCAATACCCAAAAAGAGCTTTCCGGCTGGCAAAATAGGCTTGTGTTTCTGCGTCGCAAAATGATGTGAATGAGCTTTCGGAGTGTTTCCTCTGAAATTTTAGATGCTGCAAAATCAACATTGTCCCGCTCGAAGTAACCCGGACAATTTCATTTCCTAATTTCTTCTTATTTATTATGGCATTGATTTTCATTGCAAGCTCATTGCTCTGCTAAGAAAAAGAATAAATGGGGGCCAAAAAAGGAAGAAAGAAATAGAGGCAAAGGCAACAACATTAATGCACAAACCAGTAAAGGTATTCCATCGATTTACGGCCACTGATAGCAAGCCGGGGCCTTTAAAAACGGAAAATACAAGCAAAGAAAAATAGAAGCCAATTGCTCAATAGTGCATAATATGCATACGGAAAATTTTCATCACATCACGACCCACAGTTATTCGAATAGGTAATAAGACAGGAATTTTCTTTCTTTGTTTAAAGTGAAAAAAAAAAAAATCAATGGCTCAGGAAGTATCCCTCCAATCTCCAGAACCACTCACTTGGCACTGGCAAGCTGGGTGCGGAGTAGCTTGGCAGCAGCGACCATGTTTGAGAGGGCTGGCTTCACCTCAGTGTACTTGCGAGTCTTAAGACCACAGTCAGGGTTAACCCACAAAATGTTGGTTTCTAGCACAGCAAGCATCTTGTTGATTCTGTCAGCAATTTCTTCAGTTGATGGTATTCTTGGAGAGTGGATGTCATACACACCAGGGCCAATTCCAGCACCATACTTGACTCCCTCACGGAAGACAGACAGGAGCTTCTCATCAGAACGAGAGTTCTCAATGGTGATCACATCAGCATCCATGTCGATAATTGAGTGGATAATGTCGTTGAAGTTGGAGTAGCACATGTGGGTGTGGATCTGTCAATCAATATACAATAAGATGAGACACAACATCAACAGCTAAATTAGAGAGATGAGATTGGAGATTGAAAGGGCAACTGACCTGGGTAGTGTCCTGGACGCCACAGTTGGTGATTCTGAAGGAGTGGACTGCCCAGTCCAAGTAGAAAGCATGCTCAGATTTCCTAAGAGGCAATCCTTCCCTCAAGGCAGCCTCATCAATTTGAATAACGTTAATGCCTGCCTTCTCAAGATCCTCGACTTCGTCCTTGATGGCCAAAGCAATCTGGTAGCAGGTTTCATGTCTGCAAAATTGGCAGCGATTTATGTTAAACAATGTTTCCATTTCAAAAGGTTAACCAATAGTGAACCAGTTCTCATTTATATACCTGGGCTGGTCATTTCTAACAAAGGACCAGTTGAGAATGGTGACAGGGCCAGTAAGCATTCCTTTCATTGGGCGAGCTGTCATGCTCTGAGCCAAGGAGGACCAGAAGACGGTCATAGCCTTGGGACGGCTCACATCACCATAGATGATGGGTGGCTTCACACAGCGAGATCCATAGGATTGCACCCACCCATTGGCAGTGAAGGCGAAACCTGATAATTGCTCTCCAAAGTACTCAACCATGTCGTTCCTCTACAAAAACAAATGTCCCAATTCAATATGAGATACAGCATACTTCGTATGCAA
The DNA here is from genome assembly GCF_000493195.1 of Citrus x clementina. Classification (NCBI taxonomy): domain Eukaryota; kingdom Viridiplantae; phylum Streptophyta; class Magnoliopsida; order Sapindales; family Rutaceae; genus Citrus; species Citrus x clementina. The sequence continues at coordinate 41,635,428 of NW_006262339.1, forward strand.
TTAGAAATGCAGAAACAAAAATGTATAAAATTTTATCTAATTCAAAACCAGGAGACATTGCTTTGCTTCCATTGGGCATTGTGAAACTCACCTCAGGCTCTCCATGGACAAGGACATCAATATCAAGCTCTTCTTGGAGTTTGACAACCTTGTTGATTTCCTCCTTGATGGAAGCAACATATTCTTCCTCAGAAATCCTAAAAAGGACAAATAGTCACGGCACAGTTAATACAGTAGTCGAAGTAATTTCACACATGGCATTGAATGAAGGAAAACCTCAGATTGACTCACTTCTTAGCCTTGTATTCACGGCGGACTCTCCTAAGTTCAATGGTTTGTGGGAAGGATCCAATTGTGGTGGTTGGGAGGATTGGAAGATTGAGCTTCTTCTGTTGAGCATCCAATCTAGCACTAACGTTTGTAGCACGTCTGTGGTCTGATCCCTTCAAAGCAGCAGCCTAATTTACCAAGAGGAAGGAATCACCGTTAGCAAAAAAAGGAAACTCTAAGGGGCAGCCACATCATAAAAATGGAAAACAAATCAATCATGCCACTTACAGCCTTTTGAACTCTCTCATTGGTCACTCTCGGGGAGGACTTTCTTGAAGCCTGAGCTGCAGCATTGGCAGAGAAGAATCCCTGGAAACAAATGAAAAGGAGAAACAAAGTTAGTCTCATTCATATCATTTCAAAAGGAATATACATATGCAATTAGTGGGCTGATTGTGAGAGAAAATGTCCACAAAACTTTAACCAAACACCAAATGCCCAAGTTGCCAAATGATGTTTAATTCGGAAAAATATATTTAGAAACATTCAAATAAATAATTTCCCCTTCTAAATTTTCATTTTCAACAACATATTTTACAAGCCAAGCTCAACTTCAGGCCAAGATTTTCTGCTCCTATAATTATATTTTACCATAAAACTAGGTCCTTGAAAGGCTAAGATTTTCTGACTCTTGTGACTAGTCAAAGCCTAAGATTCTTTCAATTCATCCGTAGCTAACATTTTAGACTAAAAGTATACCTCATCCTTTTGGCCAGCCAAAGCCTTGGCCAATGCATTCACTTCAACAACTTTCTGGGCAGCAAATGCCAGCCATGACTTGATTTCATCGTCGAGTTTGTTCTCATTAACAAGATCAACAGCAGTGTGAAGAAGTGAGCAGGAGGTGGAGACCACAAGCTTGTCTGCAAAGAAAAATAATAAATTATACAACAAATCCCATAAAAGAATAAGAAATATTTATCACAAAGAAAAATGCAGGCAAAGGATGTATACCTTTGCCAACAACACCCTCAAGCCCCCGGAGAACACTAAGAGAAGCAGCAAGATCATTGGCCCAAATGTTCCTTCCATCAACCACTCCAGCAAAGAGGTACTTGCCAGCAGGGAATCCACTCTTGATCAATTCAAGGGTCTTCGTTCCACGAACCAAATCAAATCCATAAGCGGTGACACCCTTCAAAGAAGTGAGGGTCTGGAATGCCTCAGCTGGAACATCAGCAAAGTAGGTCTCAACAAGAACATTCAAGCCAGACAGAGTTGACTCTAGCTCGGCATAAGCCTCACTGAATGCATGCAATTTGTGTGAGTCAAGATCCATAACAAGCAATGGCTCATCAAACTGAATCCAGGAAGCACCAGCAGCCTTAAGCTCAGAAATAACTTCCCTGCAGAAGTGTTAATTGGTACAACACAGATTAATGATGTCACTCGATATATACACACAGAGTTATTTAGCACATACACATTTATAAATCAGTAATAGGTGATAATTTCTTACTTGTAGATTGGAAGGATTTTCGGAAGAAGAGAAAGAAGAGAAAAGGTCTTCGCAACACCCTTGGCAGGCTTAGACAGCAACAAGTATGACACAGGGCCAATAAGCACTGGGACAGTTTCAACTCCAAGCTGCAGCATTAGACAAGTGATCGATATTAGCATCTCACAAACTTGATCTGATTGATAGAAAGTTACAAGCAAGTTCAGAATTCGTTTAATGAAATCTCTATGAAAAATCTTCAGGGTCCACAATGTGTTGAAAGTACCCTTTTCAAGTAATTTATCTTAAGACTATTTTGCAAACAGTATTGCTTTCCTTACAGATCAAATAAATCAAACAACATATGAACACATTTACTGAACCAAGTCTAAGTTCAAAGCTCTATAAATAAATGTCAATGAATCTATAGTAAATTCTATTGCATCCTAAGCTAAAGATGAGCATATCATATAAGAATTTCAAGGTGAACGTAACCCAATTTCAATATATTGTAGATTCAGATATCAAACGAAATAAAATTTGTAAATATAGACAGAACTGAGAATAAACACTCACCCCCTTAGCCTCCTTGTACTCAGTCACAGCCTTGTGGGAAGCGTAGGAGAACTTAACATCGGGTCCCAATTCAGGAACAATGAAATGACTGCATCAACACGAAGCCAAACACGCGTCAGCATTCAGTACAAAACCATTACACCATAAATAACTTGAAATGCCGCTCTTCCAAGTAGTGAATACTTACTAGTTGGTGTCGAACCACTTGGTCATTTCCATAGCGGGAACAGAGGCGTTTCCTCTGGCCATGGAGAAGTAAACATCAAATCCAATCTCGCCGCCGTTCCAGTTATACCTCGGGGGCACGGCACCGAGCATTGCGGTGGTGTCGAGCACTTGGTCGTAGTAGGAGAAAGTGTTGCTGGGAATGTATTTGATCCCGGCCTGGGACATCTGTTTCCAGATGGAGGATCTGAGATCAGCGGACACCTTTTGCAAATCCTCAGCGCTGCTCTTGCCATCCCAGAAGGATTCCAACGCGAACTTGAGCTCCCTCTTGGGGCCCATGCGTGGGTATCCAACGATGTGAGATGCCATTTTACTGTCATAATCACGTCATCAATGAATCGAAAATCAGTCACTTTCATTAAATCAAGAAAATATTCATTCAAATGGATGGGTCATTGCTATTACTGCTCAAATCAAATGAAATCAAGAACACTTATCAGAGCATAAAATCTTAAATTAATTTTTTTATAAAAAAATAAAAAACCAGTTGAAACAAGCTGATAATAATCCAAGAGTTTGAGATGATTTTTTTCTTTCTGTAATCACATGAACAATTATGTACTTTCAGTCATTTTTGAAGGATTAAAACAAAAAATTCTACAAATAGATTCTGAAAAGAAGAATCTAAAAATAGATTCAAAAACAGTAACACAAGTAGAGTTCAAATTGTTTTTCGGAAAAGATTAATTACAGATCTGATTGATTCACGTTCAGATCTAGCAAAATCACGGCAGCCAAACACTAGATCTAACACTAACAGTCACTCACCAGTCCATTAGAAAATGAAATCAAGTTCAAAATTCTTTTAAAGTTAATTCTTTTTTAGAAAATGACCAGATTTTAGTTGAGTATTAGTGAGTTTTTTACAAAATAATTTATTTTTGTTTTTTAGATCCAAAAGTTCGGAAATCAAAACCATGTTCAATGCTTATTCATGATTAACGGCGTAAAAACGCTACTGCAGAGAAGACATAACGAAAATGGGAACCGTACCAAACAGAGAAAGAAGAGCAGAGAAATTGAGAGTCGAGAGGAGAGAGAGAAGAGAGCGGCGAGTTTGGGGGAGTGCCCTCTCCGTTATTTATAGCCAAAAATCAAATCTGGTTTGGTGGTTGCCTTTGGCGTGCCAACCTGTAGATCTGAGATTTTTCATCTTAATTTCTTTCTCTTATTTATTTATTTATTTATTATGATTTTCAGTGCAGTTCATAAAATATAGAGCTGACGCGCGCTTTTCTGATGTGGCGCGTGAATTGGAAATGCGGTAGGTCTTTGTGGGCCCCACGGCACGGTCAGGACTGAAGGAAAAATGTGAGAAGTTATCATAATTTCAACAGTGCCATAATTAGCAATTACACCACCAAATATTTCTTGAGTTTTTTTTTTTTGATTGCTTTAAATGCAGAGTTGTTATGAATTGTGTTAATTGTAGAGTTGTTATGATTAGATTACATTATAATTCGTCACAATTATGATAGGTATGTACGTATATAATAATTTATGAGTAATGATATAACCACAAACTCTTATACAAACTTATTTTGTACAAATTGATGTGGCATGATAAAATTAGTTGAATTAAATATTACTTGATCCACATGATTTGTTATTATTATTTTATATTTTCATTCAACCAATGAATTAATGACACGTCAGTTTGTACAAGATAAGTTTGTACAAGAGTTTATGGTTGTATCATCACTCATAATTTATATAAGATCTCGAATATTTAAAAAATTTATAAATCATTATTTTCATGTACATTTACCTGGTAGCAATGACAATAACATAAAATAAACTCCAAACAAGAATGGATTATATTATTTATGTTATTTTATAGCTTTTTAATTGATTTTTAAAAGGATTAATTGTTAATCATTACTCTCCAACCGTAATCACCATTAAATATTTATTTAATTTAATAGTCGGTAGATCATAAATAAGATTAGAATATTTAATGGACAATCTAATTGCTACTACAATTGTTATCATTTTTTTAAGGTAAGGGATTAGACAATACTCAAATTTATTTTTTAACCCCTTACTCCCTAAAGATTCGAATTTAACTAACTAATTAAATAAGACTGCTTAAAAACCACTCAACCACATCTTTTGGGGACCAATTAATATCGATGTTTAAACTGAGGTTTATTATTAAATTTTTTAAGTTTCAAGTTTCAACCGCTAACAACATTATCATCGATTAATGATAAATATAATAATATTTCATCAAAAAACCATTTAACACATCCATCCATATTAAACATAAGTAAAAAATTTATCATGCATTTCAAATATATTTTTCATCCTAAAAGTTATGGAGAAAATCTTGATATCAAAACTTACAATGTAATTATGGGATGTAATTTTGCATTTGAGGTCAGCACAACTTAAAAATTACTATGAATGAAAATTTATAATAAGCAGACACCACAAAAAAAAATTATTTATAAGTATTACAATCATGCAGTTTTATTTAAGTATTTAACCAAGTCATTCAATTTCTAATTAAGACGGTATAAATTAGATTTGGGCTGCCTAAGACCAAAAGTCAAAAAAAAAAAAAGAATATTCCTAATAAGCAGCCTACCGCGGTCACGCGCCTTAAGAAACGCTTGGACTTAGCACACGATTTTAATCCAAAATGTATAAAAAAGGAAAAATTTATGAGGTGTATAATTATCTTGAGTTGTTATATTTTGAAGAAACAATGAAGAAAGTTGGTGGCCGAAGTTGATCCGGGGCGAATGGTGGTGGGCCCACGTTGTTGCATTATAATTGGAGTTATTGTAATTTTTCTTATAATTAATAAACTCCATTTTTCAAAGAAAATAAATAAATAAATACACTCCCGATTACGAAAATATCATTTCATGAGTGTCAAAGTTAGAGCTGGCAAAATTTGACACGACCCGATTACCTGACACGAACACGACATAAATAAATAAGTATGGATCGTCAAATTTAACACGATTATTAAATGGGTCGGGTCTGGGTCAACACAATTTTTTTCCGTGTCGGGTTTGGGTTAAAATTCTTGACCCATTTACCCGATCAATGACCCGATTATATTTTCTATTTTAAAATAATTTACATATTCTTATAATTAAAACTCAAATATTAGAGATATTTTTTTTATTCTTTAAAATGGTGAATATAAACACAGTGTTTTATTTATAAAATTTTACATACATTTAGAGCTTCAATAGTGTAAATGTGTAAAAATTAATAGACATGTATATTTTATAATATTGATATATAATATTATATATATATAATTAAAACATCAATAGTGTAAATGTGTAATATATTGGTAGATATATATATTTTATAATATCGATAAATTATGTATGTATGTATTTATGTACATACGTATGTATGTATTTATGTATATACGTATGTATGTATTTATGTACATACGTATGTATGATAGTGTGTAAATATTTTATGTAACTTTTGTTCAATATATAGATATTAAACGGGTTATTGGGTAACCCGATTGTTTTTCCGTGTCGGGTTTGGGTCTCAATATTTTGACACGATTATTAAATGGGTCGGGTTTGGGTCGACCTAAATTTGACACGACACGACACGAACACGACCCGATGACCCGTTTTGCCAGCTCTAGTCAAAGTGACCGTCACCTACGCATCGCGTTTGTTGGGCGGGGTGGGTAAGGTGGGGCGAGGAGTTTGTTTGATCGTCTGATTACTTTGATTTTGATGAAACGTATGGACGACGGCGATGGCTTGCCAGCAAGTGGGTTTATCATGATTTTGATTGTATTCGGGGAGATGCTTATGTATATCCTCAAAACTTCTTGGAAATGAAAACCGCTGGGGTGGCAAATCTTGACCAATAAAGTGTGCGTGATGTTGCGTTTATAAATTTCAATAATACTATTGGCCGATTGAGATTATTTTTAAAAAGTTTAAAAATAATTTTTAAAGGTTAAATGTTAATTTTAATATTGAATAAATTTTTAAAAATTATTTTTGATAAAATCATTTTATCCTCCAATAAATTTTAAAAAATAGCGATACAGTAATTTTTTAAAATCTAATTTTAATAATCAAAACTATTTTTTTATATAATTTTATAGATATCCGCATATATATATTATAAAAATTCGAAATCATTATTATTAATTAGGAAATAAAATCATTAACTTTTAAGAAATTATTATTATTACCAATTATACTGACATAACAAAATAAAAAATTAATTAATATTATAAATATTTATTTCAGTTATCAACTATTATATATACACAATAAAAAATATTTTATATACATATTTATAAATGTATAAATAATTTTTATTCAATATTATATCGAATTAATCATTTACATTCTTGCAACAAGTTAACAATAAAATTTACCAAACACATACGATTGTTTTTAAAACTCATATTATTTTTTTAAAAAAAAATTACTAAACCTTTAACTGATTCTCTTACAACTGATTATTTCTACAGTACAATTAACAACAATTATTTTAAAAACTATAACATTTTCAAACTAGCCCCATGACAATATTGTTATTGTTGTTTTTCTTACTCTTATCAATAAAACTACGTTGCACATAAGTGCATAAAAATTCACACAAAATAAACTATTTAACTTTAGGGTATTAATTGAAAAAAAAAATCAGATTAAGGTGAATAAATATCAGAAAATAACAAATAGATAAACTCTCACACTCTTTAAAAAAATTAATTTTATAATTTTATTTAAAACCAACAGATATTACCAAACTTAACGGATCAATGTTCCAATGTTTTCTTTTTAATTTCAAAACCAACAGATATTCTTTGTTCATTATATGACCTCCAAACAAATAATTTCATTAATAAAATAATAATGAAAAGTATCGTGGTGAGTACAGAGTAATTCGGTGGCTAATAAAAGTCTCTATTTTTCGTCTCTGTTTTTCATTTTAACTCTTGGGGTTGGTGCCACTTCGGCCTTGGTCGGAGTGGTGGGCTGCTGCCCTCACAAGTATTGTGAGGACAGTGGTTCAAGCCCCCACAAATATTTTTGTGGGGGCTAACGTACTTATTTATTTAATATTTCAAAAATTTCTTCTCCCTCGTGCAATACGAGTGGAGTATGGACATCCCTCCTCTATAAGGGATTATTTGTCTGGGCATGTACTTCACAGAATTCAATGTAATAATATAAGTCTCAATCATATATTTTTGATTGTAAATATCAATATAATATATCTGCTATAATAGCAGTTGTAAATATCTGTGTAATGCAATAATATGATAATTAATCATTATTCAAAAAAAAAACTCTTGGGGTTGGTAGGCTCGTGAATGGTCCACGTAACCTCTGGACGTAACACTCAAACAAAGACAGCACAAGGCACATGAAAAATGCCTAAAAACCGTAAAACCGTGACGTGTTCAACATATTAATAAATTTATACTGTGTTTTCTTTTTTTTTTTAATACTGTGTTGATAAAGCACTTACGATGGAACGACCAATTCTATTACTTGCAAAACTAATTAATATTTCACTCTATCATCTAACTAATGGAAGGCCATCTTAATTGAGGTTGCAATAGTTAGAAAGTAGCGGGAAGGGTGGCCAATGCTCCATATTAATTTGCATCAATCCCTTTCTGGTGAAGAAGTACGGGTGAAGTAGAGGTCAAAGTTAGAAGATGAAGGGTGTGTTTGGGAATTGAGAGTGAGGTGCTGTAGTTTTTTAGCTGCAGTTGCTGTGAAATAAAAGTTATAACTGTGGAATAGAAGTTGAGAAAAAAAATTTGTTAAGCTGCCAAAGCCCAGTTACAAATGTTACCAAACACCTTAGTAGCTAGGCTTTGGCAGCCCATCTACCCCATCACACTCCCAAACGGATTAGAAGGGGACCGGGATTGCTTTGTCATATTTGAAAATGATTTTGAAAAAATAAAAATTAAGTTCAGAATTTGGTAAATTCCTTTAAAATTTCTTTTAGCAAAATCACTCTCTCCTTTAGATTTTGAAAAGTATGGAATGAGTAGTTTTTTAAAATTTAATTTTGAAATTCGGATTCATATTTAATATAATACCATATATCATAACATGTATTATAAAAATCTAAAATTATCCTTATTCAATCAATTAAGAAGTAAAATCTTACATTTAAAGATATTATCATTATCAATTATATTTAGATAATAAAAAATACAATTAATAAAATAAAAATATTTATTTTAGTTATCAATTATTATATATATACATAAAATGTAATTATATAAACATATTTATAAATGTATGTGTAAATTAAATTTGTAGATTTATGTTTATATAGATCATTTGCATTCTTATCACATTTTAAAAGTGAGATTTATTAAATATATATATGATTATTTTTAAAATTTACAGCACTTTTTAAAACAAAAGTATCAAAAGTTTAATTGATTCCTTATTTTTACTGTACAACTAACAGTAAGATGTGTTTGGTTCAAGTATAAAATGATGGGATTGGACAATTTTAAGATTAAATAATCCTAATGCAATGTTTGGTACCAAAAATAATTGTGGGATAAAAATAGTGGACCCCACCATTTAATCCAACACAATGTCAAAATTTTATCACAAAGGGGGGTGTGGGATAAGCTAAAACTTAAACGTAGGATAACAAAAAAAAAGCCCAAAATTTTATACAACACAGTGATTTTTTTTTTTTTTTGAGTATGTCATCATCCAATGATAGTATATATGCCAGAACACTCTTTTGACGTTAATGATATGTAATATTTTCATATATACAGCTAGTGACATTGTTATGTAATTTCTTTTTCATTTATAGATTTATATTATTATTATATTTGTTGATGATATTCTTGTTATGTTTATAATTATATTATTTAGTAATTTATAAGTTTAAAAACTATAACATGTTAAATATAAGAAAAACTTTAAGCGAAGATTTTGTATTTTTTAACAAATTTACCAATAATTTTTTATTTAAGTTAGATTATATTCCATGTCATTTTAAAATAAATCTAAGATAATTTTGATAAATTAATAAATAAGACATATTATTAGTTACTAACCAATTTCATGGCATACCAAACATGAGATATGATTATTTACAGTCTAATCCAACATTGCACCAAACGTAATAGAGTATTATATATAATCCAATGTTATCAAATCCAATCATATCTTATCCAATCCGATCCGATCCAGTCTAATCCAATTTGACATACCAAACAAGCCCTAATTATGTTAAAAACTACATCATTACCAAACTGACCCTTAATACAATCTCATACATACATACATATATATATATATATTAAAAATTAAAAATTATCTTTATTTAGTTAGGAAATAAAACCATTATATTTAAATAGATTAATATTATTACTAATTATATTCAGATAACAAAATTAATAAAATAAAAATATTTGTTTGATTTATCAATTATTATACACACATATTTATAAATGCATGCGTAAATAAAATTTTATAGATTTATGTCTATTTAAATCATTTGCATTCTTATAACATTTTAAAAAAAGAAAAGAAAAGTGATTTACCAAATACATGTAATTGTTCTTCAAACTTACAACACTTTTAAAATAGAATTTAATAAATGTTTAATTAATTTTTTCACAGCTGATTATTTTTATGGTATAACTAACAATAATCTATAAACTTATGGTAAATATTTGTGTGAATGTTGGTCCATGTAAAGAAGTAAAAACAACGCATATATCAAGCAATAAGATATCAAAACTCTTAGTAAAATACATATACTAATGAAAGAATGACAGCAATGCAATAAATAAGATTATAATATAAATTATTAAAATTGTATATTAAAAATTGATGTATGAAATTCTTTTTATTTTAGTGATAGATAATGTGATATATTTGAATAATTTGATTAAATGAAAAGAAAAATAACAAGTATGGTTGTGGAGGAAATAAACCATTGAACTGTGGAATGTTATTAATTATTGCTATTTCATTATGTAACGTCCTGATAATAAGTACAGTGTTATAGTATATTGATGGGTGGTGATATTGTCACCCCTTAAATTGTGTAAAGTCAACCTCATTTACAAATTTTTTGATATAAATTAAAAAGTACATTAGTTTTAATAAATTATATATTTATTGAATAAACTAGAACCGTTAGGGAGCTGTAATGTTAGCACTGTTTTAACTTATTATAAAAAAAAAAGTTATGATTTGATCATAACTCTAATTTAGAAAAGAAAAAAGAGTTGAATTGCTAACATACTTAAAAATAAAATAAAAACATTATTATTAGATGAAAAATTGTAAAACTTAAGGGGGCATTTGCAAGTCCGCCACTACTCAATAGAGCATTATTCAGTACTCGTTAATATATCTCGAACTTTTAGGTTTTTTTAATATATTTTTAATACATTTTCTAGAACATTTAGATAAAAAGAGTCAGTACTCCAATTGAGTTGTGAATAAACATTTAGATAAAAAGAGTCAATACTCCAATTGAGTTGTGAATAAACTCATGTTAAAAAAAAAAAAACTCATTTTCACACTTGAAACGATTAGTAAATGGGTGATACGAATTTAACTTGGTCAATAATATATACCATCTTAAGTTAACTTCAACTCATTGATCTTCTATAGGGTTGATCAGCCTGCCACAAGGCCCACAAATTATCACCTCTAATGCTTTTGCAACAGTCGTTATAAATGCTGACAAAATGAAACTTCTATATATTTTGGTTTTTTTTTATTTCTATGAAATATAAGGCCCTTATGGCAAATTTCCATCCAGCGTGAAATTTGCTAGTTTGGCCTTGGTACTGTGGCACATGCGTCATGCATGCGTGGCTGAGATGCTTCTAAAACTAATAAATTATGAAGAATTCCAAATTCGTACCAAAAATAAGAGAATAGGAGCTTGTCATAGGTGTCCGCGGATCGGATTTTATGGGTTAAACATTAATTCATATTTGATTCGTGATTTTGTAGATTATAAATTTTTAATTTAATTCAATTTATGGATTAGTGAAACTCAATACAAATTCAATCCATATATATGCAAATTAGATGCGGATTTAACCCAATGCATATTCAATCCATCATTTGGCGGATTGATTTGCAAATTAAAAGTTTTTAATTTTGTCCAATCTAAAAAGTAATTAAATTAAAAAAATCTAATATATAAATAATTGATTAAATAAAAAAATCTAATGTAAAAATAATTTTACTACCAATTAAATTCAAAATTGAACAAGATTTAAATAAATTTAGAATAATACATTCAAAATTTTAAAATATAACACACCGAAAAAAAAATTCATTTATTTAGATCAATACATGAAAATTAACTAAAATTATGAATTTAAATGTTGAAACTTGAAAGCTTGGATGTAACAGGAAGAATTTAAGAAACTTGAAGAGCTTGAAAAGAAAGTAAGAAATTAAGTTTAATTACCTCAAGTGGTGAAGTGAAACAGTGATTGGCTTGTGCGTGCGGTGGGATAGAGATTTGGTGTTATATGTCAAAATATTTTGTTTGGCTTGGGGTTTTTGTTTTGCTTTAGAAATTTTAATGTTTAGGAAACTATATTTGCTTATTTAATTATTTCTTATTTTATATTGTTATCGAATAAAATATAATATTTTGTTAATTTAGCTATAATTTTATGCTGAATATATTTATTTAAAACGATTTTATTAAATAAATGTGCATATTTAACGAAGGTCTCTGAAATTTCAACCTGCCTGCTAATGATAGCCAATACGGCACGACCCACCAAATGTCGGCCCACGCGGGCTTGTGGGCCATGACGACTTTTTTTGTAAGGGCCCGGCACGGCCCACGGCACGAGTCCGTGCCCAAAAAAAGCCCACCTACCTTTTTTTTTTTTGTCCACATGTTCAGCGTGCCTAAAAAAACCCACGTGCCTGACGTGCTTTTTTAAGCCCACCAGCCTAATAGTAACAACAACAACAACAATAATAATAATTTCATAGAAATAATTAATGAAAAATAAAATAACAATTCTAGAATAACAATTACATCTAATTTTATTTGAACAACTAATATTATAATTGCACATAAACTCTATTGAATGAAAATGTAATTTTTAATTTATTATAAAAATATTTTGTTCATAATTTTATTTTTTTGTGCGTAAATATGAAAAATATTTCATTCACAAATGAAACATATCTCCATTAACTATTAACTAAGTTATGATTTCATAAATGAAATATTAATGTCGTAAAATTTTTTATTTATCATTTATAAAATCATGATATTTATTTATCCATTTAATAAATTATAAACATAAAAAAATTAGAATACTTATTTAAACTAGGACTTAAATTAATTTTAAAAAGCCTATACTAAAAAAATATATTAAAATTTTTAATTTCAAGGTATTTATAAAATCATGATATTTTATATTTATTTTTCATTAAAAAATTTTATTTTGATATACTTTGGCCCACGTGCTATTGGTGGCCCACGGGCCGCGTGCTTAGCCCACCAATAAAGTGTGCTTATTACATGCCTTTTCGCGTGCCGTGTTTTGCCCCATCTCTAATCATACCGTGCTTTTAAGGCCTGCGTGCCTAAAATTCTAGGCCCGCATGCCGTGCCGTGCCGTGCCGTGCCTCGTGCCGCCTGGCCCATTGGCCATCCCTACTGCCCGCCAACCACATTTGTCCAAGATCAATTTGTAGGAAAAAAATTTGAAAATCAATAATTTATTTAATTAATTGTTAATGTAGGCATTTGAATCCCCACAAAATCTGGGTGTCAGTTCTAGACTTCTGGTGATATATTTTTCTAATTAAGGAATAAAATATTTTTGTCATTTTTTTAATATTTTAATTTACCAGGCATATCAACTAATTAATTTTTCTACTTAGACTATTAATTCATTACGTGCGCAATCTGTAGCCCGGCGCTCCAATCCCATGCATGTTACACACAACTCAATCATTATTTATTTATTTATTTATTTTGACCAACAACTCAATGTTTTTTATAGAGCTGTCAAAATTTGACACGACCCGATTACCCGACACGAACACGACATAAATAAATGGGTATGGGTCGTCAAATTTAACACGATTATTAAATGGGTCGGGTCCGGGTCAACACGATTTTTTTCCGTGTCGGGTTTTGGGTTAAAATTCTTGACCCATTTACCCGATCAATGACCCGATTATATTTTCTATTTTAAAATAATTTACATATTCTTATAATTAAAACTCAAATATTAGAGATGATTTTTTTTTATTCTTTAAAATGGTGAATATAAACACAGTGTTTTATTTATAAAATTTTACATACATTTAGAGCTTCAATAGTGTAAATGTGTAAAAATTGATAGACATGTATATTTTATAATATTGATATATAATATTATATATATATATAAAATTAAAACCTCAATAGTGTAAATATGTAATATATTGGTAGATATATATATTTTATAATATCGATAAATTATGTATGTATGTATTTATGTACATACGTATGTATGATAGTGTGGAAATATTTTATGTAACTTTTGTTCAATATATAGATATTAAACGGGTTATTGGGTAACCCGATTATTTTTCCGTGTCGGGTTTGGGTCTCAATATTTTGACACGATTATTAAATGGGTCGGGTTTGGGTCGACCTAAATTTGACACGACACGAAACTGACACGACATGAACACGACCCGATGACCCGTTTTGCCAGCTCTAGTTTTTTAATATGAAAAGGTATTGGTTAGCTTTGTCTTTAGTTTTTTCAACTTATAATAAGTTTGTATTAAGGCTCCCTTTGGTACAGATTTTCAAGTAAAACTTATTTAGGGTTATTTTTAGGGACCTCCCCTGAGGTTTGGTGTATTAACAATCTGATAGAAAGTATTCACGTAATTACAAAGACCTCCCCTGACATTTGTATTATGTTAAGTGGACTGTTATTGACTATTGAAAATCCAAAAATACCCTTCCTGCCAAAATATTTCTTTATTCACTGATGAACTGATGGGTAATTCGTGCCAAAATCACAAATTACTTAAGAAGATGAAAATATCCATTGGATAAAAAAAATGAAATTGCTTAATAAAAAAATTGACATTGCATAATAATAAAAAAAATTGAAATAATGTGCGGCGGCATAGCTGCATCTTGCATGCATATTATTATTGTGATTTTTTTATTACAAACTCCTTCATAACTAATACATGCCACAAGAGCAGAGCTATTAAAAGAAATGATTTTCATATTGTAAACTTGATAGTACAGGTGTTGGCACCGACCATAAAACCCTTATGATACCAATCTTTGCTCCATCCATATTTAAATCCAGATCAAGTAAATATTAAATTGGATTTCAGGTCCTGAAAATCCTACTCTATAATTGATATCTTCGAGTTTTGTTGGTGCCTCAAACCTGGATCTAGAGCATCATCTCTGTCATACTCGGAACACCTAAACTAATGGACTTGCTGCAGCTGCTTATTCTTCTTCTGAAATGATGCACGCATATAGATTACAGACTTTGAAATAAGAAATACAATAAACAACATGTAATCGAACTTAAGATTTCGGCACACTTGTTTGAAAATTAGAATCAAACAAGGAAAATGGCAAGTCAATATTTTTTAATCTAGAAAAAGGGAAATTTCAAAGTTTATCACATGCCAAATTCATAGTCTTGCATCCACTATTTTCTAGTTTGAATAACAAACAAAAGCCTTAGACAAAAACACAGAGAACATCTCACATGGGAGCAAAAATTGTGTGTAGAACAATATACTTAAGTTACATGTGATTACAATCACATTATTTAGCAAATACAAAATTACCTTCTCAAAAAAAAAAAAAAAAAAACAACACCACCAAATTATTGAAGGTATTACAACAATAAGGCAAAAGAACACCAAAGGCATGCACAAACCGAAACTAACACACAACTCAATTAGTGTCATGACCCCAAACTGAACAATCATATAAGCCATTGTGGGCTCTCTAAAAGATTATCACATTATAAGCAAACAGAAACCTATATTTGATGAACTACATCTAGTACTTACACAACTCTTAAATCATTAGGAAATTGCTCTTATCAGTCATTACCCAATAGTTTTTTTCAACTCAACACTAACAACCCCAAAGAGAAACAACATCCAGCACCATTTTCATTAATTAAAACAGACCCATTGTTATTTTTAATCAATAAAATAACAACAATATCGTGTAAGCCACTGATTCAAGCATTCAAGCTGTGTTTTCGAAGACTGACCTCTTCTTGCTATCTAATTCCAGTCACGATAGACGCTAGATGCCGGCAATACTCGCTTCTTGGAAGCTCTGGACCACCGCACGACGTCATCTTGTGCAGTAGATGAAAATAAATCAATGATTTCAGAAATTATTTGTGAGTTGCAGACGCTTCTTCTCCATGGATGAAAATGATGGTGGGTTTTGTTCAAGTGTAAGCTGTGTTTACGAGGAGAAGTACACTTTGTGAAAAAATCATTTTCTTTCATCTACTGGATAATGACTTTGGACTGGGTAATGGTGTGTTTAAGTCTCTATTTCACGGACATTGAAGCATATTTTGCTTGAATTTTGATTTTGTTTAAATTTCAAGTTTACTTTTACTTGTTTACCCTTTTATACTGACGCTTATGTATTTTTATACTAACGTTAAGGGAGGTCTTTGTAATTATATGAATACTTTCTATCAGACTGTTAATACAACAAACCTCAGGGGAGGTCCCTAAAAATAACCCAACTTATTTAAATAGAACTTTTACAAAAAAAAATTTAGTTATTTGGTTGTCAATAAACTTTTCAAGTATACTTTGTTTGGTACAGCTTTTCAAGTAAAACTTATTTAAGTAGAGCTTTTACAAAAAAAAAAAAATTAGTTGTTTGGTTGTCAATAAAAATTTTTATTAAAAAAAATATGAAATTACTTTATTAGTCAAGTTTTTTTAAAGTTATGCTATGAAAAGAATAAAATAAGATTGTCAAATAAATAGAAAATATTTTAAATATTTTAACATTTAAAAAAACTTTTTAACCTTTATTTTCAAAAATCTAAAATTTAAACTTTTACTAGTAAAGGCAAAATAATTTATTTAAACTTCAAAAGCTTTATTAGAAAAATAATCAAACAATAACAAAAATTATTATAAAAGCTTATCGAATTAAATAAGTACTTATAGTTATTAAAGAAGTTATATCTAACAGACACTAATGCCGAAAGCCCCTTCTAATTGTGGGTGTAAAAGTTTGAATTATGCATACGGTTAAGGAGTTAAGGTGTGTTTGGCAACTGCATTAAGTGGAAATTTTTATTTTGTTTCGAATAAAAATACAGCAAGCTCGTGTTCGGCTCAAAATAATGGAACGTTTAATTTGCAACCGTCGGCGGACGAAGCACACCGTTCACGGCCCTTCGTATAAAATTGCATATGTAAACGTAAATAGGTCCGGATTCAGATTCGTTGCTGTAGAGAGTGGCACGCACGATCGGGCTGCTGTCGGTGGTAGGTTGGCATTGGAATTCTCATCACGCGCTTCCCCAGGCGCCTACTTATGGCAAATTGACACGTGACGCGTGTGGATTGAATGGACAGAGTCCCGGGCAGTGTGTCCAAAGCTGCCAACCGTGCTCTGATTTTTGTCATCCATAATGGCTAACGACTAACGAGGGAGATTTCCGGGCAGAAAGAAATTGTTGTCGTTTCTGAAGGGGAAAAAAAAGTTATTTAATTTGTTGTTGAAGACAAAATGAAGATCTAAATAAATAATGGCTAATTTTGAGTGTAAAGCAACGGTAAATGCATTATTAAATTAGATTTAGGGTCTGATTGAGATTATTTTTAGATTTAAAATTAATTTTGAAAAGTTAAAATTAATTTTGATGTTTATTAATTTTTATTAAAAATTATTTTTGTCAAAATCTCTCATCCTCCAGCATATTATAAAAAATAAGGAAGAAATAATTTTTTAAAATTTAATTTTAAGAATCAGTTTTATACTTAATATAATCCACATATATCCTCGTAAATATTATAAAAATTTAAAATTATTCTTATTTATTTAGGATATAAAATTATTAAATTCAAACATATTATTATTATTATTATTATTGTTATTATTATTATTATTATTATAAATTCACACACGCACACACATACTTATAAATTTATAAATAAACTTTATTTAACATTTTGTTCACTTAAATCATTTATATTCTTATAGCAGTTTAACATTATGATTTACCAAACACAGATAATTATTTTTAAAATCCATAATATTTTTTAAAATAAATTTTAATAAATGTTTAACTTATTATTCTGACAACTGATTTTTTTTGTAAGGTATAACCATTAATAATAAATATTTTAAAAGTTACAGTATCCCCAAATTGGCCCTTACTAATACTCTGCGTTGCCAACTAAATACTAATTGTAACATTAAACATCTGGAATATTTTTCTCTAACGAAACAACACAATTAATTTCCCTCTAAAAAAGAAAAAGAAAAAGAAAAAATAAACTACCAACCCCACCCCTTTAGACAGCAGAGTTTTAGCTGAGGCGGCTTGCTTGCATAAGCATTAAGGCTGCTCTTCACCAACCATTGAACATTCTTTCCATTTGATTGTTACACTTTACTTCGCCATCTCATGTCCATGTACATTGTTTTGAAATGAAGACTTTGCGTACAACTAATCTTTTTCAATTCATAATAAAAACTCTTTTAATTAGTTAATAGCTATAGCTTCCAATTGAGACTATATATAAAAATCCATATTGACTGACCAAACCAATAATTTTTAATTGGCTTGAGCATTGTCTTACTTACTTCAAAATCGTCACTCTCTTTGAAAAGAACATGAGAGAGTTCACCTCCATCTCAACCCTTAACCCTATATCTCAGTCAAGAGATTATTCATGGAAAATTCAGAAAAAAGAAATGTTGCAATATTTACGAAACTCACGTCACGTGAGGTAAGATAAATTATTCCTTTCTGCTTTAATTCATGTACATAATCATGAGAATAACTTTAATTATAGTTTATTTCTCCGTTTTAAGATTTTTCCTTTTTTTTTTTTAATTAATTAATTATAGTTCATTCATTAATCCCATAAGAAATTAACACCTTTGCCGGTAAAGTCACACATACAACAATATTTTAGAACAAAAGGGAAGATCATGCACGATCATGATGTTTTATTATATCTCTAGCAATATAATTATCTTATAATTAATTAAAAACAAAACAGGTAATTAAGCCAAAGTGGATGGCATGCATCAATCATCATGCAGAACACCTCCCCTTGTTTTAAATATAAATAAAAGAAATTTGTGCCCAGAAGACTTAATTAATACTTCTCGTTTCTGAAGTGCTCACATGATATATAGTCGGACGCATTATATTTAATTTCATGAATTAATCGTACGGTTGTATTTTGAGAGAGAGAGAGAGAGAGAGAGTGACTGAGTAAGATATGGCTTAATTTAACCAAATCTACGTATAAAATTTTAAAATGAATTTTTGAGTTTTAACTTAGGAATTGTCTAT
This sequence comes from Citrus x clementina, assembly GCF_000493195.1. NCBI lineage: Eukaryota > Viridiplantae > Streptophyta > Magnoliopsida > Sapindales > Rutaceae > Citrus > Citrus x clementina. Next base: position 41,654,567 of record NW_006262339.1, read on the forward strand.
GAATAAAAGTGTTAATCAAATATTTCGTGTAAAAACAGTCAGCTGTAACATTTTCGGTTGCTTTAACAAAACTGTATATTTCTGTAATTTCCTATATGGGCCAAAAGGAACATTTTTCTCAGAAATTAAAAACTTATGGTGAAAAAGATAAGAAAACCAACAGGTTCAAAGGTGCGAGTAAACTGGGCTCTGGTGCGCCCAACTCCCTCTTTTGATTTTGAGACTCTATTGACCATTGAGTTTGAGGCCCCAACGGCCCAGTTTAAAACTGTTATGAAAAGAAAAAAAATATAACTATAAAATTAAAATTAATAATGTTTGATAAATATAATTTTTAAATAATAATTTGACAAAAATAATATAGGGTCTTGTGTATATTTTTATTTGGCATTTCAATTAATCTGCTTATATATATATATATATAAGTTAATCTATATTTCTTGCAAGAAGATAGTATTTCTTTAATTAAAGTCATAACTAATATATAAATTATCAACTAACCATCAAACATTTATCTCATTTTATCTCCACCACGATCATCACCATTCATCCTGTCACGATCTTTATGTAACTACAATTATTTTTTCTTTAATAATGTCAACCCACCAACCCCATAACAATATCTCCAAACATCTCATCTCAAAATTCCTAATAACATAAGTGTTTATGTATGAAAGAAAATGTGAAATATATAATCAAAAAGTAGTTTAATAATATAATGTTTAAAAATTATGGTAAAAATAAGTGAGAGTTTGGCATGGCAAGTTAATAAAAAGATAAAAGCTCGGACACTTGATGCATCAAAGTAGCAATGTCTGTCCATCATTATCATCATGCGGGTTTAGGTGCTTCTCATGATAGCATTAGCTGGTAAGACCATCATGCATCGTACTTTCATTGTTATACATTTTGAAGGTAAGAATGGTTATGTTACGTCCCTCCGATTAGGTGTATTTTTCTTCTTCTTCTTCTTCTTTTTCTTCTTCTTGTACGTAATAATTTCTCTTTCTTCCATGAAGATTTCTTTCTCTCTTTCTTTTTTTTTTTTTTATTATAAATAAAATGATAAGAACTAATTTCCTTACTAATTGGTAGGGTCGTTTAATGGTTCAGATCCATTAGATTTTGTCAAATTCAAGTCCAATCCATCATATATTCCATTTTATATTCCGGATCCGATCACTAATAGAAATCCATTATAATTTAAAACAATAAAACGTCGAATCCAATTTAATTCGATATGATCAATCCAATTAAAATAAAAATTTACAAATAAAAATCATTAGTTGCTCTCTCCAGTTATAATTCTTAACAATTAAAAAAAATACAAAATATCAACTCCTTTAATATTTCATGATTCATGTACTTTATTATCATATGGTTGGAAAAAAAAGTTGAAATTTGAATATTAAAAGCAAATGTTGGTTGCGACCTGCTGTTTGTATTCTATATTGTTATAGTATATTTATAGTTATTTTTTTAGCAAGTTAAATATAAAAGTGACATATAGTTTTTTTTTATAAAAAAAAATAAATAAAGAAAATAAAAAATTAATTGGTTGGATTGGTTTATATTGGATTTGAACATATAGATCCATAGACCAATCTAATAACATTATATTTTTTATTTTGCAATCTTATCCAATCCAATCAAAATGTCAATATGACAAAAGTTGGATTGGTTTTGATCAGATCGATTGGTTTGATTGGATTGAATTGAATTAGATCTTGAACATCCTACCAATTAGACTTTCCGTGATTTTTTTTTTTCCAAATTTAATAAAGAGACTTCCCATGAATGTTAAATGCAGTTTTATTGATGAATTCTGCAATTTTAAGAAATGTTTGATACACGAATAATGCATCTCATCAACCAAGTAACTGCGTCCCCTGCAGCAGCCGCGGCTTCAACTGGAATACTGCAGCCACACCGGTCTTGAGACTCAACATTCGGCCGAAACTCAAGCAAAAGTTGAACAATATCAGGCCTGCTTTGAGCTATAGCAATATGAAGCAATGTTTGTCCCTGCGCACCAGCAGAATCAGCTGGGTGGGTTCCAAGCAGGGTCACTCTGTTCAAGAACCTCTCTTATCTCATCCATTTCACCATCCTTAACTAGCTGAACCACAACATGGGACCCAACAAACATGATCTTGATTCCTATTGATGAACGCTGGCTTCTTCCTTCTTGTGAACCAGTCACCAGGAACCGAATCAAGCATCAATGTTGCATCTTTAATTGCAGCTGCAGGAACGACAACGCTATGCAAGAGGAAGGAATCATCACAGTGAGGGAAAGTATGAAGGAGAACTGATCCTGGAGGAAGATGATACGCAATCTCTATGCTTACTGTTCCGAGTGGTTGCATTGACCTGAATAGTTCGATCTATTTCTCGTGTATCTACTTGCGCTGCACTTTCACTCGAAGAACCTACAAAATTATTCATAACCCGGCATAAAAAAGACGTAAAGTTTTCAGCGCGAGCATGGTAACTTCAAAACCCGTTTCATACCTATCATATTTCATTCGTCCCGCACCCTCATTTAAAAGACTAGAGCTTATAAAAACTAGAAGTACCTTACCCAGAACATAAAAGCAGACAAAACCCAGTCGAGTATAAATATAACGTTGAATAACACCTACCATTTACCATTTCATTCAAGAACACCACACAATTAACGAAACCAACATCGGTATGTTTTCAGCCGTTGTACTTTCAACTTAATTTTGAAAGCGCGGCAGCTAAAGCCTAAACTGTTGTTTGATAAAAGTCCACCCACTGACTGCTACCTGGCGGCTACCGATTCCATTCAATAGCAGTCATAAAATAAAAAGTACAAAACAAACCTATGTACAAAAAAGGCAATGAAGCAGCCATGGATTCAGTTATTTGCATGTTTGGGATTGTGGTTGATTCCAAATTGAGAATATACTGCGAAATTATGTTTGATAAGCATTTATCTGATGATTGCTACTTTATTGAGTGCCTGTTTGGTATGGCTTATTTAAAAGCCATAAGTGCTTATTTAATCGTATAAGCACTTTTTTAAAATTTTTATGGTGTTTGGTTATTTTTTTAGTAGAGTTTTTTTAGCTTAAATAAGCTAATTTACCTCTACTAGCAAAAGCCCAAAATTTGAGCTTTTGGGAGTAGAGGTTAAAGAGCTTATCTAAAAAATATATAATAAAAAAAATATCATACAGTTTAATGATTCAAAAGTGTTTTTTTTATTGACAACCAAACACCCAATGACTTTTTGTCCAAAAACTCTATTGGTATAAGCTCTATTGTTATAAGCTCTATTTAATAAGCTGTACCAAACGGAGCCTGAGTCTTCAAAGAAAAACTCAATCAACTAATGCTCGATTTTTTTTTTTAAATGACAAATCAAAAAGTATTTTGGAGTAGATTCTCAAAAGAGTGATTATTTGATAATCCACCATAATCCCACTTAGTTATCAGAAATAAATTAAAATCCGACGAATGTTACTTAAGCCAAACAGCATTATTTTATTTTGACCACAAGGACCACAACCCTCAAGCTGTCAAGCAACCGTTACCGTTAACGACCAATCTTTCACCTCTCCGAATCTTTGCAAGTCACTATCAAGCAACCGTTACTAATATTTAATCAATTATTAGGATTATTGGATTTCTCAAATACCTTATGTACTTTGGTTCACTTTCTACTAAAATAAATATTACAGGAGCTTTCAAAGTCTAGGCTAAGGTTGTTGTAAACATAGAGAGATTCAGAGATATAACAGCTTGTAATTACATACCACAAAGCATAACTTTGTTCGAATGATAATGATCATAATCCAGATTATAGACGTAGAGAGAGGAGAAGTCGTACTTGAGGGGCAAAACGCGGCGTTTTGGCTCGTGGATGAGGTGCTGCTCCTGATCGTCGTAGATTGAAGGGAGGAGAGGTCGGTCGAGGAAGTTTAGGAGACGGTGGAGGCTGAATTGGTGAATTTCGATGAAGACTGACGAATCCAATGGGGCTTGAGGGTTTGATTTGCAAAGATGAAAGATAAGAGCATTGTTTTGGTTTCTGTGCAAAAAAAAAAAAAAAAAAACATGACAAGCGTTGTTTTGGTTTTGGTTCTAAAAAGATGAAAATTTGACTGCAATGGATCCATACGCAGTCGGTGTCAAATAAGAGGAGAAACAAATATGTTAATCACTCGCTCAATCACTCATGCGAAGTGCCTTTTTTTTCGTTGCTTTGGCTTCTGAGAAATATATGCATCAGATATTACAACTCTCGAGGATAATGCATTTTGTTCCGGTTTTGACTGATATTTAGTGGCATTTGATAAACTGATACCTCAGAACCTGGTAGAGAGTTTATTAAATACAAAGAGAACAAAAATATATGACTATATAAGCTTTTACACGGTTGAAGATCCGGTCAAATTGGCTTTAGTTAGCAAGATCATTTAAAACTTTCAAAAAACGAATGGTATCAAAAAGCTCTGAGAAAAAGCGGAAAAAAGGCACCACAAAGATCTTGCAATTATTATCACAGCTTGATAAGACATGGAAATGTATCTTACAAATTGGCCTTCCAAGCATCAAAGAATTGGGTGGCGACAACTCCCATTCCTAGCTGCTACCGTGGCCAGTCCCTTCTAACTAAAATGGGACAGGACCAAAAGCAAGGTCTCTCCCACTCTCCTTATGTATATAAAATTCCCTACATTCGAATAAAACTACAGAAAAAGATTTGCACATCATCTTCTTTCACCTTATTTTGCAATCTTCAAGAGTTTGGAAGATTTCAAAGCACTTGTTAGAATGTAGCACTCCATTAAGCATTCTCACCTTCCCCACACCCCAATGGACCTCCTTAATCCTATCGGCAGACCTACAAATTCTGCTGCAACTCCAATCAAATAAAGCAACACAATTGTTGCCTGCCTAAGCCTTCCACTCACAGCCTGCAATGACAAGTTCATGATACAAAATCAGAAACATTAATAAACAAAAAGATATTACCATTACTTGCAGAGGGGGATTTGTTGCAATTAGTAAATGCCATACTTATCACTTTCATTGCAGATATCATCATCATCATAATACTAGCAATCCAGCACTAATAGTCAGAATAATAATAATAGTAGCATGAATAAAGAATTTCTGCAGAGTAAGCTCTAAAGATGCCGAAAGTGTCATCTATTATGTTAATAATAAAAAAGTCTATCAAGAATTCAAGGAAAGAAAACTCATTAACAAAGAACTAAACTTTTTAATAATGTTTAATAAACTACGTACCTATGATTTTCTATTATTAACATAAATGACACTACGTACAACTGATTTTCGCTTTCTAATGTTTCAAATCATACCGAGAAATATAACAATTACCAAGTCAGTAAGTAGCACAATTACTTAATAAGACTTTGACTTGTCTAACCCAAAATTGTACCCAATTCTATACTCTACCATGAAAAGCTTATGAAGCCGAACTTACTTTGACCAAACAGTACTATTAGCTCAGTTAAAGGAAACCACAATTGAACAAAGTTCAGCTGAAATAACTGAACTAAAAAAACTTGATAAAATTAAAAGTAACTTATAACAGTTTAGTAAAGAAGCATACAAAACATGAAGATAAATAAACATAGGTCTATTTTCTTGACACTACCAGGTCCTTTCCTTTTTTTTTTTTCAGATAAGATCTCGATACTACCAAGTTTTGGATTCAAAATCACCATATTACAATAATAGTTGTGATTCATGGGATACAATATGTAGCAGCTTATATGTCGGCAATTATAGTCAAAGATGGTTGTCAAACATCATCGCAAATCAAGAAGCTAATAAAGACCATGTCACACTACATTAACATATATCAGTTCTTTGATACAAAGATATTGAATGTTATACATTTCTAATCCCAAGTCCTGAAATACAAAACAAAAGTTCACTTCACACAGTCATAAAGCTAGACTGCTAGATAAATGGACAATAGGCATTGGATATGGGTCAATAAACTATTAAGCTAATTAATGCACACGAAGGAATCCGTTAGAGCTAGTAAAATAGCCCTTACCAGAGAACTCGCAGAAGCATTCAATTTCCTCAAAGGAGATAACTTACAACATAAACATTTTGATAAGCAGCAACACACATAAAATAGCTTCACTCACTAGCAACAGAGCAACTTCTTCAACACATTAATAAATCCATTTTCATTTTTAAACAACAAAATAATGCCCAGTTTCTCCAGCACAAATAGGGTAAGCAGTAATAGAAAAACATGATACATAGGAATTACCGGCCTCAAGAAATCTCCAAGCTTTCTGTCCTCTGCTTCAATTGCTCAATCAAGAATGCCCCAGACGTTGCGCTAGCGTGGTGGTGGAGCGTCGCGAAGCGTGTGGCGGCGGTGTCGGCGAAGGCAGGTCATGAAGATAGTTGGTGTCGCGCAGCGAAGGCAGTGCAGCTGGTGTCATGCGGCGAAGGCAAATCGCGTGGTGGTGGAGTTGGGGTCGCGCGGCAGTGGCGGTGCGGTGCTGAGGCATAATAGTGGCGGTGGCGTTGTGCGACAGTGGCAGTGTGGAGGCAGATTGCGTGGAGCTGGCGGTGTTGAGGCAGATCGCGTGGAGGCAGATGCCGCGGTGGTGGAGTTGCTGTCGCGATCAACGCCTGTGAAAGGGAATGAAAGTGAAGGAGATACCTACAAAAGAAAGAACGAGTGAAATTTTTTTTTTTGTTCAAGGGTTTCAAACCCACATAAACCCGACTCTCACACGGGTTCAGTAAGTTTATGCGGGTTTGACTGCATTACAAATTGGTATGACCACAACAACAGTACAATGATTGGTAATTACCAAACATGCTATTTATGTTGGTATTAAATTAATTTAATACAATGAGGAGTGGTAATATCATACAATGAGGACTGTTAAATATGGTGTGTTTAATATGTTGTATTGTATTATATTATTTTAATACAAATATATTATATTATCTTGTATTATAATAATATTATATAATATTTTGTGCTACATTGTGTTGTATTAATTTATAATTATAATATATTTAATGTTGCACCACGCTGTACTAATTTTTTTAGTAATCAATTTAAATTATATATTTTACAAATAATATTTATTAAAATACTTAAAAATGCTAAATATGAAAATATTGAATTTTAAAAATTTAATATTATTTTTTTAATATAAATATTAAAAAATATCATAATTCTTCATAGAAATCGAAGTTCATGGCATTAAATTTTTAACGCCGCATACATAATAAAAAATTTGATTCTCTAGTGCCAATATAATAGAATACATAAAAACGAGACTGAGAAACTACGAATAAAGCTCATCATCAAGGACTCCACAACATTATAAGAAGTACTATGTAACATTTGCCAAATTACAACACCACATCAAGACATATCACAATGTAAAATTTTTCCTAGAGATTTGGTAATTGAAAAACACAATTCAAGTTGAAAACTGATAGTCGACTTGAAAAGTTTTAACATATCCCATAAAAGAAATGTGCCATGCCAAAAATCCTAACCCTTGGCTCTTTGACGATAAGAAAATATTGAAAATTCCAAAGTACAGTGCAATGGGAGAAAGAATGCCTATAAAGCTAGTAAAGATATTCTTAAACTACTATTGGGATGTTGGGCTGGTTGGTAGCAAAACCCAAACCCTGCTGCTGATTTCCGATACCACCATCTTGGATAAGCCGCTCTCCCTCCTCTTCCTAACTCCTAAGCCCAATATCTTTCCAAAACCTTCACAACCCACTCATAAATCTCATTGTTGTCGTGGATATGCAAATTCTCAATCTTTTCTACTCCATCACACTCATCAATCATTTGGGTATAAACATTAACCCAATTATCCATTCCTATTTCCTTGTTAACCTCACCCACCTTGAAAATGTTCTCAAGACCCTATAGACAAACTGTGACGATCCTTTGGTCCAGACAAACCAGAAGATCACAGAGCGGTTTGATGCAACCTTGGCTCACCAGGAATCTGCAGGACCATGGTACCATAAGTGATTCTATCACATGAACATCATTAGATTAAAAAAAGAAAAAAAAAAGAAACATCTATCGTATGAACATTGCTGAGTGAATAAAAGAAACATACTGAATATGTTCATGAGATCCTCCATATGTGGCATTTAAGACAGGCCATGCAGCCTCCTTGATTTCAAGTTCTGCATGTTGAAGAAGAGGTGCACAAAAGGAAGGATAAGGAAGGATGATATTGGCCTCCATAACAGCCTGTTGAACAAAAATTCGACAAATTATAATTATGAGTATATTTAAGTAGCAATTTTGTCAGAATTAACTAGACTTGACTATTGAGGAAGTCACATTCAAAAATAGAAAAGACGAGCAAGCAATTGTATTCATGCTATCGGGACCAAAATACTATGATGCAAGCAAGAAAGAAAAACATACATACATATAAAACACTATCTTTGAGTTGGGTATTTTCTTTCAATTTTGATAATGGCAACTTTGGATTCTTCTGCTGAATTACCACCACCACCACACCATTGTAGTTTCACATACTAAGAAAAGGCAGGTTCAGCTCCCGTGCATGCCCATAAGAATATGATGTATTAATTAGAAGTAAAATTAATCTGTTCAATTAAGTTCTCTCATATATTTGTGTGCGTGTGTGTGTTAATTAGTTTGCTTTCAAATCTTTTCTCCCTTCTTAATGATATATATTTTAAGCATGATATCAACCACGATGAATTTATTAGCCGATTTTTAATTATACATTCAGCATGATATCACAAACCAAGAGCTTAAGTTAGCCTAATTCTTCATAAATCTAATAATTGCAATCAATAATAATGCTGAAAATACGAGTTTGAATTAAGCTAGCAACTGGTTCTTAAATTATGCAATATGTAATCATAGGTTTACTTAAAGATTAAAGCATTTCTGCAATCCATTGTGCAAAAAGATTAAAAAAAAAAAAAATAGTTGCCAAATTTTATCTAAATAAAAATTCCTTTAGTGGTTAGTACTTGTGAATTATAGAAATTATTATTAGTACTTGCTCAGCGCTTTTTAGATTTGTACAGGTAGATTACGCCATTTCAAACCCGACCATCCATTTAGACATACAAATCCCCCCAATTCCCTGTCCTCCGCCTTTACGCGACTCTCCACTGTATGTGCCAACTAATTAATTTTTTAATTACTTGTTTAACTAATTAATTCATTTTCTCAAAAGCAAGATTAATCTATTTGTTCAAATCTGAAGGAGATTAAGTTAATTGATTTTATTGTATGTAAAAATATACAAAGAACTCATGAAGCCAACTAGAAAAAAAAAAAAAGACAAAAAAAAAATCAAACCCAGAAATAAAAAGACATGCTTCGACAGAAAATTAATGAAAATTATACTGATTGTGGTTCAATTTGATCAAACCCAAATAATAACCGGTTTGATTGATGACTCAGCGGCAAAGTGCAGGCGCATCAGTGGTTGCACAGATGAGTGTTCTCGTGCGGCACGACAAAGCAATTGTCGGCGATTGTGATTGGTGATGACATCGAGCGATGGGGGTAATGGCATCGGTCGTGACTTTGTGATGGAGAAACGAATGTTAGATTCGTTCGAAGATTCGTGTTTTGATTGAATAACAAAGAGAGATTTTATGAGTTTTAATTATCTAATACGATACCGCATAAACCCGACTCGTACGTGGGTTTATTTTATGCGGGTTTCGGTGTACTAAAGCAGTAAATTTATGTGGTGCAATTCAAACTGATTTCACCGCCAAAAGATCGTGTAAATTTAATATTATACAGGGTTTTAATACTATGTAATCCAATACACCAAACATGCCCTTAAAAACGGATAGCAATCCGGGGCCTTTAAAAACGGATAGCAATCCGGGGCCTTTAAAAACGGAAAATACAAGCAGAGAAAAAGAAAAGCCAATTGTTCAAAAGTGCCTAATATGCCCACGGAAAATTTTCGTCACGACCCACAGTTACTCGAATAGGTAATAAGACAGGAATGCCTTTGTTTGTTCGAATATAGAAGCACAATGGCTCAGAAAGGATCCCTCCAATCTCCTTGGCACTGTCAGCTGGGTGCGGAGTAGCTTGGTGGCAGCAACCATGTTTGAGAGGGCTGGCTTCACCTCAGTGTACTTGCGAGTCTTGAGACCACAGTCAGGGTTAACCCACAAAATGTTGGTTTCTAGCACAGTACGCATCTCGTAGATTCTGTCAACAATTTCTTCGGTTGATGGTATTCTTGGAGAGTGGATGTCATAGACGCCAGGGCCAATTGCAGCATCATACTGGACTCCCTCACGGAAGACTGACAGGAGATTCTCATTAGAACGAGAGTTCTCAATGGTGATCACATCAGCATCCATGTCGATAATTGAGTGGATAATGTCGTTGAAGTTGGAGTAGCACATGTGGGTGTGGATCTGTCAATCAATAAACAATAGAATGAGATACAAAATCAACAGCTAAATTAAAGAGATGAGATTGGAGATTAAAAGGGTAACTGACCTGGGTAGTGTCCTGGATGCCACAGTTGGTGATTCTGAAGGAGTGGACTGCCCAGTCCAAGTAGAAAGCATGCTCAGATTTCCTGAGAGGCAATCCTTCCCTCAAGGCAGCCTCATCAATTTGAATAACGTTAATGCCTGCCTTCTCAAGATCCTCGACTTCGTCCTTGATGGCCAAAGCAATCTGGTAGCAGGTTTCATGTCTGCAAAATTGGCAGCGATTGATGTTAAACAATGTTTCCATTCCAAAAGGTTAACCAATAGTGAACCAGTTCTCATTTATATACCTGGGCTGGTCATTTCTGACAAAGGACCAGTTGAGAATGGTGACAGGGCCAGTAAGCATTCCCTTCATTGGGCGAGCAGTCATGCTCTGAGCCCAGGAGGACCAGAAGACGGTCATAGCCTTGGGACGGCTCACATCACCATAGATGATGGGTGGCTTCACACAGCGAGATCCATAGGATTGCACCCACCCATTGGCAGTGAAGGCGAAACCTGATAACTGCTCTCCAAAGTACTCAACCATGTCGTTTCTCTACAAAAACAAATGTCCGAATTCAATTTGAGATCCAGCATACTTCGTATGCAATTAGAAATGCAGAAACAAAAATGTATAAAATTTTATGTAATTCAAAACCAGGAGACATTGCTTTGCTTCCATTGGGCATTGCGAGACTCACCTCAGGCTCTCCATGGACAAGGACATCAATATCAAGCTCTTCTTGGAGTTTGACAACCTTGTTGATTTCCTCCTTGATGGAAGCAACATATTCTTCCTCAGAAATCCTAAAAAGGACAAATAGTCACGGCACAGTTAATACAGTAGTTGCAGTAATTTCACACATGGCATTGAATGAAGAAACACCTCAGATTGACTCACTTCTTAGCCTTGTATTCACGGCGGACTCTCCTAAGTTCAATGGTTTGTGGGAAGGATCCAATTGTGGTGGTTGGGAGGATTGGAAGATTGAGCTTCTTCTGTTGAGCATCTAATCTAGCACTAACGTTTGTAGCACGTCTGTGGTCTGATCCCCTCAAAGCAGCAGCCTAATAGACCAAGAGGAAGGAATCACTGTTAGCAAAAAAGGAAATTCTAAGGGACAGCCACATCATAAAAATGGAAAACAAATCAATCATGCCACTTACAGCCTTTTGAACTGCCTCATTGGTCACTCTCGGGGAGGACTTTCTTGAAGCCTGAGCTGCAGCATTGGCAGAGAAGAATCCCTGGAAACAAATGATAAGGAGAACCAAAGTTAGTCTCATTCATATCATTTTAAAAAGAAGATACATATGCAATTAGTGGGCTGATTGTGAGAGAAAAAGTCCCCAAAACTTTAATCAAACACCAAATGCCCAAGTTGCCAAATGATGTTTAATTCGGAAAAATATATTTAAAAACATTCAAATATAATTTCCCCTTCTAAATTTTCATTTTCAACAACATATTTTACAAGCCAAGCTCAACGTCAGGCCAAGATTTTGTGCTCCTATAATTATATTTTACCATAAAACTAGGTCCTTGAAAGGCTAAGATTTTCTGACTCTTGTGACTAGTCAAAGCCTAAGATTCTTTCAATTCATCCGTAGTAAAAGTATACCTCATCCTTTTGGCCAGCCAAAGCCTTGGCCAATGCATTGACTTCAACAACTTTCTGGGCAGCAAATGCCAGCCATGACTTGATTTCGTCGTCGAGTTTGTTCTCATTAACAAGATCAACAGCAGTGTGAAGAAGTGAGCAGGAGGTGGAGACCACAAGCTTGTCTGCAAAGAAAAGTAATAAATTATACAACAAATCCCATAATAGAATAAGAAATATTTATCACAAAGAAAAATGCAAGCAAAGGATGTATACCTTTGCCAACAACACCCTCAAGCCCCCGGAGAACACTAAGAGAAGCAGCAAGATCATTGGCCCAAATGTTCCTTCCATCAACCACTCCAGCAAAGAGGTACTTGCCAGCAGGGAATCCACTCTTGATCAATTCAAGGGTCTTGGTTCCACGAACCAAATCAAATCCATAAGCGGTGACACCCTTCAAAGAAGTGAGGGTCTGGAATGCCTCAGCTGGAACATCAGCAAAGTAGGTCTCAACAAGAACATTCAAGCCAGACAGAGTTGACTCTAGTTCCGCGTAAGCCTCACTGAATGCTTGCAATTTGTGTGAGTCAAGATCCGTAACAAGCAATGGCTCATCAAACTGAATCCAGGAAGCACCAGCAGCCTTAAGCTCAGAAACAACTTCCCTGCAGAAGTGTTAATTGGTACGACACGGATTAATGATGCCACACGATACACACACACACACACACACACACACACACACACACAGACAGAGTTATTTAGCACATACACGTTTATAAATCTGTAAATAGGTGATAATTCTTACTTGTAGATCGGAAGGATTTTGGGAAGAAGAGAGAGAACAGAAAAGGTCTTCTCAACCCCCCAGGCAGGCTTAGACAGCAACAAGTATGACACAGGGCCAATAAGCACTGGGACAGTTTCAACTCCATGCTGCAGCATTAGACAAGTGGTAGATATTAGCATCTCACAAACTTGATCTGACTGATAGAAAGTTACAAGCAAGTTAAGAATATGTTTGATGAAATTTCAATGAAAAATCTTCAGGGTCCACAACATGTTGACTATACCCTTTTTAAGTAATTTATCTTAAGACTATTTTGCAAACAGTATTGCTTCCCTTTACAGATCAAATAAATCATACAACATCTGAACGCATTTCCTGAGCCAAATATAAGTTCAAAGCTCTATAATAAATGTCAATGACTCTATAGTAAATTCCATCACATTCTGAGCTATGGATGAGCATATCATATGCCAATTTCAAGTTGAACGTAACCCAATTTCAACATATTGTAGATTCAAGTATCAAACGAAAAAAAAAATATTGTAAATATAGACAGAACTGAGAACAAACACTCACCCCCTTAGCCTCCTTGTACTCAGTCACAGCCTTGTGGGAAGCGTAGGAGAACTTAACATCGGGTCCCAATTCAGGAACAATGAAATGACTGCATCAACACGAAGCCAAACACACGTCAGCATTCAGTACAAAACCATTACACCATAACTAACTTGAAATGCCGCTCTTCCAAGTAGTGAATACTTACTAGTTGGTGTCGAACCACTTGGTCATTTCCATTGCGAGAACAGAGGCGTTTCCTCTGGCCATGGAGAAGTAAACATCGAATCCAATCTCGCCGCCGTTCCAGTTAAACCTCGGGGGCACGGCACCGAGCATTGCGGTGGTGTCGAGCACTTGGTCGTAGTAGGAGAAAGTGTTGCTGGGAATGTATTTGATCCCGGCCTCGGACATCTGTTTCCAGATGGAGGATCTGAGATCAGCGGACACCTTTTGCAAATCCTCGGCGCTGCTCTTGCCATCCCAGAAGGATTCCAACGCGAACTTGAGCTCCCTCTTGGGGCCCATGCGTGGGTAACCAACGATGTGAGATGCCATTTTACTGTCATAATCACGTCATCAATGAATCGAAAATCAGTCCCTTCCATTAAATCAAGAAATTATTAATTCAAATGAATGGATCACATTGTATATATATGGGATAAATATAATTATGAACAAAAGCGTCTAATCAATCACAAAAAGCAAGCGACTGCATCAAATTTAGGGATCCGACCCGACCCGACCCGATCTGTAAATTCCGGTTTCAATCGGATTAAGATGAAACCTCTAACCCGATATAGTTGGATTTTGGCCAACTCGATCGGATCAGATCGGATCGGATTAAACTTAGTCCAATCCGAAAAATTCAAAAAATCAAAACTACAATAAGTATAAATCTAAATTTTCAATTCAATTTGATCTAATCTGAATATATTCGAATCGGATCAAATACTATGCTCTGCTTAAACTTGGATTATATTTTTTTCAATTTGATTAACCTAAAATTCGATTGGATAGATCCAAAACTGAATTTATCTACCCCTCAGTCATCAATCAATTACAAAACCTAAAATCCGATTGGATAGATCCGAAACTGAATTTATCCACCCTTAAGTCATCAATCAATTACAAAGGCGACTGATGTTTATACAATGGACAATTATTAAGTTACAGCTCTTGTAATTTACAACTTATACAAAAATATGTGAAAAATTGTGATAGGCAGTACAGTGTCATGATTTTATACAAAAATATGTAAACAATTGTGATAGACGGTAGAACCTCATGATTTTATAAAAAATACGTAAAAAGTTGGGATAAGTAATGGAGCCCGCATAATTTTTTATCAGCTGCAAGTTGCAAGTTACAGCAACTGTAACTTAGCGACCCCGACTTCAATGTAAAATGAGAAAGTACTCCTCCGCATAGTACCTGATGCTCAAAAGTCAAATCACACGAAATGCAAATAGACTTATCAGAGCATAAAACCTTATATTACTTTTTGAAAAACGATTTGAAACAAGGGCAAAATTACAGTGTAACCGTACTTAGTCATTGAATTCAGCTCACAATTATCATTATAGTTAGATCTAATAACTAGATCCAACTGTATCCACAGTTATATTGTAGTTAGATCTGATAACTAAATCCAGATCCAGCTGTCCCCACAATTGTCATTATAGTTAGATCTAATAATTAGATTCGGCTGATTCAGCTGTGATGTAGTACCCTGTAGTGCCATAACTGGACAAAGAAACAAACTGATATATTTTCTTTTTTGAAACAAACTGATACTAATCCAAGAGTTTCAGATGATCGGTTTTTTTTTTTTTTTCTATAGTCACATCAATAATTAAGTACTTTCAGTCATTTTCGAAGGATTAAAACGAAAACTCTAAAAAAATTCTGAGAATGAAGAATCCGAAAATAGATTCAGAAATAGTAACACAAGTAGAGGTCAGATTGTTTTTTGGAAAAGATTAATTGCAGATCTGATGAACTCAAGTCTAGATCTAGCAAAATCACGGCAGCCAAACACTAGATCTAAGACTAACAGTCACTCACCAGTCGATCAGAAAGTGAAATCAAGTTCAAAATTATTTTTAAGCTAATTGTTTTTTTTTTTAAATGAACAGATTTTGGTTGAGTATTAGTGAGTTTTTTACAAATTTTTTTTTTCAGATCTAAAAGTTCGGAAATCAAAACCATGCTCAATGTTTTTCGGAAAAGATTAATTGCAGATGTATTCAAGATCGGATCTAGCAAAATCACGGCAGCCAAACACTAGATCTAAGACTAACAGTCACTTACCAGTCCATTAGAAAATGAAATCAAGTTCAAAATTCTTTTTTTTTAATAGATCCAAAAGCTAATATACATATATATATGGCAAAATATATATACCGTACCCGAGAAGGACGAGCAGAGAAATTAAGCTTTTTTCGAGAGAACGAGAAAGAAGAGAGACGAGACTGTTAGAAATTGCTGTCAGTTTAATTTTTATTTATAGCCAAAAACCTAACCTTGTTTAGTGGTTACTGGTTACCGTCTTCGGCGGTGTTGATCTGAGATTTATCATTTTAATTTCTTTCTCTTACTTATTTATTTAATTTGGGTCCAACTACGGTGAAACTGTAGTACCGTGCTACAGTTATTTTCAACCGTTTGATTCACTTGGATGGTGGGATCCAATAAAATCCAATAACTGGGTGCAACCGTAGCACGGTGCCGCAGTTGCACCACAGTTTTTCCCATTTATTTATTATGCTTTCAGTGCAGTTGGCAAAAACATGGAGCTTACGCGCGCTTTTCTGATGTGGCGCGTGAATTGGAAATGTGGTAGATCTTTGTGGATCCGCCGGTGCAGTGAAGAGTGAAGGAAAAAAGAGAAAAGTTATCATGCCAGATCATTTGAAGAGAGCCGCAATTAGTAATTACACCACAATATATTTCTGATTATTTGCTTACTTTGATGATGTTTTTACTGATTAGTAATTGGAATATGTTAGAATCTAAATATAGTAGAATCATAATAGAGTTGAATCAAAATAGACTATAATTAGAATGGATAATGGGAATTAGAAGAATTATTTGCTTTAGTTGTGAGAATCCAAATTGGAATGAACTATATTGTCGTTGATATGTTTACTTTATCATAGAATATGAATGAATTATTACAAGTTACTAAACAGACCTTAAGTTGATTATTGTCATTATTTATTTATTTATTATTATTATTATTATTATCATCATCATCATCATCAAAATTATTAATCTTATTATTAATGTTAATTATAATAATTAATAATTATAATAGTATTATAATAATAATAATAATAAAAGCAATCATAAAATGAGAATTTCAAGATTTAAGTAGAGATAATATAATTATTTTAGAAAATGAGAATTTCCATGAGAATGTGAACTCTATTAATCATTCCCAATTTGAAGTGGGGCCTGCCATTTTGATTCAATCTCTCATTTAAGCAAGTAAATACGACATTTATTCTCATTCCCTCATTCCCACTCTCAGGTAGCGTTTGTTTTTTAACTTAATGACTTAAAGTGACTTAACTTAATTAATTAAGTTAATTAGAGGTGTTTATTTTTATAACTTAATGAGACTTTTTAGATAATTTTGACTTAATAAAATGAGCCAATTTTTTTTGGCTTTTTACTTAATGGAGAAATTTGAATTTAGTCAATTACTTACTAATGTCAAAAATATCTATGTTTTATAATTTATTTTTCATGTCTATCCCAAAACTCACCCATAGACATTTACCCCACATAAAAATATCCCTATTTTTTCTTTCTTATATTATATACGATAAAATTTGAAATTTATGGTATTTTATATATTAAAATTCTAAAATAATTATGTATTCACTTGAATATAGTTTTACTTATAACTGTTAAAATATTGTGGTATTTAATATATTATTTATTTGACATTAAAATTTAATAAGGATACAAATGTAAAAGTACATATTTTCAGTTTTTTCAGTTAAAAAAAAAGCAACTTAATACTTATTTTTCGAGATTCAGACGAAAAAATAAACATATTATTCATATTCAGACATTTAGATATATTCAGAATTCAAACTAATTCAGGTCTATTCAGATTTTAGACAAAAAAAACAAACGCCACCTCAATCAATAAACACACCATAAATGTAGAGTTGTTACTATTAGAATACATTATAATTCATCACAATTATGATAGGTATATACGTGTGTAATAATTTATATAAGATGCTAAATTTTGAAAATAATAAAAAATCATTTATACATATTTAAAAAAATCATTAATACATTAAAATGTGCATCACATATACATTTACATAATAGCAATGACCATAGTATAAAAAAAACTCCTAAAAGAGAACGACTTCGTTATTTATGTTATTTTATATATTTTTAATTGATTATTAAAAGGATCAATTGTTAATTATTATTCTCCAAACATAATCACCGTTAAACATTTATTCAATTTAACAATAGGTAGATGTTAAATAATATTGGAATATTTAATGAACAATATAATCACTATTGCAGTTGTTTTTTTTTTTTAGTAATGGATTATTCGAAACTCAAATTCATTTTTTAGCCCCCTTACCTCTCTTAAAATTCAAATTTAAGTGACTAAACAAATAAAACTGCTTAAAATCTATACGACTACATCTTTGGGGACCAATTAATATGGATGTTTAAATCTTGATTTATTATTAAATCTTTGAGTTTCAACCACTAATAACATCATCATCGATTAATGACAAATAAAATAATACATCATCAAAACCATTAAACACGTCCATCAATATCAAAAACAAGTAAAAAGTTTAGCATGTATTTCAAATATACTTTTCATCCCAAAAGTTGTAGAGAAAGTCTCGATATCAATGTCACTATGAGACGTAATTTTATATTTAAAGTCAGCGCAACTTAAAAATTACTATGAATGAATAATACACCATAAAAAAATTATTTATAAGTATTTTCATCATGTATTTTTATTTAACAATGGTGACATTTATTTTTTAACTTAATGACTTAAAGTGGCTTAACTTAATTAATTAAGTTAATTTTAGGTGTTTGTTTTTATAACTTAATAGGACATTTTAGATAATTTTGACTTAATAAAATAGGCCAATTTTTTTTAACTTTTTACTTAATAGAGAAATTTGAATTAAGTCAGTTACTTTCTAATGTAAAAAAATATTCCTACTTTATAATTTATTTTTCATGCATATTCAAAAACTCACCCATAGATATTTACCCCACATAATCTCATCTTTATTTTCTTCCAGCCGTCATGGAATCCCTCCTCACTTTGCTTCTCTCCTCTAGTTCTTGAATCTCCCTTTAATTTCTCGCTAGGCAAAGCACTTGAATTGGGCTTTTTTTTTTTTCCTTTTCAATTACGTTTTCCAACATTCACTTATATAATAATCAACTAGTTGCTACTCTTTTTAGTGATAAAATTTGAAATATGGTATTTTATATATTAAATTTTCAAAATTATGTATTCACTTAAATGTAGTTTTACTTATAAATATTAAAATATTATGTTATTTAATATATTATTTATTTGACATTCAAATTTAATAAGGATATAAATGTAAAAGTACATATTTTTAATTTTTTAAGTTGAAAAAATAACTTAATATTTATTTTCAGATATTCAAATAAAAAATATATTATTTAAATTCAAAAATTTAAATCTATTCAAAATTTAAAGTAATTCAGGTCTATGCATATTTCAATCATAAAAACAAATGCCACATGAGTCATTCAATTTCTAATTAAGAGGATAAAAAATAGATTTGGACTATCCTAAGACAAAAACAAAAAAAAAAACAAAAATAAGATTTCCTAATAAGTGTACTAACGTGGTCACGCGCCTTGAGAAACGCTTGGACCTAACACACTATTTTAATCCGATATGCAAAAAAAGAAAAAAAAAAAAAAGGAAAAATTATGAGATGTATAAGTTTCTAGAGACGTGTTAAATTTTGATGAAACAATGAAGAAAGTCGGTGGCCGAAGTTGGTATGGGGCAATGCGAATGGTGGTTGGCCCACGTTGCCCTGTAATTGGAGTTGTTATAATTTTTCTTATAATTAATAGGACTTGACACAGACTGCAGCATCAGCCGTTGGATGTGGAGGGAGAAACTAAACAATAGAAAACCGTATGGTGGGATGACGGTAGATGTTTGTTACAGAAACTGTACCATAGACAGGTCCTAATTAATAAGCTCTACGTTTTGAAACAATAAATAAACTCCAGATGACCAAAATATCATTTCATACTGCTACCTAGACATCTTGGCGAGGGTGGGTAATGTGGGGCCCGGAGCTTGTTTGATCGTCAATTATTCTCTGGTTTGGTGAAACGAATGGACGGACGATGGTGATGGCTTTTAGGAGATTAGTATTATTATTATTATTATTATTATTACATTGAGATCGTAAAACAAAAAATTCAATTAATAATATAAAATATTTATTTAATTTATTAATTATTATATATACACAATAAAAAAATTTATATACATATTTATAAATGTGTAAATAAATTTCATTCAATATTATATCCAATTAATCATTTATATTTTTACAGCGGTTTAATAATAATATTTACTAAATACATATGATTATTTTTAAAATTCACAGTATTTTTAAAAATAAATTTTATAAAATTTTTAACTAATTTTCTTTACAACTAACTATTGAACGGTTTAACTAATAGTAATTATTTTTAAAATTATAGTATTATCAAATTAGTCCTATGTCAAATTTGTTATTGCTGTTTTTTTTTTAATTAAAAAATTACATAGTGCATACGTGCATAATATGCCCAACTCAAAAATTCACACAAAATATACTATTTAACTTTAAGGCTTTAATTGAAAAAAAAAATTAAGATTAAGATGAATAAATACTAGAACATAACAAATAGATAAACTCTCCCATTCTTTAAAAAGATTAATTTTATTTTAAACTTACACTTCGAATTCAAAGTAGACATTGATTGATAAAATTATACAAACGGATCAATATTCCTACATTTTCTTTTTAATTTCAAAACCAACAGATATTGTTTGTTCATTATATGACCTCCAAACAAATAATTTCATTAATAAAATAATAATGAAAAGTGTCGTGATGGGTATAGAGTAATTAGGTGGCTAAGTTTCTACTTTTCATTCTAACTCTTGAGGTTGGTAGGCGCGTGGGTGGTCCACAAAACCCGTGGACGGTAGCATTCAAACAAAGACTGGAGGCACCAGAAAAATGTCCAAAAAGTGTGAAACCGTGACGTGTTCAACATGTTAATAAATTTAGGCAAATGTTAAAGTTACGGAGCTGGCTACGTTACAGAAACTGTACGTAACAGCCATGCATTTTTTATTCGTTGGATCTAGAGACTGAAATTGGATGGTTGGGATTAAAGGCCAGAATAGAAATTAATCACGGGCAACCGTTTTTAACATTTAGAAGGGTTTATTTTCATGCACACCCAAATATTTTGACAAATATCAATATGCACCCAGTAACTTTTTATGTAAAACCACATAACCGACCCGTTAACTTTTCTACTATTGAATTAAAAAACTATCATGCCTCAATTGAATTAAATTGATCAGGTAAAATATCTTTTATAACTTGTCAATTTTTACAGTGAAATATACGAGTATTTAGTAAAATCAAATTTATTTTTTATTCAGTAATCAAATTTTTTTATTTAGTGAAATCAAAATTATTTTTCTTTAGTTGTAAGATTTTTTTAACAAAAAAATTCTAAAATCAGATTTAACTCATTTACTATTTTAAAAAATGAACTTTTTACTAACCAAACTAGAGTTTATCTTTAGTCAACATATTTTTTTCTCTAAAATAACCTTTGATAGAATTACTTATATAAACATGTCAGTATCAAAATTACTTCATATTTTACCATCCATCAATTTAAACTAGTGTGAAATTTTTTTAGTTTGATATTGAAAATATGATAGTTGATGAGAGAAATCTAATTCAAATTTACAGATAGAATAGTTTCTTATAATTGCGTACATGGTATATCAAAAATATTTTTTTGTGAGTTTTTAAAAAAATTGTGTCACAAGATGAAATTATCTCTTGATTTTTCAATTCCTGGAATTTATGTAAAACAATAAACACAAGTAAATCTTTTGGTTTGTGACTTCTTGAAGGAATGTTTGGGAACGCACAAGTTCCTCTCTCCTTCAAAAAGAATGATAAGTGCAAATACCAACCTAGAAAATTGATTTATAATTCAAAGAAGATTTGATTGAAGATGATTAATTGAAATTTATCTTTGCATGATGTCAAACATTTTTCAAAATGACTAAGTCAAGTCTCTTTGTTAATTCAAATCAAGAAAAATTAGAAAAATATTAATGCATAGAAATTCTACTAAGAGTTATTTATGAAATTCTCAAACGAATAGAAATTAAATTAACATTTTTAAATTTTAGTTATGGGTTTATTTTAAAAATGGGTTTAGAAAGAAATTTGAGGGGTTTAAAGAACCCCGCCCTTTCTTTAATTATTCGGTGAATTTGAAATATATTAATAAGGTATAAGAATATGTTATTCTAATCTTCTTATGCAAAATCTATGCAATTAAAAAAAAATTCACCAAACGGTATTTGTCTTTTTATTGACATTTAATAATATTGATGGCAAATATATACAATTATCAATCAATTGTTATCAACTATTCAAGATAACTGAAAAACTAATTGCGTGAAGTTGGAGTAATGATTGTTTGAATTGCCAAGAGTTTTTTTTTAATAGAAACTATTGCAATTCATATCATTAAAAAACTTAAAGACTACAAGTCGAATAAAAAATCTTTCCTTATAAAAGAATTTGACCAACTCAAAGTACAGTGTTAAATCCTTGAGATACAATGAACCTAAAAATCCTACTTTGACACACCACAAATAATGAATCTAACTTAACAATCAATGGAGATAAATCAATTTTACTAGCAAAATATAAGCCAAAACACAAGGCAACGTCTTCACCAAAATCAATATCATTCAAATAATTCCCCTTGTGAACGCCTGAAGCTATCATAAAAACAACAAAAAATAAAAAAATAAAAACAAGTAGACAAGCAAAAAAATTCCCCAATAACAAGTTACCCTACAAAACTTTTCCTTGTAGAACATACACAGAAACCGCAGCTATAGGGCTATCGAAAGTAGGGATGGCAATGGGGAGGGGAGGGGAGGGGACCAATCTCCCCATACCCATCCCCGATATTTTGCGTATGTCCCCGTCCCCGTCAGAATTGCTTGAGAGAATCTCCATCCCCTCCCCGAATAATAACAGGGGATCCCCGAGGGTCCCCGGTCCCCGAATAACTAATAGTCTAATACATTTTTTTTATTTTTGATTTTAAATTAATCATATTAAAATAAAAAATTCAGATAAAAATAAAGTTCAAAATATATCTTACATTAATATTGATCCATTACAAAGTCACATTCAAAATATAAATTATTAAAATAATTATCTTTGTCAATGACTCAATCTTCATAATCCTACAATAAAAAGAAAACAAATTATTTTTATATCGGCAATAAAATAAATGAAATAAATGTAGATACTTAATTAATATTTTTAATAAAACTATTTACCTCCTGCTCGTCCTGTTCCTCCTGTTCTTCCTCGAGAAATGTGGCAAATTGAGAGATAGCCTCAGATTTCAAACCTAAAACAATGAAAATGATATAAGTAAAGTAACTTATAAGTGCAAATATTAATAACTGTATAATATAATTACAATGTAAAATAAACTCATACTGTTATTGTAAGCTCGTAACCAACTTTGACAGCACATTAAGGCCTCCAATGTGCTTGGATGAAGTTTGTTACGGTGTGGGCTCACAACTCTACCACCGGTGCTAAAAGCTGATTCAGAAGCAACTGTTGTAATTGAAATTGCCAAAATATCTCTAGCAATTCGAGCTAATGTAGGATACCTATTAGCATTTAATAATATAAATATTTTGATATTTATTATTTTTAACAATATTTATAATTTTTTTATTTATTTATTAGTAATTTTAAAAATAAAAATAAAATTAAAAATTAAAATGGGGAAATGGGTAGGGGATGGAGATTCCTCCTCGTCCTCGTCCCCTATTCCAATGAAAA
>NW_006262339.1:41678338-41681267 GCF_000493195.1 Citrus x clementina
GGGGGAGGGAACGGGGATAATTTTATACCCAATTTTTTATTCGGGGAGGGGACGGGGAAAATTTTTTACCCAATTTTTTATTCGGGGAGGGGACGGGGATGAGGTGGAATCCCCATCCCCTACCCATTTCCCCATTTTAATTTTTATTTTTTATTTTTAAAATTACTAATAAATATATAACAAAATTATAAATATTGGCAAGATATGAGTGGAATTTTGGGTGTGACATGTATATTTGATCCAAGGTATAAAAAGAAGTTCATTGAATAATACTTTTCTATGGTTTATGGTGGTGTTAAAGAGTTGTATGTTGGGAAAGTGGTCACCCTTTGCCAGGAATTAGTGGAAGAGTATCAATTGAAGTTTTCACCAATTGTTTATTGCTTTGATTATACTGGTTGTAGTTCTTCTATTAGATCTACAGGGGATTCTTATAAGAAAGCAACCAAATGGATGACATGTTTTGATGATTATGTAAACAATGGAGATTGTGCAGTTGTTGCAGATGAATTAGATTCATATTTGGATGAAAAAGTTATACCCCGGATGGAAGATTTTAATATTTTGAGTTGGTGGAAGACAAATGCTAATAGGTATCCTACATTAGCTCGAATTGCTAGAGATATTTTGGCAATTCTAATTACAACAGTTGCTTCTTAATCAGCTTTTAGCACCAGTGGTAGAGTTGTGAGCCCACACCGTAACAAACTTCATCCAAGCACATTGGAGGCCTTAATGTGCTGTTAAAGTTGGTTACGAGCTTACAATAGCAGTATGAGTTTATTTTACATTGTAATTATATTATACAGTTATTAATATTTGCACTTATAAGTTACGTTACTTATATTATTTTCATTGTTTTAGGTTTGAAATCTGAGGCTATCTCTCAATTTGCCACATTTCTCGAGAAAGAACAGGACGAGCAGGAGGTAAATAGTTTTATTAAAAATATTAATTAAGTATCTACATTTATTTCATTTATTTTATTGCCGATATAAAAAATAATTTTTTTTCTTTTTATTGTAGGATTATGAAGATTGAGACATTGATAAAGATAATTATTTTAATAATTTATATTTTGAATGTGACTTTGTAATGGATCAATATTAATGTAAGATATATTTTAAACTTTATTTTTATCTGAATTTTTTATTTTAATATGATTAATTTAAAATCAAAAATAAAAAAATGTATTAGACTATTAATTATTCGGAGACCGGGGACCCTCGGGGATCCCCTGTTATTATTCGGGGAGGGGATGGGGATTCTCTCAAGCAATTCTAACGGGGACGGGG
This sequence comes from Citrus x clementina, assembly GCF_000493195.1. Taxonomy (NCBI): domain Eukaryota; kingdom Viridiplantae; phylum Streptophyta; class Magnoliopsida; order Sapindales; family Rutaceae; genus Citrus; species Citrus x clementina. The sequence goes on from NW_006262339.1 coordinate 41,679,634, forward strand.
AGGGGACGGGGACATACGCAAAATATCGGGGATGGGTATGGGGAGATTAGTCCCCTCCCCTCTCCTCCCCATTGCCATCCCTAGATTTTTGCCATCCCTATCGAAACCTCTACCCACCACTATTAGAGTTAAAAAAATCTCTGATATGAGTGTATTCTTCTAATTTGAACTCTAACGTGATTTTTTGAGAGATTCATTGGAAAAAAACCTTAAGGAGTTAAAGAAGAAATTTAAAAAAAAAATCATAAAAAGAGGAATGAAAAGAAAAAGATGCTTTACCAAGAGTTGATTGACAGTAATTGGTAAATTTGAGCATGCAATAAAATTTACCCATATATTCATATGACATAAAATATAATTTTATTCATTAATTACACTACTAATTTGTCTAAATTTTAGTTTTTAAAAAAATAAATTTCTATATATTTACATAAATCTTAGTTTTTATAAAAATAAATTGAAAAATAAATTTATGTTTTTATAAAAATAAATTTATGTTTATTTTTTTACATTGACCTGATGTTTAATTAAGGGCAATAATGTCTTTGTGCTAGTGAGAAATGGCCAGTAATTGAACTTAACCGCGTAGGACAACAATTTGACTGTTTGGGGGTGGGGTTGATGGCTTACATCAAAGTTAGTGTGTGCTAAGGATTAACAATAATAATGGGGTAAATATGAAATTAATCCTTGCCCAAGCATTAGAAGTTCGTCGGTTTTCTTTTAACCGGATAATTACCGGTGAATATGTCACGCGTTCCTACACGTGGCAGCATCTAATTTATTCGCTTGTCATTTCAGTTTCTGTTAGTTACAGTTTCTGTAACGTAGCTAGCTCCGTCAGGTACAGGCATGTTGTAACTTACGTTTCTCGTAAAAATCATATAAGTTCTATTTCTACCGCTAGGGTGAGCATGGGTTGATTTGGATTAAATTTTAAGTTAATTTAAATTAAATTATAAAAATTTGGGTGTAATCTAAATTAATTTAAATATTTTTAACATAACTCATGGGTTGGTTAAATCAAACTATAAAAATTTGGTCCAACTCAAATTAACTCAAATATTTTCAACACAACCCAAAGCAACTCAGTTGGATTTTATTAAAATTATAATAATTATTAATTGTTTTTAAACCAACCATTTTGAGTTTGGTTTGGATTTTATTATCAAAATATATTTTTTATTTTGAGAAATTTAATTTTATCAAAATTATAATAATTATTAATTGTTATTACTTATTAAATTGATAATAACATATAAAAATTATAATTCATAAAAATTATAAATAACAAATTTTACAATAACTTAATCCTTAAATTAAAGAATACTAGAAAATTAAAATAAAGTTTAATCACAAAAATCATTATTTATCAATAAATAAGAAAATTCTAATAAAAAACTTCTACAAGCACGATATCGACAAGTAAATTCAAAGAAAGAAAGAAAGAAAGAAAAGACTAGTACTACTAAGTATTAACCCTATTACAACACAAACTCTAACAATGTCCATACAAATAAAAAAAAATAAGACATTCTAACTCAAGTGTCAAAGCAATCCATCATAATCATTTCCATCCGTAGTACTTTAATCGAGAGATTCCACGATTAACTGACAAAATGTATGACAATACG
>NW_006262339.1:41681367-41900869 GCF_000493195.1 Citrus x clementina
AATTTTTTTTTTTTTTAAAAAAAAAAAGTTTTTTTTTTACCTTTTTTGGGGGCCCCTTTTTTTCCCCCCCCCAAAAAAAATATGTATTGAATGACCAATTTTATTACCTGCAAAATTAATTAATCTTTCACTCTATCATCTAACTAATGGAAGGCAATCTTATTTTAGGTTGTAATGATTAGAAACTAGCAGGAAGTGGGGGCGATGCTCCATATTAATTTGGATAAATCCCTTTCTAGTGAAGAAGTTAAAATTATAAAATAGAGATCAAGATAGAAATTTAAAGGCCCCGATTGTTTTTTACAGACTTAAAAATGATATTGAAAAATTAAAAGCTAATTTTAGTATTTAAAAATTACTTTAAGAAAAATCACCCTATCTTCCTGTAAATTTTGAAAAGCATGAAAAGAGCAGTTTTTCAAAAATTGATTTCGAAAATTAGTTTCATACTTAATACAATTCCATATATCCTAACATTTATTATAAAAATTCAAATTATCCTTATTAAATTAGGAAATAAAGTCAGTACATTTAAATAAGAGTGATGATATAGACACAAACTCTTGTACCAACTGACGTAGCATTAATTTATTAGTTGAATGAAAATATAAAATAATATAAATAAATCATGTGGGCCAAGAAATATTTAATTTAACCAATTTTATCATGTCACATTAATTTGTACAAAATAAGTTTGTACAAGAGTTTGTGGCTATATCATTACTCTTTAAATAAATTATTATTCTACTAATTATATTGAGATAATGAAAAAATACAATTACTAAAATAAAAATAAATTAATATATATATATATATATATATATATTTACATACATAAAATGTGATTATATACACATATTTATAATTGAATATGTACATAAATTCTGTAGATTTATGTCTATCTATACATTTGCATTCTTACCACATTTTAAAAGTGTGATTTACCAAATACATGGGACTTATTTGAAATTTATAGCACTTTTATAAATAAAATTTATCAAACGTTAAACAGATTCTCTATTTTCGCGTATATATCCTCATGTAAATTATAAAAATTCAAAATTATCTTTATTCAATTAGGAAATTAAATCATTATTTTTAAAGAGATTCTTATTATTACTAATTAGATTCAAATAACCAAAAAAATACAATCAATAAAATAAAAATATTTATTTTAGTTATCATTTATTATATACACATATTTATAAATGCATGTGTAAATAAAATTTTATAGATTTATGTCTATTTAAGTTATTTGCATTCTTACAACATTTAAAAAATGAGATTTACTAAACACATGTGATTGTTTTTAAAAAAGTTACAACACTTTTAAAAATAAAATTTAACAAATGTTTAATTGACTCTCTCCAAAGGTAATTGTTTTTACAGTATAGCTAAAGTAATTTATAAATTTATGATAAGTATTTGTGAATATTGGTCTATGTAAAGAAGTAAAAACAACATATATATTAAGCAGCATGATATTAAAACTCTTAGTAAAATACATATACTAATAAAAGAAAGACAACAATGCAATAAATAAGCTTATAATATAAATTATTAAAATTGTATATTAAAAAATTATGCATGAAATTCTTTTTCTATTTTGGTGATAGAGAATGCGATATAATTGAATTATTTGATTTAATAAAAAAAAAATATGACTGTGAAGGAAATTAACAATTGAATTGTGGAATGTTATTAATTGTTATTGTATCATTTTGCAACGTTCTAATAATATGGACAATGTTACAGTATATTGATGGGCGGTAATATTTTCACCTCTTAAATTGTGTAAAGTCAGCTCCATTTAAAAAAATTATATATAAAAAGCCCATTAGTTTTAATAGTTTCAAATTAAGATTAAATGCAAATAATTAACCAATTAAATCCTTATTAATAAGATCATTGAGCTTTAATTAAACTAATAAAATGCATTTGATAAATGAAATTTACGATATTTAATTACATGAAATTTATTGACTACATGAATAATATAATTGTTCAGCTGTTTAAACTTTTTCCCTATTTAAATTTTAAAAAACAATGTGAAATTTTGTAAATAGTTCTTTGAAATGGGGTGGATTTACACCATTTGTGCAGTGCAAATATCCTAATTCTAACATTTTTTTTAAAAAAAAAGACCAAATCATAACATTTTTTGTATACTAAGTTAAAGTAGTACTAACATTATAGCCCCCTAATGATTTCAATTCATTCAATGAATATATAATTTAAGCATGTTATAAACTAAGTCTCTAAATCGAATTAAAAAAAGAAAAAAGAGCTTAATTGCTGACATAGTTGAAAATAAAATAAAAAATTTTATTATTAGATGAAAAATTATGAAACTTAAGGGGTATAAGCGAGTCGGCAGCTGCTCACCAGGGCATATGTAATATTTGTTAATACATTTCAAAATTTTAGGTTTTTTAATAATATTTTCAATACATTTTCTAGAAGGTTTAGAAAAAAAAAATGACTCAATACTTTAATCGAGCTATGAATAAACTCATGTGTTAAAAAATTTCATATTTACACCCAATAAGATTAATTAATGGGTGATACAAATTTAAGATAGTTAATAATAATATATATCATCTTAAGTTAACTTCAACTCATTAACCTTGTATAAGGTTTGATGGGTCGTGCCGCAAATTATCACCTCTAATCCTTTTTGCAACAGGCATGATGAATGCTAACAAAATGAAACTTCTATATATTTAGTTGTTATTCTTTTTAATGAAATAATAAGGAGCTTTGCTGCAAATTTCCATCCAGCATGGCATGGACGCACGTGAAATTTGCTAGTATGGTCCTGGACATGCGTGGCTGAGATGCTTCTAAAGGCAAAGAATTCCAAGTTCATACCAAATATAACTTTCTGATATTTTTGTGGTATCAAGTTTGTTTTTCACAAACTAAGGTGTCGGCGTAAAGTTGTTGTCCATGCAATGAAGTTTTATACATAAATATATTAACCTAAATTGTTACTAAAGTTCCATAATTAGCAGTTCCTGAGAGTTTTTACTATATATTTTTTTGTTTTAATTCAACATATGTTTATTTAATACGATTTTATTAAATAAATGTGCATATTTACCATATTTGTCTACGATCAATTAGTTGGAAAAAAAAAAGAAAATTAATAAATTTATTTATTTGATTGTTAATGGTTTAGGCATTTGAATTCCCACAAAGTCAGGGTGTCAGCTCTGGACTTCTGGTGATGTATTTTTCTAATAAAGAAATAAAATATTGTTGTCATTTTTTTAATATTCTAATTTACCAAGCCTACCAACCAATTAATTTTTCTAATTAGATCATTAATTCATTACACGTGCATTCGCTGGCCCAGTGCTCCAATCCCATGCATGCTGCACAACTCAATGTGTTTTAATAAGAAAAGGTTTGGTTAGCCTGTGCTGATGCCAGAAGCCCCTTAAGGAGTTCAGGTAAACGTAAATATGTCCAGATTTAGATTTGAATATGTAAACGTAAATAGGTCCAGATTCAGATTCGTTGCGCTAGAGAGGGGCACGCACGATCGGGCTGCTGTCAGGTGGTACGTTGGCGTGGCAATTCTCAACACGCGCTTCTCCTGGTGCATACTTACGGCAAGTTGACACGTGACCCGTGTGGATTGAGTGGACAGAGTCACGGGCACTGATTTTTGTCATCCATAACGACTAACGTCGGAGACTTCGAGAAGAAAGAAATTGTTGTCGTTTCTAAGGGGAAAAAAATATTTAATTTGTTGAAGACAAATTAACGTCGGAGATTTTTTTTATTTTTTATTTTTAATTTTGCAATCTAAACCAGTCTAATCAAAATGTCAATTTGACAAAAGTTGGACTGATTTAGATTAGTTCTATTAGTTTGATTGGATTAAATTGAATTAGATCTTGAACATCCTAACACTTTTCATGAATGTTTTCCTTTTTTTTTGAAAAAAATTAATAAGGAGAATTCCCATGAATGTTAATTTTATTGATAAACTTGGCAATTTTAAGAAATGTTTTGACGCACGAATAATGCAATTCATCAACCCACATAGATATGGATATAGGAAGCAGAGACCAGATCGATCTTGACATAACGAAAACTTGTATGTGTATATGTATGTTACAGACCAGATCGATCTGTAGCATAGACTTCTCCTATATGTAGGTTATATTCAAATTACAAAATGAACACATGTTAAGGATCTACAACTTCTTCTTTAATCTAATAAGCTCCCTCAACTTTATTCCAAAACAAAAAAGAATCAAATTTTTGTTGGAAATATTTATGAATGAAGAAGCAAAAAGCGCTTGTATCAAGGATCTAATTAAAGAACTGCCAGAGGCATAGATCTATCAAAGCTCCCTCGCATGACTCTTGGTCTCGGTGGCTTCTTCTTCTTCATTCCGAATTTTCCCTCCATCTGATCTCTTCCAACCTTTCCATTTCCAAATTGAATTGAAACTTGCCTCATATTCGTTTGTTGAATCCCATCTTTTGTTGCACCACCATGCATCAAAATCCTTGAAATCCCAGCATAATGCAAGGACTCAGCTATTTGCAATGGGGTCACGTTCTTACTTGTCCTTGCCTCAACATCAGCTCCCTTCTTCACAAGCAATTCAGTCACATCTGTGTGGCCAGATTCCACCGCACAATGCAAAGCTGTGTACCCATCTTCATCTTTAGCATCAACATCAATCCCTTTATCAATCAGAATCCTCACAACCTCAATCTTTCCCTTAAACGAAGCCCTATGCAAAGCAGTCCATCCATGTAGGTCTTTCCCATTGATCGCGGCGCCTGCTTCGATCAACCTCTGCATTGTCCTCACTTCCCCTTTCCTAGCGGCAATACACAGGCTGTCACCAAGCTTCAACGCGTCAAAGAGACGGGAGTGACCGCACTCAGCAGCAACATCATAAGCGGTCTTTCCGCTCTTGTTTCTAATATATTTATTAGCACCCTTCTGCAATAACAGCTTCACCATTTGCTCATATCCCAAGCTTGCGGCGATATGCAAAGGCGTGTCACCGTCTCTAGCGTTGCGTATATCAGGCCTTGCTCCGTTTGCTAACAGAAGTCTCGCGCAATCTCTTCTTCTGTCTTCAACCGCGAGATGCAGAGCTGTGTTACCATCTTTTGTTAAAGCATTGACATTAGCACCTTTGATTAAGAGAAGCTTTAGTACTTCCAAATGGCCGCCTCGTAAGGCCAAGTGTATGGGCCCCCATGTTGATGTTCCTGATCTTTCTGTGCTGGCTTTCCTCGCCAACAAGAGCTCAACAATAAGTGCTTCCCCTGCAGCCGCCGCGGCTTCAAGTGGAGTACTGCAGCCACACCTGCCTTGAGACTCAACATCCGGCCCAAACTCAAGCAAAAGTTGAACAATATCAGGCCTCCTTTGAGCTATAGCAATATGAAGCAACGTTTGTCCCTGCGCATCGGCAGAATCAGCCGGGTTCCAAGCCGGGTCACTCCGCTCAAGAACCTCTCTTAAATCATCCATTTCACCATCCTTAACAAGCAGAACCAAAACAGGAGACCCAACGAACATGATCTTGATTCCGCTGTCGATGAACACTTGCTTCTTCCTCGTTGTGAACCAGTCACTGGGGACGGAATCAAGCGTCGACGTTGCATCTTTAATTCCAGCTCCAGGAACAACAACGCTGTGCAAGAGGAAGGAATCATCACAGTGAGGGAAAGAATCAGGAAGAACCGATCCTGGAGGGAGATGATACGCAATCTCTACGCTTAGTGTTGCGAGTGGTGATATGATTCCTGATTGCGGCTTCACAGTATAACGAGCCTTGTTTGTAGGCTGAATCCTGAAAGCAACAGGCATCGTGTGCATGACATTGCGGAGAGTCAGCTCCCCGGAACATTTCTGCCCTGGTTCAATTCTGATAGCTACAAGGTTCGACGGCTCCAAGCTTACAAGCCTATCCATTGATTAATTTTCTCTCCGTTTCCCAAGGACTGCTGAAAGGGGTTCTTTGAACTTTTTGATTCAGGCTTATTTTCTTCACTTTTGGTGGCATGGGGAGGAATTAGAGGAGTAACTGTAAGAGCTGCAAGTGTTGGTGTAATCAACTGTAATATAAGGAGAAGAGAGGGCCGGCTCTAATGGGAGACTGCCACGTGGTGGTGTTAAAAACAATGAGACTTGTTCTGTTCGGCGTCCGGAGTGTATATACAGTTGTGTTAGTGGTGAAAGTTAAAGAAATCCTGAAGTTATTTTCGGAGTGGCTTCTGCAAAGTCACTTTCAGGATTGTATTGTATCATTAAAAAACAAAGCCAGTTTTTGTTGTTCTAGTAAAAGGCGAATCATTGGACAAACTCGTAAGAATATGTTGCCAAATGTATAAAATATGAAATTCAAACAATGATTACAATGTGAAATTGGACAATGGACATGGCCTGTGTGAATTGTTTTGTGGGCTTACTAATTAAATTAATTCACTAAAAATAATGTCACTTTTGTGTCTGTGAAGAAGCCGAAATGGCACAGTCATTTACGTGGCCAACTACGGTGACTACTTCGTCAGTAGCTGCTCGAGCACTTGGTCAGCACAAGTTGCTTTCTTTCTTGGCGGGATTAGTTTTTCTTCATTGCTTTAAGTGGTGCATTTCTGCAGTTTCATTTTGCTTTGCTTATGCCATTGGATTTGTGCCCCATAAATAAATATATAATTAAGCGGAAAAGTATCAAATTTTGAAAAAGCTTAGGTTTTGTGTGTGTGTGTGTGTGTGTGTGTGTGTGTGTTTTAAGCCGAATTACTCGGCTAAAAATTAATCCGATTATTATTGTTTTGGTGCTTAAGATGTGACTCTAACCTAAAGCTCATTTGAACTCTCTTGATGCTCATATGGTATTTTTTGTGTTGTGTCGTGCTGGCCCTTACACATCTCGGCTCATATTTTTCATGTTACTAAGTTCTAATATGTACAAAAGAAATAGAGCAATGTCCGGTGGTAGATCCAAACACTCAATTTGGGGTGCTTATTTTTCAGTCTCAAATTCGATTATTTTCTTTTAAAATATTAAAATAATAGTAATAAAATACTTATTTTAAATACTGAGCTCATTACAACCACATATGTAAAAGTATCATTTATATTTTTTTTCTAAATAATCTTCACAAAATATTTTAAAAAATAAAATTATGTGACTATGGGGATTTGAACCAAGTCTCTCAAACTACTAAATAACACTTTTACCACTAAATTACAAATCTTTTAACATATTAAAAGTGCATCCAAATTATTATTATTATTTAATTATTTCATAAGAGATTTGGGGCACATTTAAAAGAAAAAAAATTAATGGTGCATAAAGGACTAAAGCCTCTCTTGAGTCCTTGACCTTAACTAGGTCCACCCATGGTAATGTCAGTGATACCCAACTTGAAAAATATACAAGAAACTTGGAAATTTAAATTAATGAATAAATAAATAAATAAAAGGAAACTTAGTGATTGTAGCTGTTGTATTGTATTGTGGATCAAAGAATTACAAGTTCTTGGTTTCTCGGTATTGGCTAATTTTGAAGTTAAATGAAGTTCGAAAATATTTACAAGCAATAAAATTATCAACTGAATGAGACAAGGAAAGAGTATAAAGACCTTAGCAAATTAGCAATCCTTCTTTAATTTAGTAACAGTGACGCTTATAAAGTTAGAAGACGTATCAAATCTAATTTAGATTTTGCCCCATAAAACTAACTTAACTTATAGTGCGTCTTTGTTTAATTAGTAAATATTCCACAAAAACTGATCAGCACTTTATAGGAAATTCCAAACACGTTTATATTCACAAGGAATATGTCAAGGAGAAATGAGAATAAAAAAATGTAAAAACTAATAAAGCTTCATTAATTAGAATTTATAACCATATGTGCTCCTATACTACTTTTATTATTAAGAATTTGAAGTAGAAGGTAGTTGATTATCATGAAATTACAAAATTGTAAACGGATTTGTTCTTTTGGAAAAAGAAAAAAAAAAAAAAAGGAAGGATAGTTGATTACTTGATTAGTGAGAAATCATACGTATAAAGGACAAATTGAAAAATGGGACCTGAATTGCAACAAAGCTTCATTGGAATTAACTGCCGATAAAATTAAATTAGTATCACCCTACCCTTTCATCTTAATATATTCGAAATTTCACCGATCAAAGTTTCTAGCTTCGATTTTTACGATCTCTCATCCTAATAACACCAAAAGCATATTCATTCGTTTGTAAGATTATGTAACAAAATATAGTAAATAGCCTATAATTTTTTTGTTTTACTACTAACCTGTTATCATTCTTTTCTAATAATACATGTTAAAATATTCACAGAAAAAATTTATCCCTATTACACCCAACCACCTTTTTTTGTGTTTTTTTTGTTCAAATTTTAGCATTAAAGGGACAATAATGTCCTATGAAATATGCAGAAAGACAGTTAATAATATTCAAAAATGTAAGTGGAGGTATCTTACGCCACACACACAAATTACACGACTCTCATTAATGTGTTGTTGTTGTTATGTGTGGCGTAAGTTACAGTTGAATGTCATATTCAAAAAAGTAAGTGGAGGTATCAATCTCCCTAAATAAATAATTTATGGAAGGTTGTTAGCTGTTGTACTTTTAGTTAATTTTAAAATCACAATAATATGGTTAATGTTAAGTTACATGCATGTAACTTAGGAGGATCCCAATAATATACCATATTTTATTAATATGTACAGTATTTATAATATTTAAAAATTAAGGAATTAATGTACGCATGTAAAAGCTGCATTGGAGCCAGTTGGAAATCTTACTGTCTTGATATATGCAACGATTGTAGCAGCTAAAAAGGCATGATATTTACTTAATATTATTTCAAACAATAATTATTTATTTAAAGCAAATAATAATAATGAGGGCAGAAGGACTATTCTAGGATCAATATGGTGACAGTATAAATAAATAATATTAATTATTAATGCATTGATGAGTATTGTTAAAATGACATAATAGGTTTGTTTCATTGAATTGAACCTTTTCTCTTAAAATAGCTATAATTTGTTCTCTCTCTCTCTGTGTTTTTGTTTTTGTTTTTCACTTTAGTTTTACTTCTCTTAAAAAACCAAAAAAAAAAAAACAAAATTAATGGAAACTGATGATGGGAAGACGGACAATTTTCTATATTGTTAAATAGAAATGGGCACAAATGTGAGTTTTTTGGGGCAAAAAAATATAGTCAATGTACGTAGCGTTTGTCTATTTGAAAACCCGTCAATATAAAAACAGGACGTAAAGCTTTCAGACAAAGTACTCTTATGGCCGTACTTTCCATAAACCAAATCAAAAGAAGGAAAATATTTGTGTCTGGCTTCGATGCGACTGTTAACATTCACAAATAAACACCTTTGCATGGTCAGAAAAATTAACAAGAAATTAGAAGGCGATGTTGCGTTCTACTTAGTTCTCTAGGATTTGTGTCATTTGTTTATGCTACGGTTCGTTCCCATTTGCATTGCGTGGAATAATTGGCCGAATATTATTAATCTCAATCTTAATCTCTCAACTCTTGTCCCTTTAATTTTTGTTTGTATCTTTTTCTTTTTTTTTTTAAATATCACATACAATGCTTTTAATAAATAACTTCATAGAAATATTTAATAAAATCCAACATATATAAGTTCAAGAAACTCAAAAAATAAAAGAAAATAAACTCACGTTGTCACTGGAGAGACTCAAACATGCTACCTTAAAATTAAGTAGAGGGTGCAACTACTTGCACTTTAAAAAAAGAAAAGAAAAAAAAAGGGGCTTTGAACGCTCGTGATAATTTGCAAGTTATGGAGGATAATCATTGTACAATGGGGAGAACTCTTATGGAACAATATTCAAACTGATATTGAAAGCATATAAGAATTTGGCTTGGGTGTTTTGGTGCCATGAATGAGTGCAGAAACAAAGAGGAAGCTTTGTCCCTTTAATTTGATCTGCTGTATTATAATTATTGAGATTAATCAAATAAATAACCGAAACATGGTTACAGTTTTATAGTGTATTGCAAGTCTTTGGAGATACTATGTACCTCAAAAAAAAATATCGTATAAAAGAGTGTTTTGTTTCACAGGGGTTCAATGAGATTTGAGATGGCTGTAATGAAAGTGATGTAAATTTTTTGGACTCTAATGAGGTGTTTTTAGATGGAGGGGGATTTACAAGTATTTTATAGGGGTGATAAATGACTGTATACCCACCAAAAAGGCCCATTGTTCGAGTCCATGAGCATTACAGTTTTTTTTTTTTTTTTTTTTGAAATTCAGAACATGCAGTTTGTTTGATTCAACTTCCGAATTACAAAATTAGAATAAGAAAAAAAAATGTGGATGTTTTTTCTTTAATTTACATAATAATACATGGTGTGGACGATGTCTATTGAGGGATAAAAGAGGAATGGGGGCACTGTGAAGTTTGTGTTTTTGTTTTTTTTAAATTATCATATTCATACTGTCTATAAAAATATGCAAGTTAAAAAATTACTCATGATATTGTTGTTTTTGTTTCATATAATACTACTTATGCACATCGCCTCATGCAAACATTTCTTAGTTATGCTTAAAAAAATGAGATTCTCACCATGGGTCACTGTAAAAATCCACAGAAGCCGTGGATCACAGTAGGAAGCCCACTTGAACAGAAGAAGCTACCGAAAGCTTCGACATTGTATTTATGAAATGCTTAGTAAATTTTGTTTTATTTTGAATTTATATTATAAATGGTGTGTTGCTAAATTAAAAAATAAAAAAGAAATGCAATGTGTCAAAATACAAGAATCTTACGGACATTTTTGTCACAATATATGTAAATAATTCATATCTTATTCATATCCTATGTAAGCTTCACTTGTTTAACACAATGGTGGTTGAATCTTCAAAAATTCATAATCTTAAACAACCAAATTTGGAATTAATTAAGCAAATTGCCTCTATAAATTGATTACAACAACCAACGACGTGTGAAGCCACATGTCAATTTCCCTAGACAGCCCAAATATTGAGGCGCTGTGAGGGAGCAAGGTGCAATCGGATGGGGGAAAGAGAGAGAGCCAATGGTGAGAATGGATCGTGGTGAGGGAGAACCAACTGGTGGTGAGATTTGTGGCTTCAATGAGGTGAGTTTCGTGGCGCTGTGAGTGAAGTGAGATTTGGCATGAGTGTGAGGGAGAATGCGTGTGTTGTGTGAGTGAGGTAAGCTGTGTCTGTTGTGTGCATGGAGACTCTCACCACAATTAGAATTTATAGTTAGCACAGAACGAAACACAATATTCTACGCTAACTGTGGAGTTAACCATGGTGAGAATATCATTATTGTTTATTATAACACTTTTTTTTTTAATTTGTTTTGACAATAAAATAAAGAACCTTGTAAGAAAACCTCAATAACTCAATTAAAAAACCAACTCAACCGATGATAGGTAAATTGAGAAATTTTCAACTAAAAATTATTAAGATTGGTTTTAACTTCAAATCATAGTCACATAGTTTTGTCCTTATAAAGATCAAAATAATGAATTCTAACTCCGAAGTTTTTAGATTTATGTGACGAACTGACGATAGTATATTGAAATCGATTGAAATGAAAAATTTAATTAAATGCAATTCAAGATGTAGTATCAAATTCAAACGATTCGGATTGTTTTAAAAATTTCAATGCTTTAATCTAAATCGATTAATCAATTACACTCTTGCAATTATATACCGTTAAAACTAAAATATGTAAAATTTAGGGTGCATTTATTACCATTTTCAATTTGTTGTTTTTCGTTTTATGAAAAGGAAAATACAGAAAACTTGTTTGGTGAGCTCATATTGGTGGAAAACTGTACAGTGATTAAAAACAAAAAAAAATTCATTTTTCAATGTTTACAAAGGAAACAAGAAAACGCTATTACACTGGGTTCTCTATTTTATTTCACTTTTACTCTCTGCCAAGGCCCTACCATCTTAACTTTTATAACATGGTGTAATAAATTACGTGGGCCCATTTAATAAAGAAATAATCTAATAAATAAATTATTATAACAAATATTTAAAAATAATAGCATTCCATACCTTACAGCTTAATTACTTAATATATTACCCAAATTATTTTAAATAAAAAGTGATATCATATAATTATTATACTAAATTATTACATTGTTCGACCAATATGCAGTTATTTAAAAATTACTACAAACTTTCTTACATATATTAATGAAAATATATCAATAATAAAGTTACATCTTGACAGTTAATATAAATAAATATATGATAATTATGAAATAATTAAAGATTTTCTCAATTAATATTATCTTATAACTACAATTTATTTACATAATTAAAAGTTTTTAAGAAATTATTAAAATATCTTCAAACCTATATGCATTTATAATAATATATAATACATCATAATATAATAACTAAATAGATAAATTATTTATTAATATAAAATATATGTTTATATTCATTATATAATATTATTCTTTCATAGTAGTTTCATTAAATAATTCTCTACTCTCTCTCTTTTTATCTTTATTTTTTCGGACAGACAAGTAACCAAACACCGCTTCACCTTTTTTTTATTTTCAAATACTATTCTTAAAATAAACTACCAAACATATTTTTATTTTTAACAAAAACTAATCATTTTTATTTTATAAAACAAATTGAAAAGTACTATTTAAAATATAATACCAAACTTACCCTTAATAATTTTATATTTGTCAAAAAGATGAGAAGCTAAGTGGCACTATCGTTTACCTATTCAAACTAAACGTGGAGTCACAATATTGAAGACACTTTGGTGGCCACAACACTCTTTTCTTTAGTACGGAACAATCTGGCTTACATGACACTACATAAAAATAAATAATAAAAAATCACCGATTCCAACTGCCCCGGACAAAAAACAGGCCACACGTAAAAAGGCTTCTATTTTTATTTTTATTTCTCCCCATTTTAAAGATGACGTCATGGTGATTATGAAACCAGAAAATAACAAATTTTAGTTGTCTGATTTTGTAGTTATCCAGCGAAAACTAAAAAAACAGTGAACGCAGCAGCAGATCTCCGTGTTTGTCGTCGTTCGATGAGAGATTCCGATTCGTGAGCATCGCAAGTGTTGAAATGGAATCAGACGAAATGAGGAGTTAGCCTCTTATTATATAATAATAATAATGATAATAATAATAATAACTAATCTCTTTTATCATATAATTGATAATGGAAATTCACATTGACAAAAGGCAAATTACACACTGACTGGGCAGAATAAAAAACAGTCTCTCTCAAAAGCAATAATTTAAACACTAACACCACCTTAAGGAGACACCCCAAAAATAAAGCAGCAAGCTCTTACTGTGACCACACACACACACACACACCAAACTTTTATTATAGAATAAATCTAAGATGATGGATGATGGATGCGTCACATAAAAGTTAATTAATTTAATCGCTGTCACTGCTGCTGCTGCTCTCGTGTCCGTCCTCGTGCTTCTTCTTCTTCTCCTTCTTTTTCTTCTTCTCTTCACCGTGGGCGGCGCCCTCGCCGCCGCCGACACCGGGGATCTTCTGCTTGATCTTGTCCACCAAGCCCTCCTTGTGTTCGCCCTCCTTGTGTTCCCCGCCGTGATGCTGCTGCTGATGGTGAACATCAGTAGTGCCGACACCGGGGATCTGCTGCTTGATCTTGTCCACCAAGCCCTCCTTGTGTTCGCCGCCGTGATACTGCTGCTGATGGTGGACATCAGTAGTGTGGTGGTCCCCACTATGGTGCTCTCCCTTGTGCTTGTCCTCCTCCTTTTGCCCTCCTCCCATGTGAAGGGCTTCTCCGATCTTGTGAATAACTCCTGACATTTTCCCTTAAAATGACTCTGTTCCTCTTCTTTTCTTTTCAATGAAAAATAGTTGTTTGCGATCTTCTTCTGGTTGTTGTTGTTCTTGTTGGGTGATCTTGGCTTGGTATTTATAGGCTCCAAAAGGAGGGACTAGAATTAGGATTAGATTATAGATTATTTTAATACATTTTATGGCAAATTCTGATTTGGAAAGATAAGATTATCCTTTTGGTTTTCCTTATTTACCCTTTTGCACCCATTACGTGTACGCGTCTTCGTGGGCTTTTTGGGTATTTCAATTATATCGCCAATGCTAAATCGACACGTTGCATATCAGCCGCGGTACTGCCGTATGTAGTTGTCCAGAAATCGAGTCGATTCTCGATCGTACAATAATTAAATAATATTTCATACGAAATGAGTTTAGATATATTTTGAAAATTTATTTTTAATTTAATTATACGTGTTATATATTTGTTAATCGAATAGAGGTCCCACGTAACAGAGTGTTTCTCTAATCTTTCATTGCTTTTAATTAATTTTACCCAAATAAAAAAAAAAAGGAAAATTTAGAGAGAGAGAGAGAGATAGCGAATTAGAAGTTGATTGTAATATCGACACCTGTCAGACAATCAAATATCGTTAGTTAAAAATCAGTTGTCCATAGTCATGGTCATAGATGGCGAAATTGATACTTATTTTAAAAAACAAAACAAAACAAAACGAAACGAAACTAAACTAACAGATGTTGAAATGCAGTTCCGTGTTAACAGTCTGTGATGAATCTTTATCTTTGAGTATACCATTCAAGAAATTATCATTCAAAAATTTATTTAAAGCAGCAGCAAATCACCTTCTAATTCCTGAATCAAATTAATTCGATTTTTTTCGAGTCGATCAATTCATTAGAGAATTAACGGGCTAAGTTAAAGTTTTGTTAGTTATTTTTTTTTATATTCCTTTAGATGATATGATTGTCATTGTCTTTCTTTCTCTGGGCAACAATAAATACAAGATGTGCAAAAGCGTAGTGGAACATAATTCGATTATGGGTAAAGGGATCAGTCCGCATAATGAGGATAAAGTTTTTCTCTTTAAAAAAATTTAACCCAAAGAAAAGGTCGTAGTTTGTAATAGCCGACACGCAGATAGATCACAAAGCATGGCGGTCCTGATGGCAATAACTAACTGATATCTTCTGCGATGAGAGGAGATCACGTGGTTCTGACACGTATCGCCCCATCAACTGATGTTGTGGCTGCAATCGCGGCCCAGTCTTTAGAGAGAAGAAAGATCTGTTATAACGGGACCTACTTTAGCATCTATTTACGACAAAGCCCCTATTTACTCTACTTAGTAGTAATAATAGCAAGTGTCGGGCTTGGATTCCGTGTTGCTTTAAATAAATATCCGCGTAAAAAGAAAATGCTTCTTTAATCCCTTCCTTGTAATTTTTCGACACGTGGATGGTTGAAATTAGCGTGCCGACATCTTAGGAATTTTATCTTGGAGACGGGAACACTGCAGTAGGCAATGCCATTTTCTTCGGATGGTGTGTGGTGACAACGCCTTGGATTTTGACGTGCAAAGAATTTAAATTGAAAAAGAAAAAAAGAAATTACCAGAATAAGCATAGAAGAGATATTTTTCTTTTTGTCCTTTTTGGAATGGAAAAAGAGATCAAGAGATTGTTCCAGTAAGTATTACACATGTCACAGGCTTATTCATGCCCCATTATGGCAACTTTTATGCCTCGCGGTGCCCTCGGTTCCAGCATAATAGCTAAGACTTCAATTTTTCTAACATATTTTTGTTACAAATATGAACGGAGTAAATGTATAACTTTAATCCTTTGAATAAAGAAATGGCGGTTCTCCTGCTCGTTAATCTCACTTGAATCCCACCCAGGCAAAATTTCTTTATTTTATTTAACAACAATTTAAAGAAAGAAACTTTTGCCAGGTTGAATTTCAAGTGAGATTCATTCGTGGGAGAAGTGCCATTTCTTTATTCAAAAGATTATGGTAATTACAACTTTCAATTTCGACATAAATTAAAATTATAGGCTATACAATAAAATTGCCCTAAATTAGTCCTAATCAATTCAGATTATAAATTTAGGTATATTTATTATTTTAATATATTAATGTTCTATATATATATATATATATATATATATATATATATGTGTGTGTGTGTGTATTCAATATTTTACAAAATATTTGCTATGGATAAGGAGACATGGTCCCACGTCCCACCGTCCCAATGCATATTTTGTATGTTTCCATCTTTTCTGAAATTTTAATAAATAAAGTTTTTTGACCACTTGGCCAAAGAACCTTACCCTTACACAACTTTGTGGTTGGAGTCCTGTGATACATGTAAGAACTTATTTTTTTTCTTAATTATAATATTTTAGAATATAATTAAGTGAAGTAGGTTTTTTTTTTAAATATGAGTAAAATAGATATTTTTTAAATATTAAAGAGAGTAAAATTTGAATAATAATATATTAAAATTAATACAAACTAATTTTAATAATTATTTAATTATAAATATCAATTATAACATCATATAATATCAATTATAATATCGTACATCTCAATTAATTCAATAATAATAATAATAAATGTTTTTTGGGATAAGTAAACAGTCGCATGGCGACAATAGTGGATCTGGATTAGAGTGAAGTGGTCCCAAGAGGCTGAGGCTGTGGCTGTGGAGTTCTAAAAGTCAAAAGCTCCACGCACTTTGTTTCAGTACCATACACACTGAAAAAATTTGCATTTGCAATGACGAAAACTTTTCACGAAATCAAAACACCTCTAAACTATTTTGTTATCGATATTTAATGGAGGGGTTTCCTACCTTTTTAACACTCGATTCACGCCTTGACGCATCTCACAGAAAACCTCATGATCCCATTAATCTTGCGTAACATATCTCAAAGCCAATGCAAGTGATCTTGTTGCCTACTTCCCTTTGACGATTCAAAATTGTTGAAAATAATTCTTTTTTTTTTTAACCTCAAGGAAGTGACAAAATATAAAAGAATATTTTCTACACATTAAACATCTAGATTTTTTTTTCTTTTCTTTTTAGAGTACTTGCACAAACCGTTTCCAAGAGAGACCTTTTTTTTTTTTTTTTTTTTTCCGGGCTTGGTTACTAATTTGGTGTGAATACTCTATGGTGAAAAAGGAATCACAAAGCTGTAATCAATTTTTTTGCATCATTTAGTTGTAACTTGAACATTGGGAGGTTTATAAAGAATTAAATTAATTATAATGCCTCTACTAGGAAAAGTTCAGAGTAGCCCTTCACAACTTTTTAAAGGCTTAATAATTTTCGCTTTCTTCCTCTCATAACATAACAAAAAATTAAGAGCTTTACTCGTACACGTCCTATGGCTATATAGTATTGGGTTCTCTACTTCAATCGGCTATCTCAAACCGAAGGTTATTTGGACACACCAGCAGTCACGTTTGGAAACTCTCAAATGCTTGGATTGTAATTCTTGTGGATGAGATCATCTAAATCTTGGGCCCAAGCCGGACAATGGGTGGACAAAGAACCCTAAAATACAGTAAAGCTTCTAACACCCCACTAAAACTCTTAAGAAATCCTACCTTTTATTTTTATATCTCTTTCTTTTAGAAATTATAGAGAAGACATAGCATTTTAATTATTTTCCCTGCCATTGAAAATAAATTCTGTAAACATATTTTTTCATAATAAAATTATTGTTATTAGATAATTTATTTCTTCATTGTTTCAAAATTATTATAATTTTATCAACAAAATTAGTTATGTCATATATTAGGATTAAAATTAATTAGGATCCATAACTTGTAAAGACATTTTAGTTTAATTGAATTCATATTTGTCATTTTATGTAATTTTCAATAAAAATACGACTATGAGTGCAAAAGTGGGATGACATAATATTAAAAGAGTGTGAAATAATCGGTAATTGAAATGGATTGAAATCATAATAGAGTATGAAAATCAGAATAAATTGTTTACTTTAGTTGTAGAAATCAAAATTAAAATAAACCATATTATCATTGATGTATATATGTTTTCTTGTAATCGAAATGAATTCTTATAAGTTACTATAAGACCCTTATGGTGTGTTTACTAATCAGAAATCAGAATGGAGTGGAATTTGAATATAGAATGGTAGGGGTATTCGCGGATCGGATTTTACGGATTGGACATTAATTCATATCCGATCCATAATTTTACGGATTATAAATTCTCAACACAATCCAAATCCAATCTATATGTTTGCAGATCGGATGCGGATTTGACTCAATTCATATCCAATCCACTATTTGACGGATTGATTTTGGAATTAAAAATTTTTAATTTTGTCCAATCTATGAGGTAATTAAATTTAAAAATCTAATATAAAAATAATTTATTAAATAAAAAATTAACGTAAAAATAATTTTACTACCAATTAAATTCAAAATTGAACAAGATTTAAATAAATTAATTATTTAAATAAAACTAGAATAATTTATTTAAAATTTTTAAATATAACATATCGAAAAAAAATTCATTTGTTTAGATTAATATATGAAAATTAACTAAAATTATGAATTTAAATGTTGAAATTTGAGAGCTTGGATGTAACAGGAAGAAATTAAGAAACTTGAAGAACTTGAAAAGAAAGTAACAAATTAAGCTTAACTACCTCTAATGGTGAAGTGAAACAGTGATGGTTTGTGCGTGCAATGGGGTACAAATTTGGCATTATATGCCAAAATATTTTGTTTGGCTTTAGAATTTTTAATGTTTAGGAAGCTATATTTGTTTATTTAATTACTCAAATATTTAATTATTTTTTATTTTATGTTATTATTGAATAAGATATAATATTGTGTTAATTTAGCTATACTTTAATTAATTAATTAATTTATTAGTAAGTAGCATTGCTACATTTATAAGTTTTATTTTTTATTAAATAAATACTTTTTTTTTTCAGATTCACGAATTTTTACGGATTTACAGAAATAAATCCATATCTAATCCATCGACTGTGGTTTTTTAAATTTTCATTCCAATCCGATCTACCAATCCACAAATTATATTTTTACGGATCGGACGAATTGAGCGGATCAAATTGGGTTCTGAACACCCCTAGAGAATGAGAATCAAAATAAATTATTTACTTTAGTTGTGTGAATCGGAATTGGAATAAATTGTACTGTCATTGATGTGTTTACTTTATCTTGGAATCAGAATGAATAATTTCAAATTACTAAACTGACCTTAATTTTTTATTGTAATAATAATAGTAGTAGTAGTAGTAATAGTAGTAATTTTCTATTATTATTATTATTTTCTCTCTCTTTTGTTTTTATTTTTTTATTTTTCTCTTCTTCTTCTCTTCCTCTTTTTTTATTTTTCTCTAATTCATCGATACTTCTTCTTCTTCTTTTTTCTTTCGTTTTTATTTTTAATTTTTCCCTTCTTTATCGTTCCTTCTTCTCCGTCCATTCTCTATCTTCAAACTCTTTTTACTTTTTCTCTTATTCTTCATTACTTCTTCTCCCTTTTTTTTTTTTTTCTCTTCTTTATTAATTCTTCTTCTTCTGCGTCTATTCTTCATCTTCAAATTATCAAGTGAAAAATACCCACGGTGCCTTACAAGAAGAATTGGTTTTGTTTGCTTCAATTATTTTTTGTATTTTGTACTTTTGATTGTTTCAAAAGAGGATAAACTTGTAATAATGCAATTTAAGTAGGGATGTTTTAGACAATTTTGGGTATGAGAGTCTAATTCCCAACCCCCCACTCCCTCGTAGCAGACTCCCATTCTTCATTCCTAACTTGGTGTTGGACCTACTAAAATAAATCCCATTCCCCTTCTTATTTCAAGAAGCAAACACGATTTTGATTTCAATTCCCCAATCCGAAAGTAAACGCACAAAAATTGTACCCATATGAGATTGCTTATCCTCGAGTTTTTAGATTGAAAAAAAAAAAGGAAAAAAGAATGGCCCCATTAGGAAGGGATTTTAAGTGTTAGATAAAGCCGGTGTTAACCATTAGAAGGTCTCCGACCTTCAACTGTAATATATTAAACCCAGATAAATTTACATATAAATCACACAAACCAACATGCCAATCAAATAAATTACATCAACTAACAACAATTGACACATTAATTTTCATAATACAGAGGATGCAGAAAATTAAAATGTTTTATCTTTTCTCCTTATTTGTGAATTGGAAAATGAAAATGTTAAACATACAGAAGAGTGAAACAGGATGGATATATATACACACACACACACACACAGCTTTGGAGTTCAATGTCATCGTATTGCTCCAAGAAGATTGGCGCCATCAAGCTTTGCACCTTCCAGATGCTGTTTAATCATCACCATAACACCTTCAGTAGACATTAATACATAATAGAAACACAAAATTCACATGATCTGAATGTCTGGTCTATTTTACTTACCGTATCTCGAAGATTTACGTGCCGTAAATAAGCTCTTTGAAGGTTGGCACCCTTTAAATTGGCATTACGTAGCTTTGCACCCTGCCGCATAAATGTTCGAAGTTTCAACAAATTAAAGTCTCCTGAGAAATACATGTCACGAAAAAGTAGGGCTGAAACTTGCATCTAATGTACAAGATTCAATCAGGGGTGCTTGTCCCACAGTGAAAGTGTATGGGGGAAAGTGCACTTTCACAAACCAAAGGGGCAAGATGTGATTATCACACGATTACAAAAGGACTGTAGTCAAGAGAGAGAACTGAACATGCAGCTTGTATTGAGGCCATGAAAATTGATGAAAAGCAGTAACAAGCAACCATTTTGAAAACACTTCATATGGTCGAATCAATAAATCAAAGCTAAAATGATGTTGACGATCGATAGCTTTTAGGTGATAAGAGTCTTGGCACTACAGTTAAAATTATTATCTAGGAGTGCACACATTAATAAAAAAAAACACAACCAATAAGCATGCACTCTTAATCAGCATATAAATTAACAAGTTAGTTGCACCTTATGTTGTTCCACAAACAGATTGCTCGAACAATTCACAATCTTACCTTCAAATTAGCTCCTTCCAAATTAGCTCCCTCTAGGTTGGCATTAGTAAGATCAGCAGTCTGAAAAGTCAAGAGGACAAACAGATTGCAATTTGATTAAAATCTCAAAGTAGCAACATTCTGCATGAAAGAAGAGCAGCACAATTGGCAACATACATTTTAGATTAAGAGGATGGGATAAAAGCAAAATTACAAGGACATGAAGCAAATGA
Source organism: Citrus x clementina (assembly GCF_000493195.1). Taxonomy (NCBI): domain Eukaryota; kingdom Viridiplantae; phylum Streptophyta; class Magnoliopsida; order Sapindales; family Rutaceae; genus Citrus; species Citrus x clementina. Next base: position 41,702,533 of record NW_006262339.1, read on the forward strand.
GCCATGTTTAGTATGGCAATTTTGACCCAATAATTGTGGCAGGTCTTGGAGATAACATAGGCATACACATAAGGCAGAAGCAAATACTGTCGCAAACTCCTAGCTAACTACAAATGTTCCATATAGAAAAAAACACCTGCAAAAGTAAGGGAAAAAGCAACAGATAAAGAACTCAAGATGCTAGACCTGTAAGTGTGCAGATCGCAGGTCTGCTCCACAGAAGCTGCAGTCTATCAAGCAAGCATCTGCAATGATTTAAGATAAATTTGAATCCAAATGACATTTTACCGCAAGTAGTTCCAGCCATTTTGGGAACAAACAAGAAATGCTATTTTGTATTCATTGTAATTCCTTAAGCTAAATAACAATCATGTGCTATCTTAACCAAGGTACAGTTGCAAATTCTGAAATTGTGATGCCATAGGTTGTTCTTAATCTTTTTGAACTGAATATTGAAAAAATATTCCTTCAATCATAAATGTTAAATAATTAAAAGAACTGTGAGGGGGGGGGGGGGGGAATGAATAAGCGGATGCATACAGAAAATTATGGAAAATCTGTTATGGAAATAATATGAAAATGGGTATGCATAACTACATACTGAATCTTGACTAATTTCAATTTAATTCAGATAAGAAATTCCAGTATGGGAATTGCCTTGTAAATTTGCACTCTGAAGATTTGCACCAGCTAGTAAAGCTCCACGAAGGTTTGCCCCAGCAAATTCACATCTTCCCTAGGCAAGATAAAACCCTTAAAAGGCAATTTTGAAAAATACATATAATTGGGAGAATATCCAGTATTGCTTTGACTCTCTTACTCACGCAAAGTTGCATTGTGAAAAATGGAACCCTCAGCATCCACATCCTGTATCAAGAACAGACAGATTCAGTATGATTAATATAACTGGTTGCTGGAAGACAGGACAAAATCGCATCTTGTCACTGTCAACTTGCATGTTAAGAATTAAACACGAAAACTGCATGCTGTCCAATTATAAGAAACCTATAAAATTCAAATCAACATCAATACTGGCTTAAGGAAGATATAAAAATAAAAATTATACCAACCCGAAATTTCGCAGATTGAAGATTTGCACGTGAGAAGAAAACATTTCTAAGACACGCATAGCTGAAGTCCACAAGTGAAAGATCCTGGCCATTTTAATAAGATAGCATCAGAGGAAACAATATCTAATGAATATATAATGTTCTTTCTTGCTTATCTGAGAATACTAATGAGATTATCAAAAAAACTCTAAGCTACTGCTAAGAAGTCTTGTGTTACATGAGTATGAATTGAGGAGGTAAAGAAGACCCTTCTCCAATAAGTTACCATAGAAGCCACATAAAACCCTAAAGCAGTTACAAACTTACAATGACCAGAATAAACCACCCCAACTATCTATTGGCAAGTAAAATCACTTCTCTGGATTTCTGAAAACTAGCAAAACAAATGCATAAATTGGCAAATTCGATGATTTCCTCTGAAAACCAAATTATAGCAGACATAAAACTTGGAAGTATTCATAGAATAAAAATCTTTCAAGCACCTCAATTCAGTAATTATTACCAGCTTAGAAAGATCAAGGCCAGAAAGATTAAGTCCTCGAAATCTGACTTTTTCAGACTGTATACACTTGATGATATCAATGCGTGTTAGCTCAGTATCTAACTCATTATCTTCCTTTCTCTTATTTATGACAGCATGGATTCTCTCAATTAGTCCCTGAAATGAAACACATTAGATGCAAACTATTATTTGAAAAAAGAAATACATTTTATCCACTAACACACATGGATTTCAACAGCAATCATACAATAATTGAGGAAGGACGGTCATATCAGACTCATCTGCCAAGATTCAATAAGCACATCAAACTTGTTTACATGTAATTTCCACATTCCACGTGAATTTATAAGGTCTGCCTAAGCAAACCAAAGAAGGCTACACTCAGTACTGTGTGTATACTGCCTTACCTTTGCTGTTCCCCAGATACCGTCCTGCAATCCAGATACTTAGCTGTGAAGTTTCAAGCCAGCGAAACCATTTTAAAAGTACACATGGACACAGATACCATTATCTGAATCATCTTCGATAACAAATTAAAATGCCCTAGCGTTCAAAAAACTTAGGATCTCTTTAAGTGAAGTTCCTTTAAAAAAGTAGAAAAAAACTGAACAACAATGTCATGCTAATAAAAGGTAAAAAAAATAAAATAAAATAAAGCATAAGGACAGAAGTTCACCAGGAGCATGCCAGTATAAACCAAAACGACCACAAATCTCAACCATAAAATTTAAAGTAGTAAAGTAAATAATCAAGGGCATGCAGTTGGCACAGGTGCTTCCAAATAAAATGATGATTCTTTTCAAACAGAAAAAAGAAATGGATGTTAATAAACTAGAAGAAACCATGTCTTACAAGTAATTGATAATATTCTGCTTCCCGTAGAAGCTCTAAAAACTCTGACTCTGTTAATGTGGGGACAGCCCCATCCCTTAACCAATTCAGAATATGCCGAAAATGTTTTCCGTCCCTATCAACAAAGATATAGCCCTGCAATAATTCAATATGCTCAAAGATAAGAATCTGAATAATATACCCAAGAGAAGTGCTTTTCCCTGGAATAATAAAAAGAAAATAAGTCAAAACGTTTTTCTTAATGGAAGAACACAAAGGAACAGCTCTATGACTAACATGAAAACCATAAATCAGAATAAGAACCCAAAACTGGTCATTTGGAGTTTCACCAGATCAAAAAGATCACATGGAAATAAAATTGTGAAAATGGGATTATTTATGCCGAGGTCATGGCTAAACTGCAATCATTACTCCATTTTTGGTAGAAGGAGAAGAAGAAAGAAGAGTAGGTGAGTCATCATTCTTTCAGGTGAGTCATCATTCTTTCTCTGTGATTAATTGATATGATGGAAGTGTTGTAGATATTAATTTGATAGTGATTCCTCCCTTCAAAAGAATTCATTCCTTTTTTTATTATTTCACAAAGTTTAACTAAGACTGAGTTTTCTCAATTTGAAGGCATCGTGCACTCTACCCCTTTCTTTTCCTCACATTGCTTCTTCCCAATCCCAAAGGGAAGAAATCAAGAAACAATTACAATTTTTAACTATTCACCAGCAAAAACAAGGCAAAGAAAGATGCTGAGTGTAAGCAAAAATAAGAGAGTTATACACCTCAGAGTCTTGGCACACAGTATGGCGACCGCTGAACATAGCTGCAAGCATAGATTCAGGCTCACGACGAGTCAGAGTATCAATTGTTGTATAAAATTTCTTTCCCCCTGGATATTAATACATAAAATATAAATTTGTTCACTTAAAAGCATGAATTGTGCAAATTTGTCAATAATGTCATTCTTTCACAAACGTTCACCGAAATGTATAACAATAAGTGCATCATAACATAACTAAACGGCTTAAGAACTGCGCAGATATTACATACAGTAGAGAAACAAGAAATAGAAAATGAGATTTGCCCTTTTTAAACAGAAAGCAATCAAAGAGTAAACTAAAGAGCTAATAATTCACAAAATTCAGTTGATTAAACTCATTTACAAGTAATTAGCAACAAAATCCAAGCTAAATAAAAATAATGAAAATTAGGTTCTTATAACATCCGTCAATTCTATGAAAGTTTACCACGATCAGCAACAAATAGATAAATCGCAATAAAGAAAAACCGACGACATGTCGGTTGTGTAGTGCATAAGTAAAGGAATTTGCAGATGATGTAAAGAGAATGAGGGATAGTAACTGACCGATGTTGAGACGAACCATTGAAGACGAATCGGAGTCCTTCGCCATTGTCGAGTGTAATGACTTGTCGTCTTACTTGCGCTCATAGGTATTTATATCATAGCTGACACTGTTCGAAGGACAGCAAGGATTTGGTGGGCACAAATGCATTTTGGAAATTGGGCTTCGGCCCAAGAAATCGAAAATCAGAGGCTTTTTTTTAAAAAAAATTTAAAAGGATTAGAATGTCTATAAATTAATAGGGCTGAGACCATCTTAAATCTATTAAGTAAAAGAGATATTAAATATTTTATTAATTAATAATTTATTAATTTACAGAATTATTTATAATTCAATTAACATACATTTAATAACTAAACATTCAATGTACATAATTTCTGATTACAATTCAAAGCACTAACAATACTTCATAATTTCTTATTACAATTCAAGAATTCAACCTCATAGCTTTTAGATGCAATAAGAAAAATAAGAAATAAGATTCAGTTATATTTAAATTTTAAGAAAAAAACAATAAAATCATATTTTATGTAATTAAAATATCATAGTCAACTACATTTGTAATTTCAACAAATTATTACTCTATGATTTAAATGAGACCACAAAGTTATATAAGATTTTATCGAAATTATTAATTTAATCCATTAGTCCATGTCAAGACCTTGAAAATTTAATAATTATATAATAGAGATTATTAATTTATCGAGTATTAATTTATAGAAGTTCTGATTGTATATTATTTTATATTAATAAAGAATAAAGTAGCATTCTTTTTTAATTCCGAAGTAATAAAATTATGGCTAAATTAAGAGAGTAGATATATTTTATAACTTGGTTTAATAACATCACGCGCCTCCCTTGTAGTTTTGCAGCTTTGAAGCTTTATAATGAATCCTATTAGCTTTGGCTGGAAAGTTATATTGTTAAAGAGAGTTTATATATTAAACAAGGTGATCTAATATTTCCAAAACTAAATTTGGGATCAAAAATAGAAAACATTTGCATGTTTTTACCTTTTGGAAGAATTACTTGATAAGTGCTTCACAGAAAAATGCTTGCTATTATAGAGCACCCTAAAAAAAATCCTTAATAATTGAGGGATCATAATAAAGTTCAATTCTAAATCTGTCAGATAGATCGAAAGTAACAAACCATATATATTTAAATCTATTTAGTAATCCAGGGTTACAAGCCAAGCGTGCAATAGCCAATTCTGAAAATCAAAGCTCAGCCTATGCTCTCTGAGCACAAATAAGATCTGATATATACATATCGAATCCTCCATTATGTGGAGTGAAATTTCCATCGTGTACGGTGTACCTAACAATGAGAAAGCATGGCAGCATAAATTCATCTTCCATGTTATTCTACTTATTAGTACTGGTTCCCTCATAACTTCTCCAAATCGGGGAGGTCTGCAATGTGTAAAGCACGTAATCAGATAAAAGAAAGAGAGCCAAAAAAAAAAAAAAAGGTAACAGCCAAAAGATTAAATTTCTTTGAGAAATAGAAAATGGGAGCTTTTGGCATAGGCACAGAATAGAAAGTAACAGAGTCATTTACAGTTGTTCAGAATATGCAAGCTGAAAACAACTTTGAATGCAATGGACAATTCCTCCAACAAACAATCGAATTGGATTGTGGAAGAGACAAAAGCTTAATGAGGTTATGGTTTTGGCTAGGTGAACTCAAAATTCTTTTATAGACCAAGTAGGTAAAAACAAATCCCATATAGATGGATGAACCTCATACCATGAACAGTTAATCGCGAACACTTGCAGGCTTATGCACACGACTATGAAGATACTAAGGGTTTCACCGATGGTAAGTGAAAAATATATGATGTATAATTTAAATGGAAGCACATAGTTTCGGATTGAATTCAAGGTTAAAGTTCCACAGACAGACAGAAGAGATGAAGCTTAAAAACTTACAGAGCATTCCTTCATCATCACTGCTTTCATCATTTTGGCCAACATGCTGAAAAAAGAATATGATTCAAGTTAAATGATTGAGCAACAATAAAAAACGTGCAAAATTAATGCTCTCTCCACAAAAATTTCAGTCTATATTGGTAAGAAGAAACAGGAAGAAAAAATTACCTCAGCATCATCGTCATTGGAAGCCAAATCAGCTGTAAAGACCACAAAATGTTTGGTTAGAACCAGTGGAAGTCTTACTCTAAAATTTTTAATTTTTGAATTTCGAAAGATCTCGTAATGACAAAGATTTTCATATCCAGTGACCAAGTTTTGAAAATTAGAATACGGAATGACATCAACTAAATTCACTAATATAAGCTAGAGGAATCCCTAGTAGATATAGCGCACATGCACACATGATATGCATCCGAATACACAATAATAAATTATCTCAAAGTCAATAAGAAGCCAAAATTAGAGATAAACTTTTAGCCACTATAAGGAAGACTGATATTTGCAGTGTGATTACAATAAACAAACAGAAACTTCACTACCCATAAGTAAAGCAAAATAAATAAAGGATAATAACTAACCAAGAAATGGAAAAGCTCACATTCTCTGAACACGCACCCCAAAAAGAAAGAAAGAAATAAATGTTCTCATTGGATCTGAAGCACAAGCAATCCACTGACATCCTTCTATAATTAGGTAATTTAAAGGGGTTAAGCTCACATCTTTTACGGAAGTAAGAAGAGAATTAACAACCTTCCAGAGGATTTAGGGAAATACCACGAGGCAAGAAAAAAGAAATATCCTTCTTCAATCTAGATATCCTGATACTGCTCACCATCTACAACAGTCTGTGGCTTAAAAAGCAGGTCACTGATCTCTCCCTCCCTCTGGCACCATTTTCTCTCATGTCTCATTTTTCCCTTCCTGCCAACTCCCACTACAGTATTGAAACCTATTCTATCAACTCTTCCCCCTCCAATAACAAGACCAAAACCAATTTTACTCGCCGGTTAGCTAGGTAGTAAATGGAAATTTGTGAATCTGTCATTCATCCGTAGAAACAAACCAGAACTGCATAAATTCTCTTCTCTCCCAACAGCTTCTTTTCTCCAGAAATAGGCACAAGTATTTGACATGGAAACAGTTTATCTAACATGGCCACCTTTAAAGACAAAGACATACTAAGGACGTGGTTTTAGATACGGATACAAGAAACAATCACAAAATGTAAAATCTATACATATGATATTAATTTCCAATGGATACAGCAATTCATTCTTTGACATAACTTCATCAGATTACTAGGTTTGATTAGGTTATACACACATTTATTCATTTATTGAATCTACATGCACTTAGAATGAGAGGTACCTATAAAAACAAGTTACCAGAAAACAATACAGCTAGAAAACATTAATCTAAGTAGTTCTATAGGTTTAACTAACTGCAGGAAAAAACCATTGATTTTGTCCGCCAGATTATCGAGATCCTAATTCTGGTAAAAAGAAAATGAGATAATAGAAAATCAAAAATTAAATAGACACAAAATGAGAAATCAAGATCATATGGCAACTAATATATAGCATGGGCTGCAGCTAACAAGCAATATAAGCCATGATATTATGCCAGATACAAATTTTGAGATCCAAGAGAGATCAAGAAGCATGAATACCACTAAAATATCGAAAGAAGTGAGTGCAGAAGGATAAGAAATCAGGTTGATATTCTTCATACTTTGGATCAACACGTAGTGATGCAATAAACTTGTAATTAGCTTCAAATGTATAGGCTACCATGTCAACATTTCCGAAAACACACAAGATTGTGCTGGATTCATACATAGTACATATATAAAAAAACAATCTGCTTCTAAACTTCATGAGAACATCGAATAATGAACTTACAATTTGATCCCTCATCATCTTCATCGCACCATTTGTTCCAATCAACCTTAATGTAAGGTGCTGGTTTCTCTTCTGACTTGAGTAGCCTTTTCCACCAACCTTTCTCTTCTTTTTGGACCGAGCATATTATGTTCCTTAAGCCAACTTTAGTCTTACATTTCTGCACCACCAGCAACAAAACTCAAAGCATTACAAAAGAGGTATATTTAGCCGCTCTTGACTCGAGTGAGAGAACAGGATAAATAGCCTAGGTATATCCACATCCATGTTATGAGATTGATTATGCAACAGCTAACTTTAATATAAAGCTTTTGCTTCAACAAAGACTAAAATGTTTGTAATTGTTATGCTTTTGGAGCTAAAATGTTTGGCAAACACCCACTTTTACTCTGCACCTAATATCTACCACCCACCCACACACTAAGTCTCTCGTTTGGTACAGCTATTTATCAGTAGTGGCTTTAAGCCACAACATTTAAAGCGAATTTACCCTAAAATTTTACAATGAAAAACCTATACTACCTTTAACATTGTTGTCAAAATTATTATTATAAGTAATATTTACCAAACACTATCAACTTCCAATTCATATCAAAGAGCTTTCACTCCACAATAGCCGTGTCTTCTTAAGCCAGAACAACACAATACCAAAGGCCTTAAGCTAGTGATTTGATTTCACAACAACTGCAGATCAAGCCTCAATCCCAAACATACATAAATCAAATGCAGAAAGCAAAAATTTAACAATATGTTTGGTATACTAAATGTCTTTCATAGTTTCATTTCACAGGGTATTTAGACATGCAATGATAAATTGGAGCAATTTCAAGAACCGAATTGACCTCAGGTAAAATTTTGCCAAAAAGTTCCAAGCTGAAGTCGTAAAGCTCGCCTTGGACTCCGACGGCCGAGAAGCCAAAAATCCCCTGAGGCTCGCATTTCACAGAAATGTCTTTCGCATCGGGTAATGAAATGGTAAGGTATACTTTATCGGAGCGCTGAGCCCAAAGAACCTCCGGATGGCGACTGAACATAAAAGAAATAATAATAATAATAATATTATTATTTTTTATTGTGACAATTTTGAACTAATAATTAGAGACATTTAACAACAATATTGATTAATATTGGAGAAGAAAAATAAGGTTACAAGAGAGAATCAGAAAGATTACCTCATTCTGGTGGATGATTGAAAACGGTGGGTCGATTGATGAACAGAAGTGTAACTGTCTGGGAGTGAGAGTGACTCTGCTGTTTACTGGGTAGAGTGTGCTTACTCGAAGAAATTGAAAGTGATAATCTCGGGCAAGCCAACACGTCGATTTGGTCAACAGTGGTCCAACAAACCAGGAACTAGGTTTTTTTTTTTAAATGATTTTTTTTTTCAGTATTATATTGCCCCGCCCGTGGGCTATTACATTTTGGCCCTTTTGGGGACCCCTCGTTCTCTTACAAGAAGGGAATATTCTTTTCCATCCACCGGTTTGTAGGCAGAGTACATATACTCTTCGAAATTAAGGACAAATTTCTGAATCGTGCCGCATTAGAATTAAATTGAGTCTCAAAAGAATTTTGGTTATAAGTATATCGTTCAAACGGTAATATATTAAAAAAAATAATATTTACTACAATGTAGACCTATCGGGACTTTGAAGCCCAGACCAATTCTTGAGTCTAGCCTAATAACACCTCAACAGATCAAAATTGAAATCCAACTTAAATTTCAATATTGTGTAGGGATCTGCCTTAATTTAGATATGTCAAGACCTGCCTTAGGCATCAAAGTGATCTATCTTAACATAACTAAGACTTTCTTTAAACATCACAATGATTTATCTTAACGTAGTCAAATCTAGCCTAAAAAAATCTAAAGAAGGAAAAAAGAAATTATTTTCACGTATTGAGAGACTTAAATTCTTAACCTTATTCATAAGAAAAAAAAGTGTATTACTTAACTAAATCGTGACTAAAAATTATAATTATTATTTTTTGTACATTTAGCTTTAAAAAATCATTATATATATATATTCATATAAGTTTTGACATAATATACATACCACTTATTTGTTTTTTAAATTATACGAGAATGAAAAAACTCAAGCATTAAACACCAACTTTTGTTTCATGCTATCAATCAACTTGAGAAATTTTATAATATATCGGAAGTTCTACGTCACAATTTAATACGAAGCCTTCGATTAATAATAATTAGACACATGACAATAGATGCTAGAGAAATTTTAAATTCCCTCTTTTCATTATCCCTCCAAATTTAGAATTTCAAAAAATTAGAGAATAAATGTTGCTTGCTCTCTTTGTTATCTAATTCTAATTATTATTTTTTTCTCTCTCTCTCCAATCAAGTTGCTAGCATTTTTTAAATCTATTGAAGAATAAGAAGAAGGTTTTTGTCGATGAAATGATTTTGGCAGCCTTTTTTACCCAAAGCTAACATGATTGCTGCGACTACCAATGAAGAAAAAGATGTGTTTTGCTGGCGAAGAAGATGATTTTTGAAGCATGAGTGGCTGCCGTTTATTTTTTTCCTTCATATTTTTCGATGTAGTGGCTGTCCTCAAGTTTTATTCATTTACTTTTCAGTTGGCCTACTATTTATTGGCATAATGAAAAATTTTATTTTAATAAGCATTTATAGATTAATTTGAGGAGGTTTCTTTTGCAATATTAGTGTGGTTTCTGCATTGGTATGATTTAAATTACGAACTTGCTACAATCTTTAATTAAACTGTCAAAAGTAATTTAAAAAATCTTTAATTAAACCGTCAAAAGTAATTTAAAAACTGACAGTAGATAGATTAGAGATAGGCTTGACAATTTAGCCCGACTCTATTTTTAGTCTGATTGATCCGATCCTAATTTTTAAGACTTTGGCCTGAATTTTTTGATTTCGGGTCGGGTTCGGGTCAAAATTTTAAGGCCCGAACAAATTTAGGGTCAGGGTCGGACTTAAAACCAACCCGACCCGACCCTATTTAAAAAAAAAAAAACTAACACACGCACACAACACATGACAGTTCACTCTCTCTAAATCGTAAATCACACACACAAAATACACTTACACAAATTCACAAAAACCCTAAGCCAGCCACCCAGCCTGCTGCCGTCCTATCAGCCAACATCGTGACCGTCCGCCGCACGCCAGCCAATCAGCCGTCGTCTCGTCGTCGCATGTCTCACCAATCAGCCATCGTGACCGTCTGCGACGCTGCGACATGAACTTGAACCAGCCGCCCTTTGTCGCCGTCCTGCCGCATCCGCCTGCCAGCCAACGATCAATGCACACAGTTGAATTGTGGGGTGGGAAATGGTTTCGATAGGGTCGGGCTCGACCCGACCCTAACTATAAAGAGGTAGGGCTTTTTTAGGGTCGGGTTTTAATTTTTTGTTGATCGGGTCGGGTCGGGTTTGGCCAAACCCGAGCCCGACCCGACGTTTTGCCATCCCTAATTAGAGATGAAGATTGGAGAGAGAGAAAAATATAATTTGAATGAGATAATAAAGAGAGAAGAAATTCTATAATACATCATAAGTAATATAACTCATTGATGTATGCATGATATATGTAATTAACCTTAATATAACTAACACTTGTATGGTGATATTTCAAAATAAATATACATATGTTATAAAATCATTTACTTATTGTATGACTGACATTTTATTTTTGATGTATTGTACAATTTCTCAGAAGAGAGTAGTATTTATTATCTCTAATTTTTTGAAATTCTAAATTTTGGAAGGATAATAGAAAGAGAAATTTTAAAAATTTTTCAACGTATAATGCCATGTATCTAATTATTATTAGTCGGTGTTCCACGTTAAAACGTAATATAGAACCTCTGGACCTTACTGTATAATGTACTGTAGAATTTCCTGATCACACACTTTCTCAGTTGCAAAAGAGGTGGGCATATGAGTTCCTTACGGGGATTTAGTGTGAATCCACGCAAAGCCCATATAGATTTTTCCGGTTAACCGCTATGGCATCCTAGTTTTAAACTCAGTACTAAATTTACAGATCCATTTAAACCCCCCAAATCAGTCTCTCACCGTCTCAAGTCTCAAACAAAAAACCTGACCGGAACCCAAACCGCCAAATCCGATTCGATGGTGGACTGTGCTAAAACCCCTAAAATTCCAAGACTGACATGCGGTAAAGGAGATGGTGATAGACTTAGCAATCTTCCGGAGCACATCATTTATCACATATTCTCGTTCATGGAAACAGTTGATGTTGTTAGAGCAAGCACTGTTTCGCGAAGATGGAGGTACTTGTGGCTTTCCGTTCCTTATTTGAACTTCGACTATCACACAATTTGGTCAGACCCGGAAAGTAGATGGTCTCGTAGGAAAATCAATGATAAGTTCAAAGATTTTGTCAACTGGGTAATATTTTCTCAAAATGGGTCTGTTAATATTCAAAGATTTCGTCTTTGCTGCTGGGATTATTTAGCAAGTTACGATAACGATAGAACGATTTACAGATGGGTTTCTGCTATGGCACGTCGAAACGTGCAAGTGCTTGATCTGGCTATAGCTTCACTATACCCATTTGAGTTTGACTTGCCACATAGTCTTGTAACTTGTGATTCATTGGTGGAACTGAAGTTGAGTTTGAGCTTTCATGTTCACCGATGTTTTTTAAAGCTGCCTACTGCTGCTGGTTTTATTGGGCTCAAGTCTCTTGATTTACAAAGTGTTGCGTTGGATGATAATTTGTTTCCTGAATTTATTTCAAATCTTCCCCTGCTTGAGAATTTGTGTATGTTGTCATGTGTTTTTCCTGAATTGAAGGTTCTTGACATTTCTTCCACTAATTTGAAGAATTTGGCTCTGGAATCCATTGTTGGCAATGATAATGCTGGCAATGATGATGCTGGCAATGATGATGCTGGCAACTACAAGCTTAAGATTGCTTGTCCAAATCTTGTGTCTTTTAATTATATAGCTTTAGCTCCATGGTTACCTCACTTTGCTTTTGAGAGCTTAAACTCCTTGCAAAATGCATTCATTGACCTGGATGATTATAACGAGGATGACATGGAGAACGAAAGATGTCATGTTTTATCTACAATCTTCAATGACTTTCGTGAAGTTAAAGTTTTGAAATTATCAGAAGCCATTCTTCTCGAGGTATGATTTCAAATACATTCATTGCACCAAATCATGATTCTGCCAGAACTTGTCTACACTTTTTTATTTTGACATTAGAAATGAAGCTTAAGTAAACTGAATCTACTTTCTTTGTTTGGTAAAATAAGAATTCTATTGATTATGGAACCTTCCTAAATGCTAATTTGTTCTTTAGACTGTGTATAAGTCATTGTGACATTGTATGAAGTCTCATTTATCTGAGTAATCAATTGTTATTGATGTCAAAGACTAGAACTCATTGGTGACTTGAGTTTATGTATATTATCGTTTGTTAGATTTTTTGTGTGATTATTGCACTTAACTTGACTAATGTATTCTCTTTCTTTTTGCCATTGTTCCTCCAGGTTCTTGATCCTGATCCTGCTCACGAAGAACCAGCATTTTTTTCCACTTCATTCAATAATTTGAAGTCCTTAATACTTTCTGCAGGTCCGGGTGTATGTCTCATGCCATCAATGCTTAGGTTGCTCAACTGCTCTCCAAATCTAGAAGCTCTTGCAATATATTCTCCTAAGGTAATCTTAACACCAAAAACTATTCCATTTGTTAGATACCGTCGCTTCTATCCATTTTTTTTAAAAATCATATCTCCCATTTATGTGCTAAAATTTTAATTTTGTTAAAGTGCAACTGGGCTTTGCTTAAATTATCGCAATAGAGTTGAAACCTGAAAGTATTTGTGATATATTATGTTTACCGCTTAGAGCTTAAAGTAAATGTTAATCTTGTGGCCTCTTGGTTGTTCCCATGCTATTGCTTGTTGAGCAGATGGTTGAATTTAGAGTCAATCAATCGGTTGTGTTCTTCTGAGGTTTGTGCAAGTTTTGTAAAAGAGCAAAGTTTAGTATTTGTTTAGTTTGTGAAAATGATATAGCTTTTTCTAATTCATCTTACTCTATTCTTTGCTTAAAAATGAATTCTCCTTTTGATTTGATTCCTTGACTGCATTTCGGTCTGTTTTCTCTTGGCAGCATCGGCGTGGATATAATGCTTATAGGAAAACACCGAACAAGGCTGCTATTTCATGTTTGACAAATCATCTCAAGACAGTTGAAATAAAACATTTTAGCGGTGATATGAATCAACTTGAAATTGTGAGGTTTCTTCTAAGGAATGGACATGTATTGCAGAGAATGAGTATTAGATGGGTGGCAGATGTTAAGAATCAAGGGAAGATTATCTCAAGGATAATGAAGTTTCGGAGATCATCTTCAAGTGTTGTGCTGAAATTCCTAGATCCTAAGCCAGCTGATGATTTTTCAGATTATTTATTTGATGATGAGCAAAAGAACTAAAATTATGTTTAAATTAAAAAAAAAAAAAGTGGTTTAAGTGTATGTTCGAATTAAATAGTCTTTTGGATTTGTAGAAACTGAAAGGAGTACAGTGCCAGTCACTGTGGCAGCCTTATGTTTTGTTTGAAAAAATTCGGAAGCTTCTAAATTGTTATATACCTCAATTCTGAAGTCGTTAGTATGTATATTATAAGCAATACATATGTTCCATTTGTCATATTTTATTTTGGCATTACGATTGTTTTGTCTTGATTAATATTGATTATAATTTGTTTAACATTTATCTGGCATATGTAGAATTATACTTTATCTGAGTAGATGACGCTGCTGCGTACATCTTCAGGACTCGGTCATAAACTGTTTATCTCTGCGTCTGTCTAGCATCCATCCACGTATGACCTGTCGGCTTTTTGCCCGCAAGCATACAGTTAGGGGTGGTAAAAATATCTGTCCGGTCTGGATTCGGTTCGCACCCGGATGTTTTATCCGGCCCGGTCTTGGGCATCATTTGATAAATTCGGAACCCGAGTTTTATTAAGAAAATATTATAAAATATATATTATTTTAAATATTTATATTTATTTGACTCATTTAGTACATATATATAAAGTTTTAGACACTTAAAGTTTATATTTTCATGTCAAATTTCATTAAAATAAATTTAAAACTTATAAAATTACCAAAAAATAAAAAATATATACATATATAATATTAAAAAATATAAAATCTGGGTACCCAAATTAAAACCCGGCACAATCCGACCCAGGCATCTATGCATCCGGGTCGGGTCCGGTCATTACGATACCCCGACCCAGCCCAGGGTTTTGCCATCCCTACATGCAGTGTATATGAATTGCAGTTCTTGTACGGACAACATGTCATCCATAAAACTCGAGTTATGTTCTTTTTAATCTTTAGTTTAGATTACATTTTGCAAAACTAATAAACGATAGAGCTCCTAGCAAGGTCAATAGTTAACTGCGAATCCAGAAGATCGGAATGCTATACCTTTCAAACATGCATTTCAAAGCCATCTGCGGAAATGGAAAACAAGCATTTCAAACTCGTTGTTAAAACAATGATAAAAGTAATTTTAATCCTAATTTTTAATTCCAGGCATGAAGCTAACTCATATACAAAGAGATATCAAGTAAGCAGAGGCGAAAGCTAAAAGCTTTGGTTACAGGGGTCGGTGTGAATAATGTATATATCGTTTAGACATATTTTTGAATATCTATTTTAATTTAGGGGATATTATATATATTTAAAAAAAATTAAAATTTTTACGGGAGCCATGGCTTACTATAGTCTCCATTAAGATTCACCCTCCCTACTTTTCGTACTTCATTAAAGTATAGGATAAATATTTACAATATTATAAATAGATTTTATAAAAGCAGTCCATATATGAAAGTCCTTCTGCACTCTGAATTAAATAAAAATAACGTGAGACTAACAATTTAAGAGTCTTTTTTGCAACGTATATCGTGCAGTGATGTACTCTATCGACGGAGGACTCTCTTCATATGCTTTTTATTTTTCCATGCCTGATTATAAATAGGATCACTCTATGTTACATTAAACGTAACGTACACACACTCACAACAACAGTAACAAGTCCCATCATTAGAACTGTTGCTGTGAGTGCGTGTATGTTACGTTTAACGTAACATATCACTAGCCTTATAAATAACATCACTTTTAAGGATTTTTACAAATTTTTATTACAACCGTAACTTTTGTCCTCATACAATAACGGTGTCCATTGTCCACATATAAAAAGTTCATCAATAAACATATAACCTAATTAAAATTCGTGACAAAATCCAAAGGAAAGAAAGCGTGGAGTAATATATATAACAAAGGCATTGAGCATACACCAGGTGTAATTTGCATTGCATGGCCACCCTTACGTGGCAGTTCCGCCGATTAACACATCTTTAAAAGTTAAAGCCCCCCTCTCTCCTTGTTAAGGGCGTTTCAACACAACACTCATCAATGCAAGCAAAGAGACAGTGAAGGAAAAATTAAGAAACCAATATTGTCACTTGGAAGAAAGAAACAATCATTACATATATAATACGATGGATACTAAGAACAACAGGAAGCATTTGTCCTGCATTGCCAACGACGTCGTTCACAGATGTGCACTGTACGTATCTCTCTCTCTCTCTCTCTCTCCTTTTCTTTTTCTCCCCGATCACTTTGTTTTCTTTATATATACGAATGTATGTAGAACGTAGTAGGTTTTGTATAAATATCTGTTGCACACATTATTTGATGTGCATTTAAATATAATTAATGGTAATTGAGATGACACACAAAGACAATGCAAAAAAAGAAAAAAAAAGAGAGAGTAAATTAATGAATTTGCCTTGATCCAGTTAATTTGTGTGCATTTAGCTGACTGTAAGGTGGTTTCGAGTGTGTTTTTGTTTGGCAACTTTTCACACAAAAGCACTTTTGGGAAGCACTTTATGTAATGTAAGTGCCTCTAAAAACTGTTTTATGTATTACTGCCAAATGCAGTGCAGAGGTTACAATGGGAGGGTCGGTTTTATACCTGTTCTTCGAGACTTAATTTCAATAGGAGATTGAAATATTTATGAGAATTATGTTGTTAGCAGACTTAATTCTTTTGGAGGAATTCATTCCATCGTAGACCACTCAATGAATTTGGTCGATTGAGATTATTTGAGTGCATGCTTCAAAACTGGAGCATTAATTCTTTGACATAAATGGGCTTTAACATAAGGCGCGTTCGCTTATTCCATTTATTCAAGAAGTTGGCACTCAATTTTTTATTACTAGCCTTTAGATGGCCAGCAGCCTTTTGTAGCCCTTTCTAGTTTCTACTAAAGTGGTTATGTGCAATAGTTCTATTCTGGGTTGCAAAATTATTGTGTCAGTAGAATCCACATACATTATGTACTTTTCTGTATTTAATTTCAAGAGGCTTAGTTATATCATAGTTTTAGGATTATAATAAGTCTGTCCGTTACCATGTTATTGGAATTTTTTTTTTTTTCTAAATTAGTTGGACACATTATTGGATTGGTCAATAAAGGAAAGCATTTGGCAAGTACTTGGTTTGATATTAACATATAGTTGCAGTAAAGCACATTAACTTGTGCATCCTGAAATTCTTGCAGGCAAGTAAAGGCTTCTGAGGATTCATTGGTGGAGGGGTTTGAAGCTGAATGGAAGCCTGAAATCGGACAGTATTCGAAGAAATTTGTGGAATATTGCAGCATAAAGGCTCTTACTAACATGTGCCAGAGCATAGAAGAAAAGATTAGTGATGGATCATTTAGTCGACTCACATTTGATATGATGCTTGCCTGGGAAATGCCTAGTGCCGCCGATGAGGAGTCTCATACTGTAAGCAATCATCATAATACTCATATCCTATATTTATTTCATGGTCCACCAAATCATTATGATATTATCCCAATTTTGGTGTGCCTATCTTCTCTTCAAGTTGCTTCTTCTATTTCTTTTTCATTATACATTCTCTGGTTCTCATCAGTTTTCGCTCCAATTAAAAGAAGCATGAATTCTTTCACTTATCTGCTGAATCTGTTCTAATGATTGGGCAATAGATTTTTATTCCTCTCTGTGGTTACTACTATTTTGATCTTGTGCAGGAGTGCATGGGAAAGGAGAATGAGGATAGAAAGGCTGTAAAAGTCACTTCAGATCATGATGAAATTCCTCTCTTCTATACAGACATCATGCCTCTTCTAGTAAGAGCGTCTCTTTCTGATCATTTGAGTGCTAATGTACCGACCAAGCATTAGCCTTCACTGAAACTCGTATATGATTTCATGAACATTGATTAATTGTTATTTTTGCTAACTACTCTATGAGATCTGATCAAATTAGATATATAAATGTTGCGATTGATCTTGGATTTGCTTTATATTTGGCCATCAATTATATTTTACTCTTCATTTTTATATTTGTTTGGTTTGATAATTTACCCTCTGGCCCATATATATGATGGTAGGTTAATAATGAACCGAGTGTTGGAGAAGATGCATTTGTATGGATGGGATCCTTAGTTCCTCTAGTTTCAGATGTTATTAATGGGAGATTTACATATGAAATTCTGACAGCGCCAACAGGAAACCGGCTCCATTCTCCAGCATATGATATATTTCTAAAGGAGATGGACAAGTAATTCTTCCAATTCTTCCATGCAGCAATTTTACCACTCAGAAACTTTAAGTGCCGTTTGGTTTTGTGACATGCAAATTATCATGGAACACTCAAAATGAGTTGTTCTTAACAATTTCTAGAATTTGCAAACTCACTAACCATATCTGAAAATGCAGAAGCATTATTACCACTTATTGATAACAATATCTCTGCTCGACTTGTTTGGGTGCTTTCAGCCGTTTTTCATTTTCTTTTGGAAATCTTGATTTCATAGATGCATAAAACATTTGCAAAAACAAGCAACTCCAAAGGGTGTTGAGCTGGCTGACGATGAATTTATACTGCATGTGGAGGGAACTGCAAGCACACAGAGAGTAGTGCGCCATATTGGGAAAACAAGTTGGCCTGGTATGTCTTTAGTTTGATGTCTTACATCTTTTTAACTGCTGTAGAAATTGTTACTTGGATTTTACTAATCATAATTGTTGTCTCTAGGTAGGCTCACACTGACAAATTATGCGCTCTACTTCGAGGCTTCGGGAGTAATAACATATGAAGATGCTCTAAAGATTGACCTCTCAAAAGATGCTGAACTATCTGTTAAACCAACTGCCACAGGTCCATGGGGTGCTCCGCTTTTTGACAAGGCAATTGTAGTCGAGTCCCCTGAACAGTAAGCATAGTTGCACTTATATGAAATTACTGGAGCTATTAGCATCGTTATTCTTATTTTAAAAATTGTTAAATGCTTGGTAGTTATCCCATAAGCTAGATTTTAAATGCATAACATACAAGGCAGACATCAGAAAGCATTCTGATTCGTTTATTAAAGTTTGTCTTTTATTAAGCTAAAGATATTAATGCTGCTAGATTTTTCTAATTTGGTTGTAGATATTGGTTAGTTACACTGTCAAATGAGCAAATCTCGTGGATATTTCATAGTGTGGTTATGCAATTGTTTTTTGCCCTTCACTTTTCTAGATCTGAGGGAATTGTCCTGGAGTTTCCAGAGATAACTAGCTCGACAAGGCGTGATCATTGGCTGGCCCTCACAAAGGAGATAATGTTAATGCACAAATTCCTGTCAAAATTCAAGGTGGAATGTCCAATACAAGCATGGGAGATGAATGCAAGGACAATACTTTGCATCATAAGACTCCATGCAGCAAGAGAAATGCTGAGGATATTGCCTCCAGATCCCACAAAATTCTTGATTTTTGCTTTGTATGATGAGTTGCCAAAGGGAGACTACGTGCTAGAAGAGCTTGCTGAGAGTCTGAAGAAAGTTAATTGTGGACATCCTTCCAGTGCTAGCTCAATTCTGAGATGTATGAACCTGTCAATTGCCGCAAGTGGAGAAGTAAAAGAAGGAAAAGAACTGGAGGAACATAAACATATAAGTGATGAAAGCTGTTCATCACTGGAAACTGCCATCAATCAATCTAAAGAGCAAGCAAAGGCAATTGAAATTGCTAAGTCTACCACTGAGGGCCTGAAAGATGAAGGGATCAGTGATAGTATCCTTGTTCTCTTGGTATGTTTTTACTTCCAAATTGTTGTTTATGCTGCTGATTTTATATTGACAGAATAAGTAATGACATCTCAACAAATCATGGTATTGAGAGCTTGTTTGACATTTATCAAACACAGCAAAGAAATTGAATTTTATGAAATTCCTATAGCACCCTATAATTTGTACCAAAAAATCTCTGCACCTTTGGCATGCTGTATGGTATGGAAGTATAGCTGTCTCAGAGAGGTTACTGTTATTTACTTTATTTGGTTTTGTAGTATTGATGTTAAGTTTGATTTAATAATGTAGGAGCTACTAAAGCCACTTAAAAGTGTTTTACCCTGGATTCGAGAAGTTGTTTCATGGGAAAAACCAGCAACCACCCTCACTGTGATTGCAACAACTCTACTAATAGTGTACAAGTAAGTCAGTGCTCCCTCGTAATTTTCTTATATACGGAAATTTTTTTGAAAGTGCATGTTGATCAAGAACCACTTCATTACTTGGCCTATTAATGTGTAAACTTTGCAAATGACTAGTAAACTATATAATGGCAATGTAGGGAGTGGGTAGGCCAGGCTATAGCTGCTTGTTTGCTCACCATCGTGGTGAAGATGCTTCAGGCAAGAAAAAAAAGGTTGACAGACAAATGCAATGAGATAGTAGTATGCACTGCTTCAGATCAGAGCACCGTGGAGAGCATTGTGTCGGCTCAATACAGTTTGATAACTATTCATGAGATGTTGCAGGCAGCAAACATTATGATTTTGAAGATATGGTCGATATTAATTTCAAAGGCCCGCAAGGTACTCATTTTGATAACCTATGCTTTCAGCTTAGCAATTAAATATCGTTTTCAATCAATATTGCTTATTCGTCGTTAGCTGAAGTTCGTTTACCTACTACATTTGTTGGATGTCTTCAATTATTGAGGAGTCTTAGTTGCATTTCCAAATTGTTCTAAATCCTCGTTTCATTTAATGGGTTGCAGCATGCGGACACGGTTATGGTGGCATTGACTGGGTTAGCAATAGTATTAGCAGTTGTTCCATTCAAGTATATTGTCATGGGAGGTGTGCTGTACGGCTTCATTATGAACTCGAAGCCAATGAAGTACCTGGGAAACAACTCAAACGACCAAAGCGGCAACAGACGTCTAAAAGAATGGTGGGAGTCAATCCCTATTATTCCTGTTCGCGTCGTGGACAAGCTTCCTGAGTGCCCAAAATAATGTGTCGGCTCCTGCACAATCACAGTTGCCTAAATCCTCTGTTTCTGAACTTTTGTTATCAACTTACTGCACGATATACACTTCTGAGTTTGCTTTTGCCATCAGAGTAGAACTGTATCTGAAACACAGCATACACTTAAATGCTCATTACAAATTTGGAGAAAAGCACAAGTAGAAAAGGATTGAAGACATTCAGTAACGTTGAAATTCTGCATTTTCTTTAATTTTTGTTATGAACAAGTTTCTTAATTATTTGTTCTCTTGATGTAAAATAGCATATTGCTGGGAGTAATGAAGATGTGACTGTGCTTTTCCTATTAGCATGTTAATAAAAGCAAAATGGAAAATTATTAGTTACGTCCTCTCGTTTTGCGGCTTATTGAGCTAACAAGTAACTTCTTCATTACTAGCGTGCAAGTTTGCAACTAGTGAATCTCAAATATAACTCTACCCAATGGATGGATGTACGATGGATGTACCTACCCAATCATTTATTTCTCATTAAATCTGTTAAAACAGAAAAAGTCCCGACGTCATATTCTTCGCGCCTTTTAAAAAACGACACGTGTCGTATCCCACTACTCGCGTGCTGGAAACTTTAACCCACTCTGACTGCGTGACAGCAGATCATTCCCAATTCATTTCAGTTTCACTGTCACTTTCACTCCTCCTCAGGCGCCTTCCGACAAACAGGAAGAATGCAAACTTGAAAACCCCCAAAAACCCTAACGTTCCCCCGGAGACCCTAACCCACCATAAACCCTGGCTCTTAATCCTAGCCACTATGAGCGACCAAGACGAGCAATCGCGAGCTCAGAAAGCCGCCCAGTTAACAAGTCCGCTCTCATCCTCTCTCTCGAACCTTTCTTCTTCTTCAAGAAGCATCCCCTCTAATCAAGATTTCCATTTCTTCTACAATTTCCCTGAATTCAATCAACCCGTCCAAGAAATCGCGAACCAATCGCAGCTCCTCCTACAATCCATCGGCTCATCGGAGATTTTTAACCAACCGATCAATTTTCCTGATGAGGTTGACATCTCGGACGCCTACGACTGGCTTGTCGACGTAAACGACAACGTTTTCGAGCGTATGGATGTTTCTTTCGACGAATTTAGTAAAGTAAGAGGGGAAAATGGGGAAGGAGATGGAAATGAAGGTGGCTTTCAGTTGGTTTATGGGAAGAACAAGAAGAAGGGCGACATTGTGGGTGGCTCTGCCCCGGCCAGTGTGAAAGTGAAGGACAGGAAAGAGAAAAGCAAGGTGCCGTTTCATATATCGACTATAACAAAACCGCAAGAGGAGTACAAGATAGTTGTGAACAATGCGAACCAGCCGTTTCAGCATGTTTGGTTGCAGAAGATTGAGGACAGTGGACGGTTTATCCATCCTCTTGTAAGTTTGTTATTTTTTGAATATTTTGATATTGGATTTGACTTACTGGGTTTGTTAAATTTGTAATCTGAAAATAGTACCTTTCTTAGGGACTTTTTAGTGATCAATTATTTCTTTCATTTTCTTTTTGGGTGGTTTGTGGTATATGTTTACGCTTATCTTGTTTGGAATTTGTGTGCAATTCTTATTATTCATGCGAGAATTTTAACACTATCATGTGGTTCATGCTTGCCAAAAATATACCAAAACACTTTTGCTTATTGCTATTGCTTTATTTGTACAGGACAATCTTTCTGTTTTGGATTTTGTTGATAAAGATATAGGGGATGTGGAACCTGTAAAACCTCCCTCGTTGGAGCAGACACCATTCAAGCTTGTGGAAGAAGTTAAAGATTTAAAGGAGCTAGCTGCTAAATTGAAGAGCGTAGATGAGTTTGCGGTAAAGTCTGACTTCTGTGATTATGTTTTATTGATAAATAATGCCGTGGTTCAGCCTTACTGCAGTAGTTTCTTTTTTTCAGCCTTTTGATTTCTCTTTTCTGATGGGGCATTTCATATACAGAACTGAACACTGTCCTATGTAGAGGATATAGTGTAGTTAAGGCACATGTCACCGATGTCAGCTACTTCAAAATTATATAGTGCTGGATGTGGTTTAAGCCAATAAGACAAGAAAGGGGTGTGGCCGCCTATGAAGATACATACAAATATGTTAATATTCGAAACATATACAAAGAAATGTGCCTGTAATAGTTTTCCTGTCTACGTAAAGTAGTAAACCAGCTGTCTATTTAATCTTGATACAAGTTTTGCATGTTTAAAAAATTATCTTTCATCTTTAACAGTGAGTCCATTTTTAGCTGTAATCCTTTTCTCAAGCATGACTTGGTTTTGCTTTCGTTTTCATCTCAACAGTAAACCTGTTTGCAACTAGAAAACATTGTAATTTTTTTGTAACTTTTCTCTAGGTCGACTTGGAACATAATCAATATCGATCTTTCCTAGGATTGACTTGCCTGATGCAAATTTCCACCAGAACCGAAGATTTTGTGGTAGATACGTTAAAGCTTCGCGTTCAAGTTGGGCCATATCTTAGGGAAGTTTTTAAAGATCCTACCAAGAAAAAGGTTGGTCCCTTCAACATGCTCTCGCGTAGCTTTGTGATAAATCTTATTTTTTCCCCCCCAAATTATGTTAACTTTTACTTTACTAGGTGATGCATGGAGCAGATCGAGATATTGTGTGGCTTCAACGGGACTTTGGCATATATTTGTGCAATATGTTTGACACAGGACAGGTTTTATCCCTTGAAACTCTCTTTGAAATTTGAGACTTTATTGATGATCTTGTCTGGTTTTTTGTACAATGGTTAAATTTATCTTATCTTATCTGCTTTTTTGTGGTCTAATTTATGAGTGTTGATGCAAGCCTTTATTCTACTAAATTAGTTAAATTGAGTTATCTTTTGATACTGTATTTTCAATTTTGTAATTCATCTTATGTGTTTGAGTCAAGGTTTGGCTTCAAAAAGCCTTGTCAGTTACATGTCATCTCTCCCTTAATTTTTTCAAAGTAGCTTCGCTTGTCATTTGAACTATTTGTATCATTATTTTCAATTTTGATGTGGAACTTCCCCCATTTATTAATGTTCTTTTGGTTGTTTTTGTGTAATGCTCTTTTGTAAATTTTACCGTGGCATTTATTTTGTTTTGCATTTCAAATAATAGTGAGAATTGCTTTTTTCAGTCCTAAGTTTATTGGTTTATTGTAAATATACTGTATATTTATTTTGGTTTGCATTGGGAGATGATCGTGGGAATTTGTTTCTGTCTTTTCATAAGGCCTCAAGAGTCTTGAAATTGGAGAGAAATAGTTTGGAGTATCTTCTACATCACTTTTGTGGAGTTAATGCCAACAAAGAGTGAGTCCTTTTGTAAAGTACCTGATCTGTTTCTCCTTATAGTTTCCGCCCTTCATCATCCTAAGTCAACTCATTGCAGATACCAGAACGCAGATTGGAGAGTACGTCCTCTTCCCGACGAGATGCTGAGGTACCTTTGGTTCTCTTTTTATCTTCTTTGTAACCTACTTTTCTAATGAGTTCTCCAAAAAAAAAAAAATTATGATCTGTTTGGCATGAAAATAATTACTACTATTTTAAAGTTCTTGTATTCTTTGGAAAAGCAGAAATCATATATCATCATTTAAGTGTTTGGGGTTTCATCTTTGCCTGTATTTTTGTAGAAACTAATAATATTTTTTTTTCTGTGGCTTAGGATTTGAATTGTGGGAATATCTATGTTGGAAATTAATAATGAGTGCACATTGACTCTTGATAGTGGACAAATATTTGGACAGCCAGGAAGGGGAAGGCCAACAAAAGTTTTGGGTTTTTATAAGTTGAAGTTATGAATGGTTTTATAATTAATTAGGTATAGGTTTCCTCATTTGGGTATTTCTGGGAGATCTGGGTTATAAGATTGAGATATTCCAGCCTGTATAGATAATTGTAGGGTTGCCTGTGTTTGTGATATTCCAGCGCGTTTATTATTACTACTTCTTATATATATAAAATTTTAGACTCTTTCCATGTCTAACAAGAAGTTTTCATGATATCACTTGGATCCTACTCATGCAGACTTGTAAGGCATCCTTAGGTGCGGTTATGTGATCTGGTTTTTATAAATATTTTTAAATTTTTTGTCAGAGACAATGCCTGTAGTGACAATGTACTGACTTATCTTTTGGTTATTACCAAGCTGAATCAGGTTGCCTGTGGTTTATGACCATACCATTTGGTCTTATAAAATGTTCTTCCCTTCACCTCATGTTCTCATACTTTAAAGCATGAATAATATCTAAGGGCCTGAGATTATTTCATTAATTTTTCCCAAGTCTAGATCCTTCCCAGAGAAATGGATGGATTACCCACACACTCACCAGTAACATGTCGTACTTTATGACGGTTTTGCATTACTGCTGTATGTCATTTAATTTGCCCTTTTGAGGATTCTTTATTTTCTCTGGGCTGATGTTACTTTGTGGTGCTTTTTTTTCCTATTTAGTCAAAATATATATTCATCATAGAGTTTCTCTGTTAGAATTTTCTTAGCTTTGAGGATTCGTTAGTGGCATATCATCCAATTGATTATACTTGTGATGACAGATACGCTAGAGAAGATACACACTATCTGTTGTATATATATGATATAATGAAAATCAAGTTGTCCTCAATGCCCAAGGAGTCTGAGAATTCTGATACTCCCCTGACAGAGGTATGATTTTTGCTTAACTGTTGGTGTTGTTTTGTAAAACTGTTGGGCATCTCTATGATTATAGAGAATCCATTTTTAAATGCTTTTTTCAGATCTTGTTGTGCCATGTATGACAGACCATTGCGTCTGGAGATTGGCATGGAGCTTAATAATTACAATGTTAAAAATAGAACATAAAATATTGGGAAGTATCTATCATGACTAATTCTTCAACTGTTTAAGGAAGATAGTTTAAATCCGAATATCCTTTTTTGGATTGTGGACTAAAGAAAATTGTCAACTCTTGATTTCTCTTCCCAAGGATGAAGACGTATCAGTCTGTTGGCAAACACATTTTTTGAATTTTACTTTAGTTATCTATAATTTTACCATATTGAGCAAACATTTTGTTGCAAACAGGTCTACAAGCGCAGTTATGACGTATGCAGGCAGCTGTATGAGAAGGAGCTTCTGTCAGAAAATTCTTATCTCCACATTTATGGGTTTGTCTTTGTCCCTATTCATCTCAGTTTAAGTTTTCATTTAGTGGCCTCGCCTGTTTAAAATCTTCTCTCATACAGTTTTTGTTTGTTTCATTCTTTACTTAGCATTACTTCTCTTGTTTAATTTTAGTTCTATTTTGGACTTCGTATTTATGTGATTTGACAGAACTTAATCAGTGGAGCTTATTTCTCTATGTTGAAATAGGTTGCAGGGGGCTGGTCTCAATGCTCAGCAGCTTGCTGTTGTTGCGGTATGTCAGTTCTTCATGTGTTTTTCAAACTTTGCCACTTTTCTATCTGGATATTATATGCATGAGGATGCTACTGAAAATGTATTATCCGCATGTTTTGTTTACTAGTTGCATCTTCAAATGAAACAAAGTCTTGACCCAGAAGAATCCGTAACGCACCAATAGTCACTAATAGGATTGTCTTGAGAAATTTACTTCTAAATTTTTGAGTGGATGATAGAAGGGTGGATTTTAAGTAGCTGACACATCATTGCCAACTGCTGATAGAGTCTGTTGCATACTTGAGTATTCTTGCTAGTTCTGGCCCCATTGATCCCACTTCAATGATTTGCAGGGTCTTTGTGAATGGCGAGATGTTATTGCTCGTGCAGATGATGAAAGTACTGGCTATGTATTGCCAAACAGAACTCTGATTGAAATTGGTAGAAACCTGTCTGAATTTCCTCCAACTCTCTCTTCTATATGTATATAATCCATTTGGTGAGTTATGAGTTAATCATATTTTCCTTTTGTGGTAAAAGCCAAACAGTTGCCTACTACTGCTGCCAAGTTACGTCGATTGTTGAAATCAAAGCACTCATATATTGAACGCTATATGGGTCCGGTACTTAGCATCATAAAAAATTCTATGCAAAATGCTGCTAATTTTGAAGTCATTGCTCAAAAATTGAAAGAGGAACGTATGGAAGTGGTAAGACCTGCATGCTCATGTTTGATTGTTTTGTTATATCAGTGATCCAAATTGATTATTTTTCTTTGAGAATTTGATGTTAATGCCTTCAATGGATTGCCAACATACATTGATTTTCTTTTTCTTTTCCTTGGATTTCGTTAGAATCAGACCAACCATCTTTTAAACGAGGATGATGGTCCAAAACCTTAAGGTCTACTACGATGAATTGCTACTTTTTGTGCAAGTTCTTGTAATTCACTCAGCTGGTTGTCTTCGGCAAATGAAAGGAAAAAGGAAATTCATCCAATCCAGTTCTATTGAAGAAAAAGAATCCTAGTTGATCTTACAAAATTAAGCTTTCATAATTTGTTAACCCATGGAATGTGATTAAAACTCATGGACAAAGGATGTTCCAGTTGAGAAAGGGATTTGAGTGATTTTTAGCAATTATCAGTGATGTCTTCATTAGAAGTAAGTTTATGGTTTATAGCAGTAAATGCTCAATAATTAGGTACTCCTTGTATATTGGCTGACCGGGTCCCATGTTTGTAGTAGGTTTTGTGAGCTACAGAGGATTAACTTCAGTCAGTTTTCCATGTTATGGCTGTTAAGAGCTATGTCACCATTTTTCTTTGTTTACATCAAACTAATCTTTTTTTTTCCCCCCATTTTTCCTTATTTGTGTAGGCATCAGAAGAAACTGAAGTTTTAGTTCTTGATACTTCCTCAAACTTGAAAATTCCGAATGTTGGAAGGGAGAGTGTTGATGGTGTTGATGCATTAGTTGGTACCACGATGCCTCACCCACCAGCTTACACCCAGCTGAAACAAGAGCCTCCAAAGGTTGGAAGCAGTGTCGCAGAACTTGACAGAAATGGACTAGGGTCTTTTGCGCATCCTGGAGAAGCAATTGCTTCAGAAAATAAAGAAGCTACTCATATTTCAACACTTTCCAGCTCTGGTCAAAGTAGAGACTTGAATGCTTGCAAGTCACCTTCACCAAGGGTTGTGAATTTGATGCCTTAATGTGGATTTTTTTTTTTTTTGGTTAAGAGGTTTAGCATTCAATTTCTTTTTCTTTATAGGTTACTGAAGCTGCTGTTCAGGCTCTAAAGAAGCCGAACCGTGGTTTTGGAGCACTGCTGGGTAACCCAAAGAGAAAGTTTGATGGCGAGAAAAAGGTGAGTTAATCATTTGCTAGTAATGGTTGTTAAACATCTGCTATGTCATTGTCACATAGCAAAATAACTATTTCTGAGGCCTGCCAGTCACCCAGTTTGTGCATGTGTGGTTGGGAAGAAGGCAACAAAGGAAGAATATAGTTAAACATTTGCTATGTTATTCTTACATAGCAAAATAACTACTACTGAGGCCTGCCAGTCAGCCAGTCTCTGCATGTTGGTTGCAAAGAAGGCAACAAAAGAAGAATGTTTTTTTTTTTTGAATCTTCATTCCATGATTCACTTTCTTTTCAATTTTTCTTGTCAACTAGCATGTACATTTGCCTTCTTGTTGCCTTTTTCGTTGCGTGAGTCATTATGAATTATGATTTATATTATACGGAAATTGTGAGTGGGCAACTGTTGGGCTATAATCAAACATGCAAAATTTCGGGTCCCATGACTAAGCGCTGCTATCATCTGGATTTGTGTGTTGTTGCATTTTATATTTGGTTAACACCCTTCTTATTATCCTCCTTTTGATTGTTTGTTTGTCTTAATTAGGACAAGGAAGCTATGAAACTAGAGCAGATTAAATCCTCAGTCAATCTTCCATTCCACTCAATTTTTGCAAGAGATGAACAGTTAAAACCAGTTGATGTGATGAAGTCTGAACCAAATAAGCCTGACATTCCATTTCCTTCATCTTTTGGTAGTGGGCAACAAACGAAACCAATCATAGAGGAATCCAATAGAGTTACAGTAGTTTCCCAATCAGAAGAACCCGCTCCGGCTGCTAGGTCTGATACAGAAGATATTATTACGTTGGAAGATGATATAGATGAAGAGGAACAAAACCTTGGTAATTTGGAAACTGCAAGTGCGCCCGGAGAGGACGGTTCTGCAGGGTCTGCTTTGGAAATGGGTAAACAAGATGAGACCATGTCTCTCTCTGATTTATCAACTAGTTTCCAGGAGTGCTTCCACTCTGCTAACAACAATAGAAAACCTGGAAAGCCTGAGAGATCTGAAGAACCTAGTGGTTTTTTGCAGCTTAAGCCGTTTGACTTCGAAGCAGCTAGGAAACAGATCGAGTTTGGAGAAGATGCCAAAGAAAAATCAGCTGGGGTTGATGGAAACAAAAGAAAACCAGTGAACTCTGGAGATAAGAAAAAAGTTTCAGCTGTAGATCAAGCTCAAAAAGATGATGGAACAAAAGAACTGTCACAAGGTAGACGACGTTCTGCTTTTCCTGCAACTGGAAATCGAAGTGCAACATTTCGCTGAGTCTCTGGTATCAATCATGCTGCTCTGTGTAGCAGAAATTAGTTGAATTTTGGATTTTCACAATCATGTTCTTGATTTAAATGGAAATTAATGCTGGTGGACAAATTCGCAATGGTTGTACGTATATTTCCATTGCTTGAGGTCTTGTCTGATACAGCATGAGCTAACCTGATCATCTTTTGATATTCAGTAACAGGAGAGATGTATGGTCTGCAGGAGCCAATGATGGGCAAGTGATACCTGAGGCCGGTGTCTATTTGAAGGTAAAATGGGCGATGGTTCTAGGTTTCATATTAGGTTTTTGATAGTCTTGAGTAATTGCCCTACTATCTTCATATTTAAAAAACAGGATGGTTTCAAACCAAAGTGCGGTTTGTAATCAAAAGCATTTGATCTTTTTGTTTTTGTAACTTTACGGGTTTTATTTTTAGAAAAATGGTTCTGTACTATGGTTTATTTCTGCCTTATTTGATATTGTGGTCATCTTAGGCTTTATTTAGTGTAATTTTTCAGTTATATGTTCGTTTGGGAAGAGGAAATGAAGTTAATTTTATTTCACACTTGCATAAGAAAAAATTGTAATGTTTATATTATTTTTGTTAAAATTATTATTTAAAAATTATATTTGATATCTATTAATAATTTTTATTATAATTATAATTTTCTTTTTCCTCCATCATCTCAATTGCTTATAACTGCTGTTGAGGATGGTTGGTGCGATGTTAATAATTTGTAAAGGGCTTAGTAACATCTGGTTCCGTGATGTCGGCCAAACCATATCGAAGGGCTTAATTTGACGGTCATCGGGGCCTCCTGCCCAGCTGCCCTCCTTTACGGATTCCGCTTCCGCAAATTATTTTATATAAACTGTTGTTACATGATAGTGGTGGCCGGATGAAAATACTACATGACCATATAATGCTTTCGGTGCAATGAGTGAAAAAGAGAAATTTTTATGTATTCTCGGATTGAAGGAGAAATTTTAAGATTAAGATTGTGGAGTGGTAGCAGGAGTAAATTATTTACTTACATCACTATGAGAGTGTGGAACGAAAATTAGAAATTATGTATTTTCTTTGTCTTAGATTGAGAGTGAATCATTTTAAATTATAATTTTATCCTTATTTAAAGAATTGTAGTTTTTAATTATAAAGTAAATAAAAAAATATATTTGCACAATAAATTATTTATTTTGTTATTAATTTTAATTATATAAATTAATAATAATTATTATTATTCTTAATCATGTGAATCATGATTTTTTTGTTAATTTTAATTATGTAAACTAAAAATTATTGATAAGAGCAGCATAATTGAAACAATATTATTAAAAATATAGTACAAAATTGATATTTTTTAGAATAAATTATTTATTTTGCTATTACTTATTAATATTAAATAAATATAATAATATTAAAATTAAATAAATATAATAATATTATATTTAAATAAGTCTAATATTATTATTTTTAATAAATGAAATATTATTAAATATTATAATGATATTATTAAAATAAATATGATATTTTTATTTTTAAATAAATGTGATATTATTTTTATTTTTATCAATATAATTATATTATATTCAATAAGGAAATGATAAAAAGAAAGAAGTGGGAGTAGATTTCTACTTTTTATTCAAAAACAAAAATGAGACCCACAGAGTAGAAGCCTAACTCTCCTCCTTAGATGAGTACTAAAACGTTTAAGTAGGAGAAATTCATATTTTTGACTCCCACTCTACAAAGTAAACATAATAATAATATCATAATAACATTTGATAATTCTATATATTTGTGACGTCATATCTCATCAATTGATTAATAAAATTAAATGGTGATTATTTATGAAAGAACAAAATTAATTCATGTGAGTTATGGTTAATAAATAAATAAAATATAAAATGTTAAATTTTGACTATAAACTAATTTCAATATCTAATAATTTAAAAGCTCAATAGAGCTATGATAAAAACTAAAGGGAGGATTCTTAATCCGATCCGGGATCTTAATCAGTTCAGGACCGATCCACTTCCAGCTATTACGCGTCAAACATCCATTTGACGATTGACGTGTCACGCCATCTCACTGTCCTCACAAGAAAACCCGTTACCTTCAAAATGCTCCAAACCCATCAACGCCGAATTCAAATCAAGCCCCAAGACCAAATACAAAGCAAAAACAAATAAACAAACGTCTGTTCATTCAGTCTGAAAAAATCAAAAGAAGTAAAAGGATTGGCGATGGCGATGGCGGTTGAAGGAGGAGGGACATTATCGGAGATATATCAAAGTGCGAAGAAGTTGCTGTTGAGAGCGAGAGACGGAGTTGAGAAACTGGAGAGACTGGAGAGCTCGACGTCGACTGGGGGATACGATTCGCCGGAGCTCTCCTTCGCTGTCAAGAAAGATATTTCTCAGATCCAGTCACTCTGCGTCGAGATGGATCGCCTATGGCGCTCCATCGCCGACAAGTCTCAGCGCGATCTCTGGAAGAGGTACCTATTCATTTACTGTTTTGCCACGTGGCACCGAATCAACCTTGTGTCGTGTCCTAATTGCTCTACGCCAGTTCGGTTGCAATTCTGTGCATGAACCGCAATTTTTATACTGAATATTACATTATTGATTTTGTCTGAGCGACAAGGCATGCTTCCACGTTTACTTGTTGCTTAGTTTTATTGTTTTGCCTTCTATGTTAACAGTCTATATAAGTTTTATATGTGTTACAGGCATGTGTATATATGGAAGTACAT
Source organism: Citrus x clementina (assembly GCF_000493195.1). Classification (NCBI taxonomy): domain Eukaryota; kingdom Viridiplantae; phylum Streptophyta; class Magnoliopsida; order Sapindales; family Rutaceae; genus Citrus; species Citrus x clementina. Next base: position 41,734,800 of record NW_006262339.1, read on the forward strand.
TAATAGCTGTTCATGCTGTTGCTTGCTTGAGGTCGTTGGTATATTTGCATTTGGAACTAAATGTGCTTGGTGTGGGTTCGCTATGTGTGTGTGTGTGTGTGTGTTTGTTTGCGTTTGATGTTAAATGGAATTACCTTCTATCGAGTCAGTGCCGCAATTTGATTGCTTGGTTTTTCAGAGGTGTGTTTTTATGTTATGTCATGCAGAAAAGTTGAACAAGTAGCAGAAGAGGCTGAATCATTGAAAGAGAGTCTCGATAAGTACTTTTTAAGAAATCAGAGACGGATAAATGAAGCTAGAGAGAGGGCGGAATTGCTTGGAAGAGCTGTATGTTTATTCAGTTTTCGTTAGAAGTTTTGAACGGATTCTGTAGTGTTTTTCTTGTCTGGAAACGAGAATTAGCTTTCCAATCTGATGAATTTCTTTTATGTTATAGAATGGAGAGTCGTCTCATATTTTGAGAATTTTTGACGAGGAGGCGCAAGCAATGCAGTCAGTACGCAATTCATCGAGGATGTTGCAAGAATCGTTTGCAACTGGGACAGCCATTCTTGCCAAATATGCAGAACAAAGGGAGCATCTAAAGGTATTGACACTTAAGCTCCTTGTTTACATGCACAGTGCACACTAGAAATTTTTGCCAAGCTCACTCAAACTGTGTGCAAACAAAGTTCACTAAACAGGGTCAAATGAGAAATTTACATTCTTGTCATGGTTGTATTCTTAACATGATTAAATATTTAAATGAGAACAATGTTAGATCCTCAAAGCAATTATCTTTAATATTGATTTATACTACTGCTATAGAAATTATAAGTGTTTGCAGCACCTGCACAAATGGCTGCAGAGAATTTAGTCTGTCTATGGTAATAATTTTAAAAGCTGGTAACTCCAAATATTCAACAGTGGCTGACAAAAACAATCCTCAAGTTTTAAAGTAAAAGCAAACTTTGCTTTGAAATAATCAGTGACAACAATGACGTGAAAGTGTCACCAACTGTTTATATATAATATCTCCAATATTCCAGAATTTAGTTTCATAATGGCTGGCAAAGACTTGGTTTTTTTAAGGTTTAAAGTAAAAACGATCTCTGCTTTGAAATGTTCAGTGGCAACAGTGATGTAAAATGATCAGCAACTGTTCATATCTAGTATCTCCAATGTTTAGAATTTTGTTTAAAAGATCCGTTCCATCCATAAAAAAATTTCATTCTGAATAAGCAACTCAAGATTACACTTCGCAAGAACACACCATCTACCATTTCTCACAAATTTAAATGTCACAACCTATGATCCATTACCAATTGTGAGAAACGGCAGATTATTTGTTCTAATGAAGTGTAATTTGAGTTGCTTATTTAAAATGAAATTCTTTTATGGGTAGAAGGGAACTTCTAAACGAAGTTCTAGGAATCAAATTAGCTGTTTAGATTTGAATAGTTGGTGATGCTTTGATGTCACTGTTGCCACTGATTCTTCTCGAAAAGAAACAGATTTTTAAATGGTATTATAGAGGTCACAGAAAAAAAATAGTCATGCTATCATTGATAGCACTTGCCACTGATGTTGATAATGAGTTTAACTGATTAACTTCCATCTTTGGTTCAGAAAGCACAAAGGAAAGCTCTGGATGTTCTCAACACTGTGGGTCTGTCCAATTCAGTATTGAGGCTCATTGAGAGGAGGAACCGTGTCGATACATGGATCAAATACGTAGGAATGGTTTCTACAGTGGTCATCTTATATTTCTTCTGGAGGTGGACTAGGTGATCCGATCTTCATACTTAGCCACGCATAGATCATTAATCCGCATACTTTGGAATGATTAAGTTTTGTTCTTGATATTTGCCCCATAAGAGGGTTAATGAGGATGTACAAGGCATTCTTTGATGAGAGACTATCCTCTTATGAGGATGTATAAAGCATTCTTTGTTAAGAGACTAACTCGTATAGGACGGACTCCCAAAGAAGGTTCTTTGCAATTCTTGAACATTTAGAGCGAAGTTGACGAAACGTGCTAGTTGTTTTTGTATTTTGGCAAAAGGGGAATTACAGAGTTCGAAGATTCTAAGAAATGCGCCAATTTTGTTTTGTTGTCAGAACGCAAAAACGGCCTGATTGTGGACGGTTAAATCCGGAATTATGTAGTGGATTTGCAGTTATTGAAGGGCATGCTTGGGAAAATAATATGGTCAAATAAAATCAAGAACAATTATATTGTATCTGCTGTTTATGCGTCCGTACTTGAAGGTGTCCACGTGGCTGGTGTGTGTTTGTTAAACCAGTAAAATTAAGTAGTGCGAAGTTCTGATCGCCGCTCATTGATTGTTTTTTTTTTTAACTTTAAATAAACTATGAGAAAAGGCTTTGAATGAGTCGCAGATAAATTAAAGTTTTTTTTTTCTTCTTCTAAATTTATATCCAATGGTTCGGCACATGTTATTTTCTTTATTTTTAGTGCACACGGTAAACTATTGATAGTATTTGGTGTAAACTCACTTTCAAATCGATGCTTCACGAAAAGTCCAAATGACGCGCTATGAAAGTAATATAGATAACTAGGATAAGTGGAAATGATAAACGAATAAAATGAAGTAAAAAGAATTTTTCATTTTTAAGGGTTACAAAATAAGAATAGTTAATTACTTAATTAGTTGACTTGCTAAAAATTTTTCATGCAAACAAATGGTCTGGACTGGAATCCGTTTAAATGGATAGGAAGAAAATTAGAGTGTCGTAAAAGTACTGGAGTTTCAAATCCCCTCACGTAGTCACAAGGATTAGAAGAAAATTGAATTGTTAGGCAAAATGAAAAAAAAGAAAAAAGCTTAACATTTTTATTTTCTAAAAAAATGTTTTTCTTAGTTGTTTTGTTTTTTAATTTTAAATATATTTAAAATTTTGAAATTAATAAATGACTTTGAAAACTTGAGTGTGCTCGAGCCTCGAGATCTACTCAAATTCTTTTACATTATTACATTATGAAAAATTGTATGATGTCGTGATTAAACTATTGTATCAATACTATGATAAACATAAATTTTAGAAATTATATATAAGACTAGTAAGTGAAATGTAAAATAAATTAATTAATATAAGAGTGGTAAATAATGTTTTAAAATTATAAACAAAACAAACACTTATAAAAATAACATAAAAATTATAAATCAACATTAAATTTTAATGTAAAAATAGTTTATTTATTTAATTTATTCAAGCAAAGAAAAACTTTACTCATCAATTGAAAACAAAAATTTTGTATTGAAAACAATGGGAATAAGTTTTATTAATTGATTTAACCATGAATTTTATATTCATGTCAGGATATTTATAAACTGTTTTTTTTTTTCATTTTCTATCATAGTATTTGTTTACTATACAAGTTGATTAAGTAAACTTATTATTATTATTAGTATTATTATTATTATTTATGTGGATCAAGCCAAAACAAAATAAAAATACATTTGAATATTACTAGACATATATGGAATATTAATACAATTGAATCTAACTTTCAGTTTTATACATAATTCATCTAGTTTCAAATTTTACTTCTTATACTAAAAGATCATTTGAGGTTGCTATCGAGGAGGTTTAAAATGATGCAAAATCACTTATATCACAAATAAAATATGAAAAAAAATTTCTAAAATTTGATTTTGAGAGTAAGTTTTATCCTTAATAAAATTCCACATATATTATCACGTCTATTACATAACCACAGAATTATCATTATTTGATTTAGAAATAAAAATAGTAAATATATAATGTAATCATTATTATAGTGAGTTTTTATTTATTTTTTCAATAACTCTTATAATATTTACTTATTTTACATTCATTTACAACTCTTCTATTTTACTTTTATAATTTATATGTTATTTTACACTTAATGTTGATGTACAAGTTTTATATCACATTTGTAAACAAGTTTTACTTTATATTTACATGTATTATGTTTTATTTACTTAATTCATGTTTTATTTTATACTTAATGTTGATTTACAAGTTTTATATTATATTGATATAAGTTTTTATTTTATTTACTAATGATATATCAACTTACCACTGTTAATTTACTTATTTTACCTTCAATTTGCAAGTCTTGTGTTTCATTTACATAATTTATTATGTTTTATTTTACGTTTAATGTTGATTTACAAGTTTTATGTTAAATTTACACCTCTTATATTTTATTTACACAATTTATGTTCAATTATAGTATATTATAGAATGACTCATTTGACATTACAATACAAAATTATAAACATAAATAGATGTATCAAAAAGTCTTGTCGAAAAATGAATCCACCTTAATACGGACCTGTCTCATTGTTTTATAATTAAAGTTGCACACTCTTACAATGAACTTGAAGAAATTGAATTCTCAACATCAATAATGAGGTGTCTATTACTAATAATAGTTTATAAAAAAAATAAAAAAAATAAAGAAATATGATTAAATTGATCAATGTAATTTTATTAAAAAAAAGAAGCATTTTTATTACAAAAGCAATCTCAAAATATATATTTTTTGTAGTTACAAAAAATCATGACCTAGTGGCGACCTAGTGGCGACCTGGTGGGCGTATATACAAAAATCATAATATTTTTATACTGATTACATAAATTCGGTGATCACAGACCACAGTAAAACCCTGAAACCGCCCAACGGGGTTCTTTACCAGAGGAAAAAAGGGAGGAAAGAAAATGACTTTTTAATATAACGGCACGGGTTTAAGCCAAAAACGGTGGAATCAAATCATTGACACGTTCGTGCGATGCCTTCACTCCTCAGGCAAACCAGACTCCCGCATGTGAATGCCACGTGAACGTAGCTTCTTCACATAATTTTTACCCCAATGTCCAAATTACCCCTTATCTTTTACTCCTTTTTTTTTCTTTTTAACTTTGCCCGATTTTGAAGTCTATTACGTATTGCGGACTGCTGCCCTCGCTTGACGTGTTTTTTCTCCTTTTTTTTTTTTTTCCCTCTCCAAACTATTCTTTTCAATTTTAACTAAATAATTTTTTTTTTTATTACGAACATCAACTTAAAATTTAGGTTAGTTAGACACTTCCCCACTTCATCCTTAAAGTCAAGTATTCATATCTATCTGTCTATGGTGAATAATTTTTTTTATTTTTTAAACTACGAACAAGTTATCTTTTTTTTTTTTCTTTTCCAATATCACTATTTATCCACTTTTAGTTTAATTCTTTCTGCCTAAGATGATCAATTTAAATTAAAAATGGGATTTTGAAATTATTTACTAAAAATCATGATTGTTCTTTTGACGTATTTGAATAAAGTTTATTTGGAAAAATTAATGTAAAAAAAAAAAATGTTGGAAGATTACGACAATGGAAATGTAGTCTCTGGTGAAATGCTCTGATTCAATCAATCATCAGCAAATGCGGTTCGCACGTTGGCAATGGAACTCGTGATAGCACAACCGTGAAATGTCCTTCATTTGGGAGTCCACGTTAATCACATGTGGGTCCATCTTGAGTGCTTTTGTGCTTTACAATTAAAATAGACAGACAGGCTGATGACCTGACAATTTCGAGCCTGATAAAGCCCCTTCATCAACTTGATCAGAAGGACAGGACAGCTATTAATAGAAAAAAGCAGCAGACTAGTACTAATCGAGAAGTCAAACAGATAAAAACTAAAACTAAATAATCTAATCTCCTCCTAATTCACTAAATTATTTTATTTCTATTGGTATAATTAATTAATTGATTGATTAATCAAACATGCCTTCACAATTAAATAGTTTCAACAGTGTAAGTTGAACCACGTGTCAAGCAAAAGCAACCATCATTTATTATAATTTTTTTTTATTTTTTTCGAAAAAGGAAAAATCAAAAAACAAGGCAAGTTGATGCCAACAGGATCTGATCCGGAAGGGTAACCGAGTCATTTCGCCGTCATGCATGCCTCAATCCGGATTGCCTGCCCGCCCCCACGTTGGAAAACCAGGGACGCATCGATAAGCAGTTTCAACACCCAAAACACAAACTTGGGGGCGGGAATTGCAAAACGAAATAACAGCTTTTGCTTTTGCTTTAATTTTTTTCCGTTTGTTTTCTTAAAAAGAAAGAAAAAAAAAAATACTCCCAGTTCCACAATAGAGCCCCTGGTTTTGCCTATTTCTTTAATCCTTTTACGCAGACTCATGATAAATATCTCCATCTATCAGTCAGTCCATACGGTTTCCTTTCATCACCAACCCCACCAACGAAAACAAAAAAAACAAAACAAACCCCCTCTTCAGAAATATAATTATAATTTTCTTTTTCTATTGAATTAAGCTTGTTGGGTATAATTTGCTAATTAATCAAAGATCGATCTATGACGACGGAAGCGGTCAGCAAGGTTGGATATGCGCATAGTAAGGTTGCTATGAAGAAGAAGAGCGGTTATCGAGGTCGATGCAGGAGAAGAAATCACGACAGATATGCACCCGATAATAAAACGGTGCCGATGGCGCTGCAGCGTCTGTTTCTTTCTTGCAAAGACGTCTTCAGAGGCCCTGGAACCGTTCCCGCTCCTTCTCATGTCCAAATGTTGTGCTCTATTCTTGGTAAGTGTTTTTTTTCTTACACTTCATCATTTCTGGTCCAATTTTCTTGTTTTTCATTTGGCCGCTGCACTCGCATGACGTGTATGTTGTGAAATCTGAACCCATCATCATCCTTCATCCATGCACATATATATTATCAGTCATGAGAAATTTTGAATCAGCCATTAAAAAAAGAAAAAAAAAAAGAAAAGGAAAGATTCAATATTATCAAATCAATACCATTTTGTTTCATGAGATGATCTATGAAAGATGGGAAAGGAGCACTGCTCCTTATTTCATTTCCTGTCACGTCTGTGTTTCAATCAATTGTAATAATACATATAGCCACGTAAAAAGCAAGGGGCAATACTCTTTACAGCACGAAAACCTTCTCAAAAAAGGGGCTTTACTTTATTGGCAGTAATGAATTGTTTTGAGCAATTCAATTCATCAGTGCACTTATCATGTTTACGTAGTTTGTCAATTTGGTTCCAGTTTTTGGTTCTTTTTATTGGATTCAGTGCCGAAATGTCATGTGTGTTCATAGGACGTACTGGGAAAAGGATTAGAAATCTGTACTGAATTTTTTTAAATTTTGGGGGGGGGTTTTTTTTTGGGGTGGATGGGGTTATGGATCTAAGTGGATGGTACCAATTTTCAAAAATGTAGTTTAATTAACTTTCCAGTTGAAATTACAAAACCAAACCATCCGAAATGGATTCTTCGAGAAAAGGTGGGTTCAGAAAACAAAGTGGTTGCTTCTAGGTGAATCCAGATTTTTTTCACGCGGACACATGGTACCTTTTGGTTGATTACCCAGCCACAGTGTTGCTTGAGGGGACAAAAATATCATATTTGTTTTTTTTTTTTTTTCCAAATTCCTTTTTAATTCGTAACTCAATCTCATGGGATCCTACTCAGCAGCCATTGTGATTATTTTTTTTACCTGACGACGCAAAAATCTTTGCATTAGAAAGGATACATAAGCACATTTGCCTACTGTTGCTACGTGTACATGTGCAATGGTTTGGTTGCAAAACTGGAAGCATTGGCACATTATATATATGTGTGTTTTTTTTTTTTTAATATGTATAAATGCATGGATCATGACACTTGGCTAAGTTAAAATTTCCATTTTCTCGTTATCATAAAGATTGCCAGTGACTCAAACAAGCTTTTCTTTTTAAATTTATGATGCTACAGATGAAATGAAGCCAGAGGATGTTGGGCTTAGCAGTAAGTTACAGTTACTTAGTGCCAAAGATGCAATGAAAGGGACGCCAATTGTCACATCCACTACAATATACAAATGCCAGAACTTTTCGGTAAAGACATAAGCTATTCATATTGGGCTAAATTAAATTCTTTTATTATCGTATACTAATTTGTAAACCATACTAATTAATAGTGCAAATTTGATTTAGAACTTGATAGATTACCTTTTGGATTCTCTTTTGTGCAGTTGTGTCTTTTCTTTCTTCCTCCAACTGCTGTGATCCCCTTGCACAACCATCCGGGAATGACTGTTTTTAGCAAGCTTTTGCTCGGGACAATGCACATAAAATCGTACGATTGGGTCGATCCTGTTGACGCAAACGATTCTGCAGCCCCCACAAAACGTGAGTACCGCTTACCTTATACATATATGTCCATGTATAATGCACACACGAACACACACACACACACACTCACATATCAAAACAACACGATAACTTGAATGTGCTAGCTCGGACTAGGATGATCATTTGTGACTGAAAGTGATGATTTAATTAATTTGCAGCGCGATTGGCGAAGTTGATAGCCGACAGTGATTTCACAGCACCTTGCAACACTTCTGTGCTATATCCAACAACAGGAGGCAATATCCATGAATTCACAGCCATTACGACATGTGCCGTGCTCGATGTGCTTGGACCTCCCTACTCTAAGGACGATGGTCGGGACTGCTCATATTACAAGGAGTTGCCACTTCCCGCGGTTCCAAGTAAGCGAAACAAAACCACTTGTTACTGATTAAAAACAACCTCGTTTAAACCTCCTCGAGTAGCGCTTTCAGAGGTCTTACCAATTAAACCCACCGATTTTGTTAATGCAGATGGAGAGAATCAGGAGGCAAAAGAGGATGATGGTGGTGAGAGTTGTAGGTGGTTGGAAGAGATTGGGGTGCCAGAGAACTCACACATGGATGAAATTGAGTACTTGGGACCGCAGATAATTGAGTAGTAGCTGTAACTAGCTTCAGCCCACAGTCGCGTGATAAAAAAAAATTTCAACGCATTATCTTCTTTTGTTTCATAGCTAGTCAATGGTTTTGTATTTATATATACACATATATTACGTTGTTTCCTGACCTGAGTTTTCACTATGTTAATAGCAAAATTTCATTTCTTTTTCTTTTTTCTCTTTAATCCCGGTATCTTCTTTAATAACTTGATTACTTGAGTACACTGTACCATTGAAATCATGGTTCATGCCATAGTTCCCTTAGAGGAAGGTCCAAACCCGGCTTAGGAGAAATGGAGGTTTGGGCTGTCGAGGGCCTTGGTGTTGCTATGTTCCCAAGAGATGTTTACTTGGGCTGTCGAGCGCGCCGAGAAGTGCTTAATATTACATCAATGGGCCGGGCTTGTAACCGACTACTACACATTCCCATGGCGGCAATCCTGATCAGTAATTAACTTGGGATTTTGCATTCAATGATTGCCACAATAATATCAGCAAACTTTTCAGAAGAACCTTAATTGATAATTGTCATTTTGCAATCATAGGTTAGTTGATGGATATACCATGGGCCCTGAAAATTAATTAAAATATCAAACATTGTATGCTCCTAGGTTGGAAATTTTTCAAAATTTTCAATAGAAAAATAACCTCAAAATCAATATTTTACATGTGAAGATCTGTTTCATTAACAAGCGCGATGGGCCAAACGGAGGGAGCCAGGAATTTTAAGCTGTTCATATTTGACGCCCTAATTTGGGATTTGCTAATACGGAAAAACTTTGAGCTGCTCACTAATTTATATCTTGACTTCGAGAATCTGCGCAATTACTAATTAGTAGCCATCAATAATTGTCAAAAATCAATTTTGAATTTCGATATTTTTGAATGCATTGGTGTTACGTGTTTCTCCATACGCGTTAGTAAATTTGAGATGGTGTAAATTTGTAATAAACTAATAATATCTTCTTTTTTTTATAATTTGAAAATCAACCCAATCTGATTCTCTAAATTAACAAGATCAAATTGACTATCCAATGTTCATTCACTAGGAAAGTCCTAAAGGTCCCTCTAAACTAGAAAGTTACTCAAATCTATGGCCAAAATAAAGTCTTCTTATAATTAAAGAAACAACCCATCTTTTTTTAAGATCTTCTGACAATGAATTTTCAATTATGATGGGGTTTGAAGTTTTGAAATTTTCTAAGAATTATTAACAACTGAAAAGAGAAAGCAAAAGAAAAAGGACGATGTGATATGGCATGGGACATGGACTTCCCACCACCTTTACATTGCCATCATGCAAAAAAAAAGCTCTCAATTTTATGCTTAGCTTGTTCTTGTTTTCTTTCTTTTATCACTTCTTTATTACGTGGGTCTTGAATTCTCAATAGTTTCTAATTGTTAAAAAACTCCATGAAAATTGCTTTCCCTATTGTAATACCTCCATTAAGGAGAATGAAGGGTTAAAAATGTACCGACAGATACTGGAAAATTATTGAATGAAGTAATCAACATGATTGTTCACTGACAATATTATATTCGGAATAATGATAGCTGGTTGTTTTGGATTGTTTTAGATGTTGTATTAGCCAATTAGGCATATTGGTATATATTATTATTATATGAAATACTATTGCCTTTTTTATTAGCAAAAGACTTTCGGTTAAGATTTTGCTTAATTACACGATTGCATCGTGATTGTTTTTAAGCTTCATCATTCAATTCCAAAACTTAACGTAACAAAAGATCTTACTAACAATACTATTTTAATACCCATTTTTTTCCCAGTCACGTGAGTGTATATGATCTCCATATCTTTGGTACTATATCTAAAAAATTTTTCCAATCAAATTAATTAACACCCGCAGCTACATTTAAGCAAATTGTTCTAAGCCGCTAGGGTTTAATCTAGTAGTTAAAACACAACCCTTACAATTGTGAGATTATGCGTTCGAACCCTCACAACAATACATTGTGGGGGTTTAATTTTCTTCTCTAATTTGAGTGAAAGCAGTCTCATAAAAATATGGATTGTGCTTGTCCCAAAATTATTTAATTATAAATATCAGTATACTAATCTCATAAAATATAAGTAAATACGAGTTGGAATATGATCAATAATGTCATATAATTTTTTTTATTTAAAAAAAAAAAAGCAAAGTGCTATGCAATCCACTTGATATTACGACAATAACTGGCACACTAATGAACAACTAGTAAATTCATTTTAAAAGAAATAACACCCCAAATCATTAATATTTAAAAAGAATCATTTGAAAAAATCTTAAAAAGTGTTCGGCAATCCACTTGTCATTGTAACAATCACTCACACGCCACTGATCAACTTTAGTTTCATTCAGTATGCCGAGAAATAGAATTTAAAAATAACAACACCTCAAAATCATACATATTTGAGAAGAATCACATGAAAATTGAGCAGGTCAAATAGTTGTGTATAGAACAAATTTTTTCATGAGACAGGCTGGATAGCAAGAAATGGAAGCCAACTGTGAGTTTCGGTCTTTCATAGAATTTGGCCTAACGTTGTCACATTCACTATTCACGTACCCATATTATCATCATCCCAGTGGGCACTGGCACTGCTGAGTGCTGACCCAATAGAACAAAATAATAATAATAATAATAATTCCCACTTGCTCAATATTTTATTCTTTTCATTTTAATTGTCATTTTCCCAAGTAAATAAAAACCTTTTATGCAATTAATTCTGCTTGTCGGGTGGATGAGGTGGTTCATCACGTTCAAATGTTCAATCAATGACAATTTTATCGCAAATTCCATTGCTTATAATTGTTGTAACCAAACAAATCCCTGGTGCCTGCACTAACACCTTAGCTTCATTTTCAATTAAGGCGGTTTTCAACAACTTATTAACTTTATTTTTAAAGAAAAAGAAATCCCAAGTGTTTTTCTCACTAATTGATTGCTTAAAAATACTTAAGAAAATTACCCACAAATAAATTAACGATAAACATTTAGTACTAGCTTATGATTTTTTTTGGGGGGGGGGGTTTCTAATAAAATTTGGATTATTTGGGTTTTATATTTGAGAAAAGTTAAGTTACGACGATCGATAATTATATACCCTTAAATAATTATTATCTAATTTGGATATTTTTATATCTTAATGAGTTCGTGTTGATTTGCCAATCTTACAAGTCTTTATTTTACAAAATATAGATATTTAGATTGAAAAAAACATATATATATATGTATGACAGTATGAGTAGTGTATATGTTACAAGATATTTTAAAATTTAATACTTTAGTTGAGAAATGCCATCACCCTCAACTACTCGGTTACAAGAATATTATTGCGTTATTTAATATTCTGTTATCGATTGCTTTATTAGGAAGAAATAATGAAAAATGGGACATCCATTGCTAAAGTACAACACAACATTGTTGACAAGTGAGTCCCCCTTGAAGTGACAACTATTTTTTTTCTTCCTTAATAAAGGACGAGCTATGTGTATGTGGTTTTGCCGTGCAACCCAAGTTTCAATGTCTGTATCATTTATAGGGGGAAACCTTAGGTGCAACCCACACACGCCACTCGGCTTTTGGCAGCCTGGTTGAGAGGGCAGCAGTTATTTTTGTGGGGGCTAAAACATTCATTCTTTTTTTCTTTTGTAATTTTTCATCTGTGAGGATTATTTGTCAATATAGAAATTTGATACTGTAATCAATATTAAAAAAAAAAAAAAAAGTACCCACACATACACACATATATCTAAGAAAATAAATGATGAATACTATGTAAGAGAAAATTTGGTAGTTACAGGGTGAACACTTTCTTATCAAAATAATAATAATATAATAAATTAGAGACCCTCCTGAATATTTCCAACATGCTTCTCAAATTGCATGAGTGTTGGATTCATCAACTTATTATTATTATTATTATTATTATTATTATTATTTTATCATCAATTGATGTGCAAAAGGGTGATGTTATCAGTTATCACGGCCTCCTGAGAAAAAAAAAAACTTTAAATTCAACGTGAAATGAAAAATGTAAGGAATCAAATCGAATTGTCAAAATGAAATGAGAGGCGAACAATTTAACTGTTCAGAAAAGAAGCAAAGGCGCCAAAAGCAACGGACGGAACATAAAAGTGGGTCCCACGTTTCAAAGGGACAAAACCAGAGAAAGCCAAAGCCCACCCCGCAACGAAAGTGATGCCAAAGCTTACAATTTGTATTACCTTAAAAATTCTGTTCGGTTCATTTAAATTTTATTATAAAATCATTTTCAAAATTCCAAATTTTATAACCAAAAAATTCGCTGCATGCAGCGAGAAAGCAGCAAGTGAAGAATAAAGGGTTCCCCCCGTCAGCAAGAATCTTTTCTTTTTTTTTTTCGCTTTTTTTTTTCCCTTTGTTTTTTAAGAAAGCAAAAATTAAGAGAGCATTAGTTTTGCTGTCATGATAAGTATGGTGTTCAAGAGAGTGTCGGCTAGTGGGAAGTGTTTTGTCATTCAGTCATTGTGTTTGCAATTTTCTTATGAACCCGTGTCAATAAAATGTCTTGGCTTGTGAACAGAAACTGAAATTGAGCTTCTTTGTGTGTCAGTGAGATTTACAGTGTCTGTGCATTGAATGTATGGTTGCTAAATTTTTGCTTTTTTCTTCTTCTTCTTTTCTTTTTTCCCCCCGAAGTGGATAGTCAAGAAATATGAAGAGATTATGACTTGAGATTTTTTTTTATTTTATTTGAAGTGATGATCTGAATTAACTGGGCTTTGGTTTCTATGGTAGAAGTTTTGTTCTATTTTGTGAGGGGATTTCTTCATGAGTTAGGCAAGGAATTAATTCGTTTTGAAGTTAGAATTTATGTGTTCAAAGTTAGTTTCAAGTGACCTTTCTAAAGTCTTTAAGGTATATTGTTGGAAATTAGCTGGCTTTTTTGTTCAATCAGTCTCTCAAGAGGTAAGCTCCTTATGATCCTTTAGAAGTTTTTAGTTATGATAATGTCGATTGATAAATTATCTGTAATTTGTATAATATTTGCAGAGTTTCTGTTGATCTTGGGAGCTGGCGCTTCTGTAATTGAGAAGCTAGAGGCATCACTCTGTTATCCCAGCGGATTTTTAAAAGCTCTAGAATCCCTTTGTGATTTTCTCTAGTGTTCCTTTTTGTATGCATTGATGGCAAGAGCATCCAGATTCAGTCAGTGTGCACTTCTGGTGCTTGCTTACATTTTGCTTCAGGTCAATCATTCGGAGCAACTGCAGTCTTCTCAGGCTCAGACCCTTTTGAGGATTCAAGGGCTTTTAAACAATCCAACTGTTTTAAGCAGCTGGAATATCACCACTGAGTTCTGCAATACAGAACCAACCTCGTCTTTAACTGTAGTATGCTACGAAGAGAGCATAACCCAGCTGCATATAGTCGGCAACAAGAGAGCTCCTACGTTGCCTCTAAGCTTTTCCATGGATTCCTTTGTGACGACTCTTGTTAAGCTTCCGGACTTGAAAGTCCTCAGGCTGGTTTCTCTAGGTCTATGGGGTCCCTTGTCTGGTAAAATTTCACGTTTATCGTCACTGGAAATACTTAATATGAGCTCAAATTTCCTGAATGGTTCTGTACCTCAGGAGCTTTCAATTTTAACTAGCCTTCAAACACTCATACTTGATGAAAACATGCTTGCTGGTCGGGTTCCAGATTGGTTGGGTTCATTACCGATTTTGGCTGTTTTGAGCTTGAGGAATAATATGTTCAATGGGACTTTGCCTGATTCGTTTAGTTACTTGGAGAATCTTAGAGTTCTTGCGCTTTCAAACAATCACTTTTACGGAGAAGTTCCTGACTTCAGTGGTTTGACTTACCTTCAAGTACTTGACTTGGAAAATAATGCTTTGGGACCTCAGTTTCCTAAAGTTGGCAAAAAGTTGGTTACAATGATACTGAGCAAAAACAAGTTCAGGTCTGCCATTCCTGCTGAAGTGAGTTCCTATTATCAGCTTCAGCGGCTAGATCTCTCATCTAATAGATTTGTTGGACCATTCCCTCAAGCACTTTTATCCTTACCTTCTATTACTTATTTGAATATTGCTGATAACAAACTCACGGGGAAGCTTTTCGATGATCTTTCTTGCAATCCCGAACTTGGATTTGTGGACTTGTCATCAAATCTGCTGACTGGACAGTTGCCGGATTGTCTACTTGCAGGTTCTAAAAACAGGGTTGTCCTGTATGCTAGAAATTGTCTAGCAGCTGGAAATGAAAATCAACACCCGCTTTCCTTTTGTCAGAATGAGGCTTTGGCAGTGGGAATTTTACCTCTGCAAAAGAAGCAGAAACAAGTTTCCAAAGCAGTTCTTGCGTTGAGTATAATAGGAGGAATTATTGGGGGAATCTCACTTTTTGTGATTGCTTTCTTGCTTGTTAGGAGAACTAAGTCCAAGCAAACAATGAAGAAGACTCCAACAAGAGTAATTCAAGAAAATGCTTCAACTGGGTACACCTCGAAGTTCCTCTCAGATGCAAGTAAGGCTTCATCTCCCCTTAATCCCCCTGCCAAGTAATTCCCATTCTGTGTTTCTGTTGAAATCAAGCATGAATCTGGGCACACCTCAAAGCTGCTACTGGAGTCATGCATTGTGCAAGCTTTAATGTATTTATGCATGTGTCCACACACAATGTAGTGTTGCATTTTTAGGACATAGGACCGTAAGTTTTAATTGAAAGGTTGTCTTTGAATACTCTATTTTGATCATCCAACTTGAAGCCCTCACATAGAAATTATTGACCAGTCAGTTGCAAGAAATCGAGTGATGATTGTGTTCTTGTCTTAAAGCCAGTTAATAATATTCTTGAACTGTTAAATTGTTGTCCAAGTTTTAAGCTATATTAAAATTGACCATATGATCGTTTGTGCCCCCTGAAGGGTATATTTCTCAAACAATGAAGTTGGGAGCACTTGGTCTTCCAGCTTATCGAACCTTTTCCTTGGAAGAGCTTGAGGAAGCTACAAACAACTTCGACACCTCTGCTTTCATGGGTGAAGGTTCTAAAGGGCAGGTATGCTACTCTGGTACAATATATATATGATGCCTACTTTCATGTCGCAATGATGCACAGTATGACAGTTCTGACAATTTGTATTTTCCCTTTGCGTGATCCGTTCAAAGAACGGAAAAGGAAAAGTTGGTCCAGCATTTCTCTACACCTCACATATTTCATGCTTGCAGATGTACAGGGGTCGCCTGAAGAATGGTACCTTCATTGCCATTAGGTGCCTTAAAATGAAAAAAAGCCACAGCACTCGAAACTTCATGCACCATATAGAGCTGATATCAAAACTCAGACATTGTCATTTAGTCAGTGCTCTTGGACACTGCTTTGAATGCTACTTTGATGATTCAAGTGTTAGCAGAATATTTCTCATCTTCGAATACGTTCCAAACGGCACACTAAGGAGCTGGATATCTGGTAATTCATGAAAATCTTTAATTCGTTTCTCAGGGTGGAGGATATAAAGTAATTAAAGCCACTCTTTTGTACTCCTCTGCTCTATAAGCCGGCTTTATGGGGTCTTCAAAAGTAGCTGTGAATTTTTTAACCTTGATCCTGCGTGTAGTCATTGAATAAAGTAATCAATCAGTCTAGATAGTTCAGTTTCCTGCAAGTAATTAATTTACTTAAAGAGAATAATTCGTGGTTTTTAAAATATATTGTTCAAAGTCATCAAGAAAAGACCGAATCGGAATCATGTTCCATAGTAATCACAAGAAATTACTATTTTATGTCCTCCATCCTGACTTGTTGTTATATCCAGTTAATCAAATTATGCCTTTATGTTCTGGCTGGTTTCAAAGTCTTAGATACTTTTATGCAGAAGGGCATGCCTGGCAATCACTTACTTGGACACAACGTATATCAGCTGCAATAGGGGTGGCAAGGGGCATACAATTTTTACATACAGGGATTGTGCCTGGTGTATTTTCAAATAATTTGAAAATAACAGACATTCTACTAGATCAGAACCTTGTTGCAAAAATTAGCAGTTATAACCTGCCTTTATTAGCAGAAAATGCCGAGAAGGTAAAAAGGAGAGAATCTTCCTTTTCATCATTCTGTCCATCTTTTCCAGTGCCATGCACTTTTCAGTTGATTTGTAGCTTGCTTCATCTGTGCAGGTTGGTCATGTAACCCCTTATTCTGGATCCATAAATCCTACAAATAGTGCAAGGTAGGTAATTGCTTCAATAGTCTGACAAATGTTGTTGCAGTTCATTAGAAATATTAAAAAATAGGGATATTATCATTTTTCCACCAAAGGTATTCTGACACATCATGTCAGTACCACGGTTTAGTAAAACTATCAATTTACCACCAAACATTTAAACTGTTAGCATTTTCTCACCATTCCGTTAAAACTCAGTTAATATGTAATGAAAATTTTCTAAAAGGTCAATTTTACCCCTGGAGCATAAAAGACCATGTAATTAACTTTTTATGAATTTTGTAATTAAATCATCATTTATTGTTCTTCCTTCTTAAAGGACAAAAATTACCCTTTATGAATTTTGTAAAATTGACCGTGTGGTGTTAGGTAATTCATAAATTGATTTAATTTATTTAATTTTTAAAGGGCAAATTTATTTATTTAATTTTTTGTGTAAAATTATTATCATCATATCAAAGATTAAATTGCTTCTTTTGCACTTTTTTTTTTTTTTGCCCTTTCATAAATTGAGTTTTAGTAGTATAATAAATTGTCTTTAGCTCGTCAATTTAATAAATAAATTTGCCCTTTAAAAATTAAATCAATTTATGAAGTACCTAGCACCACACGGTCAATTTTACAAAATTTATAAAGGGTAATTTTTGTCCTTTAAGAAGGAAGAACAACAAATGATGATTTAATTATAAAATTCATAAAAGGTTAATTACATAGTCTTTTACGCTCCAGGGTAAAATTGACATTTTATAAATTTTCTGTTACATATTAATTGAGTTTTAACGGAATGGTGGGAAAATGCTAACAGTTTAAACGTTTGATGGTAAATTGATAGTTTTACCAAACCATGGTACTGACATGATGTGTCAGAATACCTTTAGTGGGAAAATGATAATATCCCTAAAAAATAAAAGGAAAAACTAAAAAGGAAGCCTTAACGGGCAACTAAAATTGCTAAAAAGAATATGTTGGGTATAAACGTATAAGATCATGCACTAATAAATCATGCTGCATGAATATCTACTGCTATGAGAAAATAAGTGATGACAATCTTCAAATTTCCTCTAGTTTCTGCTCTTAGAATTTTCTAGTCATACAATTCTACCAAAACAAATTCATTCTGATTTAAATTGATGTAAGAACTGTTCTCTCTACACTCTCTTATTTGGCAGGGGGAAACTTGAAGATAAGATTGACATTTATGACTTTGGATTAATTTTACTAGAAATTATTGTTGGGAGGCCATTAAAATCCAGGAAAGAAGTGGATCTTCTGAAAAATCAGGTAATGGTTCTGCTTGTTTACATTACTTTCTTTCAAAAATCTTTCATATCCATTCTTCTTTCTCAGTCATCATGTGAAGAGTTCAGAATGCCGTGGAAATTTGATCACTCTTTGGTGCACAGCTAACACAGTAACACCCTAGGATTTGTGTTCTAAAATTGCATCTACTCGGGCTCTTCTAGATTTATGCCAACTCTACTGCTAAAACTTGAATGTTTCTCTTCTTTGCATCCTTAATCTGGTGGCTTACAACTATGTCATGTTAACATAGACCGAAACCTCTTCATGATTACTAGCTGGTTACTCATGACAGCATACCTTTGACTTTCTGTAGTTACAAGCTGTCATTACTGCTGATGAATCAGCACGACGGAGCATGGTTGATCCAGCAGTTAACAAGGCATGTTTGGATGAGTCACTGAAGACAATGATGGAAGTCTGTGTCAGGTGTCTGCTTAAGAACCCAGCAGAGAGACCTTCAGTTGAGGACGTGCTATGGAATTTGCAGTTTGCTGCTCAAGTTCAGGATGCATGGCATTCTCAGAGCAGTGAAGGGTCTCCAATCTCACCTCCATGGCCATCACACCAACACCTTTCCTTTCATTAGTTGCAACATTCAGGTCCTTACACTGCTAAATATAAACCTGTTAACAAATCTTTTGATATAAATACACATCTTATTTCCTACAAACTCTCCAGTAAATGTTGAGTTTCTGGTCTTCGATCTTCGCTTTACATTGTGCCTACTGATTTGAAACAAAAAATTTGAAATGCAGGACATGCTGTACGTGGCTTGATGACAATTGTGCCTGAACATTTTCTATCACTCCTACCTCTTTCCTTCCATGTAATTTTTGCGACAAACAACTCTAAAGTTACAGTTGAAGATGACATTTTTCAGAGAGACCAAAAGCTAGCTGTCTCTTGTTATGCTAAACATCTTGTTTCCAGTTCTCCATGGTTGGATCCTAGCACATATCCTGGATTATAGATCAATGGTTGCAGGTCCCGTATCCCAGTCAAATCATCTATGCATTTGTTTAATATTTTTCCACAATGATGATCAAAGGGGATATGTTGTCTGCGTCCATTACTCTTTCTTTACTATTGTAAGGTGCAGCTAAAAGTAATGATGTACAAGCTTTTTCTATGTTATTGTATACACATATCTAAGCCCAATGTTTTGGCAGGAGATGGTTGTTCACTTTCGAACGTTTTGCTTCTTTCTGGGATCCGGGTTGAATCTCAAATTTTTACAATTTACAACCTCAAAATCGTTTAGCCGTAGGTGTGGCCTGTCAAAATTCAAGTTTCAAGATCAGTCTCTATTTGAATAACATTCAGTAAAACCCTACAGGTTTAGTAAGATATCGTCAACCTAACGGAATTCAGAGATCCATCTTCAGCCATTAATATTCCATCCAACTTACAATGCAATGAGCGTATCAGATATTGCCAGAACAAGAAGTCTCCATTCACTAATTAGATTAAGACAGGATTTTATCCCAAGTCTTAATCGCATCTGTTCAATTTTTCTATGCAATCGCTTTCCTAGCTCATGGCCCCCATAATTCGTGGTCCTCTATGTCAGTTGTCATCCTCTTGATCACCTTTATATTTCATTTTTCCTCTTCAAATAATAATGTTTCGAGGTTTCATGTCCATGGATGTCGACATGCTCAAGCTCGAGGAAACTCCAAAAGGGAGGTAAAAGGAAAATGAGGTTGTAATGGAGAAAGGGAATTTGGTGAAAAAATAATCACCATAAAACACAATGCAAAATAAGAGTTACTAAAAGACGGCCATTCACAACATTCAAAAATCCCACAAAATAATTCCAGTGAGTAAGAGCTCCTCTGTTTTCCTCTTTTGAGAGTTGAAGATTGTCTTTAAGACATCATTGTACTCCTATACAAATGCTACAAATAAATTACAGTTAGATGAAAAATGTTTCAAAAGTATAATTTAAAAAAAAAATTGAGAAATTAGCAAGAGGTTCAACCAGAGCTGTCTACAAATCATCCAAAGAAATCCTCTAACTCTGATAACAATGCACCTGAAATCACATTTATGAAGGACACCACTATTGGACAAATCCAGGGAACATCGTCACTTCAGAACCAGAGTGCTTTTATTAGGCTTTTAGTCTGCTGTCCAGCTCTGCTCCACTATTTCCCGCACTCTTCGGTTGTACTCTCTCTTATTCTCACTGAACAGCCGAGCTGCTTCAGAGTTTGCAGGAGAGTTTGGATTTGGATCACAAAGCAGAGACTGATAAAGACATAAGTAGCATCGGGTTAGCATCATCTTGTACATCCACTGACAACCCCCCAAGCTCATTTATTTTAGGATCAACCATAACTCACATGAAATCTCATGCAAAAACCAAATTGTCAAGTGCAAACATAGCATATTTGAAAGCTATATTATTAACCAATTATTTTAAAGAACACATTATAACCAAACTATAAATGTTTGAAATATTGATGAAGAAGCTGATGCAAGATTCCATCATGTTGTGAGTGAGTGAGTGAGTCAGAGGGGGAGAGAGGGAGGGGGGGGGGGGGAGGGGAAAAAAAAACCAGCACAACCTGGTAACAAGGATAATTTCAGTTTGAATAAGCATGTATTCTGATTACCAGCTACCATCAACAAAGATCAAAAAGATAAAAGAAAATGCCAAAATCATAACAAATACTCCACAATGCCATCATTGTTATGAGAAAGACAAATTTGAAAACTTTTCATTTGCATTTTAAGTCAAAAGACAAATTTGAAAACTTTCCATTGCATTTTAAGTCAAGTTAAATATGGTAAGTACAATATCATGTCTTCTCCCACCAAAAACAAAAAAAAAAAAAAGATTCCAGATTAAGAGTGCCAACAGTAATACTACCTGGGATACTTGTCATTGTACGATTTTGACCCCATGCACATGAGTTTAGGAATGAGCATGAAATTTTACAGGTTCGTCTATGTACAGTAAAAAGTGCTCTATATCACAGTTTTATGTTAGCTTTCGCGTGGATTAAAAATTAGATAACTAGAATTCCAGCCTTGTTTTGTCTAGTCCATAGAAACACTTGAAAACAGCCGCATGTTTGATACTAAATCTCAAAAATCAGTTTGTTTACAGCATTTTTCAGATGAGACAACTGACTATAGATTCCTCAAATTTCTTTAATGGAAAATACTTAAAATCATTCATATCAATGCATCAAACAGTAATATTTATGTGTCGTATTTCAGACCATAAACTTAAACATCAAATAATAAAGTGACCAGGTCATAAAATCACAGATAAAAGAGAAGCAAGATATGTTGGGAAGAAAACAAAAGAGAAACACCGTGCAATTAGTCTTTCTTATGCACATAAAAGATACAAAGGAACACAGTAGGCAAACCAAATAATATGAAGTCATCATTTGATGAAACAGGGACTTTGGTCTATGCAAACCAGCAGATTTTCTATTTCGAAGATTGTCTTAAAACATGGAAGATTCACATTTATGTTCAGTTAATATATGAAAACATATATAATGATGCAAAAAAAATGCCTTCACAGTGCAGGCTTGTTGACCTCATAAGCACTTGGAATTGCGTCAGGGTAAGACAATCTGAAAAGCTTTTAGCCACTAATATCATGGGTGTGATTCAGTTGCCAATTCAAACTATCTCCACATTTCAATTAAGTAGAAGGACTTATAAAAAGAAGAAAGGGGGAAACAGGAAACATAACAAAAATACGGAAAAGGGGGAAACAGGAAACATTTAACAGGGGAAACCTTAAAAAATGTGTTAGTCATATTGTCTATTCTCTTTTCTTTTTCCCCCTTCAAAGCAAAAAAGCAATTTTCTTTCAATAACCAACATTAATTATAAGAAATTACGCAGGCAGAAAACATCCAATATCAATCAATGATTAACAAGAAATAGAATCCTTTTCCCACAATCAAGAAAAATGAAAGAAAAGTCAAACAAATTTGCACCTGAATAGAGGTCAGTATAGCTGCAACATCATATATAGGACTCCACTGATTTTGTAAAATATCCAAACAAATACTTCCATCTGCATAGACTGAACAAACCATAGGCACAAGTCAGAAATCAGAGTCAATCATTACGAAGACCATGTGCAATATAATAACAAGCAACATATCATTTATCACCAAAATTCAAAGAGAACAATAACAAGAAAAATATAATTAATAAATAAATAGAAAAATAATTTACAAATAACATACTATTTGGATGAAACATCCGTGAGACGAAACGAACTGTTGGGGGTTTATTTGGATAATCCTCTGTGAATTGTAGAGTCAACTTGAACGTACCTGAAGAAATTCAAGAAAATGCTTAGATGACAAATGCAAAAACCTAAATATTTCAACTGTAAAGACAAAGGATAAGGCATAAGCAATCATTTTTGTTAAGTAGGAGTATTTAGGCCTCAAATGCGACTGAAAGCAAGGATAGCACGATATAGAAACAGAGGTATAATTATTTACTAAAGCAGATTGTCCACCATCATGCAGCAATCGATCTAAAGCCACTTCGGCAATTAAAATTCCATCAAAAACACCATTTACATAATTGGAACGTGAAAGCATCGTTTACAAGATAGCTCATTCTGCTCATATTGACAGTCCTTCTGATCAAAGATGATGACAAAAAAAAAAGAAAAAAAAAAGAAAAAAAAAAGAGGTGATCGAATTTTCTCAACATCAAACCGGAAAAAAAAAAAAAAAAAAACCACTAACACAAACATGGACAAGGTAATTAAATTGTAACAATATATACAAGTTATGACCCACAACAGCAAATACAACACAAGCCAAGAACCATAGGAATTCAACCATGTTCTATACACAGAATCAGCTTAGTTACAGGCAAAATAAAAAAGTCAGCTCATCAAAGCTTTCGCTTAATTATACATTAAAACTAATGAACGAAACCTAACAAGCAAAAGCTGAGTGAAAAATGAAATCAAAAGCATAAAATTATTTCTATAAAGTAAAAAGACAATAAAATTCCCACCTCCGTCCCAGGGAGTATCATCGGGCCTGCAAAACACCACGAAAAAGGAAAAAAAAATCAAAACAAAAACCAAAAGAAGTACAAAAAAGAAGAAAAGGAAGAAAAGAAAGTGTACCCAAAAATAACGGCGTTCCACAACATGATGTTGTTGTCTTGAGGGGCACCGCTGATGCCGGCGGGTGGATCTTGCTGGAGGCGCTTGAAGTCCCGCATCAGCCGCTTCTTCGCCGGTGTTGACATGGCGACGTCGTGTTCTACAGAGAGAGAACGAGAGAGGAAAGTTCTAGAGAAAAGAGGGATCTGAGCAAAAATCTAATCTAAAGAAGACTTTGTTGCTGCATACGAGTTGCCATGACATAGCAATAGGCCCAGGCAATAGGCATAACCTGTGCAACACCGCCAGCTAGTTTTGGTTTGTGAATTGTGATTGTGATTTGTGAGTCCCACGCACACACTCTAGTCACAGCCGCCTTCTACTTTTTATTTATTACGCGTCGTGGGATCTGAGCTGTTCAAACTTCAAATTGTTTTATGTCATTTACCGCAAGGGCCACGTAATTTTGTTATGTATTTCGAAAGAAATTAACCGCCGCCACCACCACCAAATTACTTTATTTTTTAAGAATCATCCATTTTACCAGTAATTGTTTGTAATGCTGAAATATCTTGCATGGGAGTGGAGAGGATAAAGTATCTGAAACTCTTCAATTTAATTTAATCCGAATTGGGGTTCGCATCCAGTTCGGAAACTTTTCTCACCCTTCACTGGCCCCAACGTTCAGATTCTTATGCTACTAAATTTTAATTCTATAATATTATCCCTCTCCTCTCGACGACCCATAAATAAATACACACCTTATTTTGAAAATTTCTTTCCCATATTAACCCTCGAATAAATGCAGAATTTTCTGGTCTTTCATTTTGGCTTGACATCATCTATAATGGTCTGATGGGGGCAGTTACAGTACATGCATGTATCTCATACATGCATGCATAAAAAATTATCGTTAGATTAAATGGAGTAGATCCAATGGTTGAGATTCATCTTAGTGTTAAATAATAAAAAAATTTACAAGAAATGAAAACATGTAAAACTGGCAACTTGAAACTTTGAACTAATAAATATGAAACAACTACCATTAATATTGATATTATAACCATTAAACTTGAAACCAAAATAACTTGAAACTTTAGACAACGAATATGAAACTTGTGATCATAAACTTGCAATCTCAAGAATCATACAAATCATGTACCAATAATATATGAAACAACTACGATTAATCTTGATATTATGACCATTAAACTTAAAAATAAAGTAACTTGAAACATAGGGTAATGAACATAAAACTTGAGATCCTAAAAATCATACACATCATGAACCAATAAATATAAAACAACTACCATTAATATTGATATTAGGATCATTAAACTTGAAACTAAAGTAACTTGAAGCTGAGAGCAATGAACATGAAATTTGGGATCATTAACTTACAACCCTGAAAATCATGCAATTAATAGACCAATAAACATGAAACACCTACCGTTAACTTGATATTGTGACCATTAAACTTGAAACCACAAAGAATTTGAAACTGAGGGCAATACACATGAAACTCAAGATCATAAACTTGCAACCCTGAAAATCATGTAATTAATGAGTCAATAAACATGAAACACTATTATTAACTTGATATTAGAACCATTAAATTTGAAACTAAAAAAACTTGAAACTGAGGGTAATGAACATTAAATTAGGGATCATTAACTTGCAACACTGACAATTATACAATTAAATAGACCAATAAATATGAAACATCTATTGTTAACTTGTTATGGGAACCATTAAACTTGAAATCGAGGGTAATAAATATAAAATTTGAGATCATTAACAACCCTAAGAATCATATAATTAATGAATTAATAAATACAAAACACCTACCGTTAACATGATACCGATATTATTAAACTTAAAACTATTTTTTTATTGTTATCTGACCTATATTAGTAAAATAAGTATTATTTTATTTCATAATTTTTTAATCGTTTAAGGAGCTCCAAGTTCTTTTTCTTTTTTTCCAACTGTTTGGCTGCCAAGTGGCAATGTTTTTTAATTTTTTTATTCCTTGCATGTATGTATGCATGTATTAATTTATTATAGCACAGGCCTGATTGCAAGCAAAAACACTTTAGGGTCCTACGCTCATCCTGTTCGCTCATAGCCTAGCAACAACCGATTCGCGCCTCAAAACATTTTCTATCACTCTTCTCTTGCCCCGCCTACGTAAATTTGGTGACAATCATCACCACAAGGTTAACAGTTGAAGAGGAGAGACAAAAAGCTAGCTGCCTAACTGCCAATGCCTGTTAAGTTACGTCCTGCATCCCATCAAGTATGGTCCTGTAGCCACCTCCTAACTTAATTGCCTCCCTTCATCCCTATTTCAGAGAATATAATTACAAGGTTTCACCTCCAGCAATGCGGACATTGTCAAGCTCAAGCATATTGAAAAACATAGATAAAAAAGAGGGAGGTTATAATACATTCCAACAGTAATGGAGAAAAAAGGGCTTCAACAGAATAAGCAATCACCATAAAAATACAATGCAAGATGGCCGTTCACAACATCCAAAAATCCGACTAAATAATTCCAATGAAAAAGAGCTCCTCTGAGGTTGTCTTAAGACATACATCACTGATTCACTGCAGCAATAATACCCCTATACAAATGCTACAGATAAATTACAGTTACATGAAAGATGTTGAAAAGAAGAAGATGGAAATGTTGAGAAATTAACAAGAGGTTCAACCAGAGCTATCTGGGAGGAAGAATCTGAAGAGATTCTCTAATAACAATGCACCTGAAATCAGATTGATTACGGAGTACACGACTATTGAACAAACCAGCCACACCAGCCCCAGTTTTCATCTTTTATTTCTACAGCATAACCGGCCGGTGCTTTCATTGGACTTTTAGTCGGCTGTCCAGCTTTGCTCCACTATTTCACGCACTCTTCGGTTGTACTCTCGTTTATTCTCACTAAACAGCCGAGCTGCTTCAGAATTTGCAGGGGAGTTTGGATTTGGATCACAAAGCAGCGACTGGTAAAGACATATAAGTAGTGTCATGTTAGAATCATAAATACAACCACTGCGAATCTCACAAGCTCATTTGCTTCAAGATCAACCATCATTTGTACTAAATATCATTTGAAAACCAAGTTGGCAAGTGCATACATAACATATTTGAAAGCAATTGACTAACCAATTACACCAAAAAAAATAAAGTTTTGAAATAATGGGGAAGATAATACAGGGGGCCAACATATGGTGACAGAATCAATGAAACCTGGTACTAAGGAACATTTCAATTTAATGAAAACATGTGTACTAACTAACATCGACATAGCAAAACAGGATAAAATATCCTGAAAACCAAACAATGCAATCCTTGTCATCACAAGGCAAATATGGAAATGTTCCAATGCATTTTAGTAAGTATTAGATATGGTACGTACAACAACACTTTTTTGAAAATTGGATATTGATGATCGTCTCAAACATGGAAGATTCACTTTTTAACTTTGTTTAATATAACAAAAAAATATACATAATGATGCAAAAAGGCCTTCACGGTACAGAAATGTAAGCCGACAGATGCTTTCGGACGTCATGAGCACTAAGATCTTATTAGGTTCAGATACTCTTAGATATATTTAGCCAATAATATCATATGTTTGACTTAGTTGAGTATACCATTCAAACTATCTCCTCATTTCCTTAAAATGGGAGGAATTACATATACACGAAACAAAAGGACAAAACAAGTTACCAGTCATATCATTAGTATCTTCTTTCTTTGATGCAAAAGCACAATTTTCTTGCAAGTTCTCGATAATCAGGCATTAATTATAAGAAATTAAGCACAGTGAAAACATCCAATTTCAATCAATGATAAACAAGAAACAGAATCTCTTTCCAATAGACAGGAATGAACAAGAAAAGTCAAAACGAAGTTTCACCTGGATGGAGGTCAGTATAGCTGCAACATCATATATAGGACTCCACTGATTTTGTAATATATCCAGGCAGATACTTCCATCCGCATAGACTGATCAAACCATAGGTAAAGAGTCAGAAATCAAAATCAATCGTTATCAAGACCATGAGCCATAGAATCCCTATAGCACAATAATCAGCAAAATTCAAAGAAAGAATAATAGCAAGAAACTTATCATCAATAAAACATTAGCAACAAAATTTAAAAATAAGATAATGACGTACTATTTGGATGAAACATCCGTGAAACGAACCGAACTGTTGGAGGTTTATTCGGATAATCCTCTGTAAACTGAAGAGTCAACTTGAACGTACCTAGAAAAGTTCAAGAAATAGCTAAAACAACACTTGCAAAAACCTATAACTTTCAAGAAAAAGAGACGCTATAACGAAATATGATAAGTCATAGGCAATCATGTTACTTAATGGTGGTTCAGGTTTAGTGGGAGTCTTTATTTTAAGCCTACAATGTAAATCAAAGCAAGTATACCATAACATACAACCTAACATATAATTAATTACAGAAGCAGATTGTCCACGATTAGGTAACAAAAATTCAACAAAAATAAGCTACAATCAAATATTAGGCAAAACCAATAATTCAGCTTAACAAAAGTTTTACATTTTTACAGCTGAATGAAAGTAAAATTAAAAGCATAAATATTTTGTAAAAATCAAAGATAATCAAATACCCACCTCCGTCCCAGGGAGTATCATCAGGCCTACGAAACATCACCAAATGAAAAACAAACAAGAAAATCAAAACATAAACCAGAAAAGTTACAAGACAAAAACAAAGGTTAATTAAAACAAATACCCAAAAATAACGGCGTTCCATAACATGATGTTGTTGTCTTGAGGGGCCCCGCTGATTCCGGCGGGTGGATCTTGCTGGAGGCGCTTGAAGTCCCGCATCAGCCGCTTCTTCGCCGGTGTTGACATAGTGGCGTTTTAGAGAGCAAAACTGAGAAGCGGCTTTTGCAGAGGGGGGGAGGGGGGAGAATGAGAGAAGAAGCTTCTAGAGAAAGAAGAGATCTGGGCAAAACCTTGTGAGGATGCTGCATGCGAGTTAACATGACAATAATGGGCCGGGGCCGGGGTTGGCTGAGCAGTGAGCACCAATTTTTCTTTTTTTAATTTTAATGTTTAACGATAAAGTTACAAATTTTTCCACGCATTTTTATTTTATTTTATATTGATATTAATTCAATTCGTTTTAGTCAGTGGGCTGAGGAAAAATATACATATGGTCCCCACGCCACACACAAGTAGGACACCTATGTATTTATCGAAATTGACCTTGGCCAAAACTCCTTTCCAAAATCGTCTTGCATCCTTCACATGTTCTCTCATTGGAAAGCATGTAGTGCAGCAATATGTCAAACACCAGTACACCACCCGCAAAATTCTACAGAGAGTATGAGTATATTGAGGAATTTGATATTATGGATGCATTTTTGTCCATATTTGCAAATTCCTCATTTTCTCAAATGCTTAGCTCAGCACTCCTGTCATTTAATGAAAACCATCAGGGACGATAATGATATTCGCAAACCCGTAAATCCATTCACACCAGTCCGTTGCGGGTTGTGAGCGGGTTTGATATTAGGAATTGAAATTCGCACTATGTTGTAGGTGGATTTAGTATTAGGTACATATCCGATGGATACTCACATGAATATCTGCCAAATCTATAATTTTTTTAATACAATTTTAATTAAAAAAATAATTAAATCTAAAAGTATATAAATAAAATAAATATAGAGTGCAAACATGTCATGTGTGGTGTGTGCAAGTTGCAACTCATAACCTAACCTAAAGGAAACCTAACTTAAAGGAAACCCAAACTATTTCTTTTTCATCTGTGAGCAGCAGTCGCAAAATCTAACCTTCTAAACTATTTCTCTTTCACCCATGGGCAGTAGCCGCACACCCATTTTCCTTTCACCCGTGAGCCGCAGCCGCACACCCATGAAATTTTCATGGCATTTGTGGTTATTTTTTATGGATTTATATATTTCATACTTAAAATCGAGAATTTGTATAGAATTGATGTTGAAATTTTAATTTTATATTTACATTGATTAAATTTAAAATTCAGTATATTATGTGGAATTTTAGCTTAATAATATAAATTTACATATTGATTTTTATTAATATAACCTTTCGACAGTCAAATCAGTCACCAGACTTTTGGAAATATAAATTTAGAAGGAGAAAGATTAGAGAGAGAAAGTTAGACTTTTTACTTTTTGAGTCTATTTTTTTTCTTACATTTTAGTGAGAATGAAAGACATATTTGTCGACCAAACGGATTTGACTTAAGTCTTAGCTATTTTGATGACAAATGTCATTGCTCTTGTGACATTTGACAACACTTATTTTTTAGTACGCATGTTGATTGACATATGGATATACAAACTTATCTATAGATTAAAGGAAAAAAACGTTTTATCTTTAGGTTATTTTTACTAAGACCTTGAGATTATAGGAGCCTTTAAATTTAAGAGGTTTGTCCTACGATAAGAGCCTAGAACCTCAACATCTTTTGGGCTTTGAAGTCTTATTACTTAGGAGAATCATTCTAGGTGATTTGTCCACCACTTCGTGGGCTTAATTGAGAGAAAATTTATTAAATGGGCCTTATTGAGATTAAATTTCTTTGGGCTTTATTAAATCTATTTTATTTTTGATCCAACACCAACTTGGATTTAAGATTCAACACTGCCTCCTTTAGTTGGAAAGAGTTCAACTTCCCTTCTTAGTTTGTATAAAATGTAAATTTCTTCATAATTTATTATATCTAAATTCTTCACCTTTTGGGGTCAATTTAGCTACGCTAATCAGAGTTGACCCCGATAAATTTGTAATCTTTTTTGTTTCATTGTATGTTGTTGTGTGTTTAGTCCTCTATCTAATACATCCGTATCACAATTGCTTGTACGCTAATTTCCTACTGTGTAATTTTTTTATGTTATTTCGTTAATTTCCTCCAACATGACTCGGGGACAGGCTGCTGCGAGTGGGACTGTGAGGTCTTGCAATCCAATTAATTGGGCATAGTGATGGACCAGGACTGTATATAAAAGAACTGCTTAAAGATCGTACAATCTAGCATCGGCAAGGCCAGTGCTTTCTATGTATTTGATTACTATGACTCCATAAAAAGTATATAACATGTACTGTAAAATCACTTAAACTGTTAATTATTAAGAGAAAACTAAAGAAAAATCAAGAAACCCTGAACATAAAACGGAAGTTAATTTGTTCTCCTGTGATTGTGAAGTATCTGATGATGATCATTAGTAAACATGATTGGAATCTGACTCTCTTCTTCATCATCTTCGTCGTCGTGGGCAGGCCTTGAAAGTTCATGAAGAGGCTCCATGCTGTGGCAAGATAGCACTGTCTCAGCTGCAAAGTCGAAGTTGGAAGTAAGGTTGCTCATGTTGATGAAGTTTGTGGAGGCCGAGGAGCTGTTTGAGTAAGCAGGCTGCTGTTGCTGTTGATGCAGTAATGCAACATGTTGCGGCTGTTGCGGTTGCTGTGATGTTTGGAGAGCGTTTGCCATCGCAAACCTGCTGTTTAAAAGTTGATTTTGCACCATTGTTAGCTCTGCTTGCAGGGAGGCCACCTGCAATTTAATATTTATAATATCAATTGCTTTTCTTATTGCAGTTTTTGGTTCAATGGGGGCTAGAAGAATAAATTACAGACTTTAAAGGGCTAAAATAAAATAAAAGAAAATCTGTAATGCTAAAATGTAAAATGTTCAAAGTAATTGATCAAATTTCAATTAACGCCCTTATTTTTACCAGAATTTTGTCACCTTTTATGTGACATTTCTCATGAAGCGGTACGCGCAAGAATTGGTAGTTAATCTACTCTTATATAAATAAAATAATAGTAATAATTAATTAATTTTTGTAACTGAAACGAGCATTTGGCTTAGAAACAAAATTAATTACTATCGGCAAATTAAAACCTGTTGCTGCAGAGCAAGAATGGTGGAAACACAACCGTAAACCGGGTCGGAGAGGCGGGCCTGGGCCTCGTAAGATATAGTAACCACAGCATCTTGCCGCCGGTTCACCGGAATGTGTAGCAAGAGCTTGGATACATTGCTAGCACCAAAGACTTTGTGCACGGCAGCGAACCGGGCGGCTCCCTGGTCTGAGCCAAAGTGGGGTGCAAAGATGCACCCACTAACGCACTTTCTCCTCAAGAACTTGCATGCCCCACATGGAGCTGCTGGTGCAGGTGCTGACATGGGCTCGGCCTCTGGCGAGGGCGCGGTGGTGGCACGTTTTCCAGCGCCCCTTCGACGGGGTTCGGATATGGGGTCGGGCTGTTGCTCAGCCATTTTCTGGGGTGGGTTAGGCTCAGAGTTTGTTCAAAACGGAAAGGTGGTGGAGTTGTTACTTATATGTGAGAAATTATGACGCTGGGCACGTTAGTTTCGTGATGGGTAGCATGGTGAATGTGGTAAGCTTCTTTATCTTTTTCGTTTTTGTTTTAAAAAAAAAGAATATGTATGACCATTGCAACCCATTTTTGTAAATTCCATATAAATGTGGATATACACACACACACGAATAATGTAATGACCAATATTGCTAATGTTATAATCTATAACATCATCGTGTGATGTTAAGTTGATAAATACTTTGTGTGATGGTGTCATGTATGTTGATAATGCTCTATAAGGTGAGCAATCGTATCATGCCAGTGTAATTAAATTGAGGTATAGGCTAATACTATCATACCATCGATATTTAACAGTAATTTTGTATGGTATAAACTACATAAATGGCTATTTATGAATAAATCAAAGAACTTATATATCTTCGTATTGACGAGATTAAATCTTTGTGCTATTGTCCATGATATATATTAATTAATTATAGTTTGTTTTTATATATATTTTTTTTCCTCTACAAAACGTGTATCTAGCTAATTATCTTTAAAATGTAATTATGATATCAGAAACAAGAGAGGGACATTATGGTTGGTGAGGGAGGGAGAGATGGAAATGGGAAGAGCCTGAGAGTGTGATGGGCACGGGCAAAGGAGGTGTCGGTGGGTGGGTTATGGGTTTAATTAATTAATTAATTACAGGTTTAAGATGAGAAAATTTGAAAAATAAAATAATGATGTTAATATTTAAGGTTATTAGTTTGGAACATGAATCATGATACATGAAGAAGGCTGGGTTGTCTTGATGAGAAGGCACAATATTTGTGCTGCCCGTGGCGTGTGGGATGCTTCACCTCCAACTCCAAGCTTGCTAATGCTAACAGTAACAGAAGTTCCAGACACTTCCAGTAATGCATTTTGCACTCACCCTTTTTAACTTTCACTCCTCCTCGACATCCCTACGCAACTTCACTACACATCATTTTTAATTTGCAACATTGCATTCCAAAATTGGGTCTCAAAGATTAAGAAAAATATATACTGGTCCAAGAAGACACAAGATAATTCTTCTCGTTAAACATATAGAGTAGGGTGAACTTGGGGTAAATCTTGCAATAGATAGATTCAAGTATTCTCTGAAGGCAAGATTCCAAAACAAGAAGTGCTGCCACAGTAACATGGTAGGCCCTTTGGCCTGGCCCTAATTTCCCCGTAGCTAAAAGCAAGCTCTTCACCTTCTTTTATGTCTTTTGAAGCCAAGAAGCAGAGGCGAGGAAGTATAGATCCTGAGCTTCTCACCAGTGTTGTTGACAGGTCACCACCATCGCAAGAATGATTAATAAATCGGGCAATGTTTCCAATTATTGTGGCATCAATGTTCATCCTCAAACAAGCCTTTCCAGATGGAAGGTGCTCCCTTATGACCAAAAGAGCAGAGGAATTTCCGGGACTCGATGCAAGTCCATCATAGATTTGTTGCCGCCGCCTTGCTTCTTTTGTGGTCAAAAGTTCACCTATTCAAGCAAACATCAACTAAGACAATTTCTAACAAATGTCCACAGAAACAAACAATAATTATTTCTTAAATATCCAAGTAAATGAAAATGTTTTACACACTAGACCAATTCAAAGCAATCAGTTATTACCATAATGTTTCATAAACCCCGTGATGTGGGAAGAATGGAAAGAAAGATCAAAAACATCACCCAAAGTGCCCAACAATGGCTAGTTGAATGGAGAAAATACAATAGAGAGTCAAAGCTATAACTCAGGAAAAGTAAGCAGCTATATAATGGTAGTCATAAGAACTGGAAGATATGGCTAACGGCAAGCTAAACAGCCCTATGGTAGATGCAAAACATAGTGGTTATAGACTCTATTCTACCACGTAGCAGATGTAAAATATAAGCTGTATTAGACGAACAAAATTTGCCTACCAATTAGGCAAAATTAATCCAAATAATAAGGGATAAAAACTATAAGATTTGAAACATGGGATTCGATAATACTGCCATTGAACTAGAATTGTACGAACTGAAGGTGGTCTTCTTCTTGGTCAAAATAAATAAACAAATGTAATTCCTTCATCCGCACAATCCCATTCTAAAACTATGAACTTATGATTCCATACTACCGTAACACAGCAGAAATATAATTCCAACAACGGCACGCGCTAAATCTAATAATAAGTCTTACTGTATCAAATAATCATCAAGCAGATGCAACTAGGCATATGTATAATTAAAATCACAAGCATCAAAAACTCTAAACAAATATTACAAAAATGCCAACATACATTTCCATTTTGCCGATACCTGCGTACTCACAGATGAATTGCCCTTGCTTTATGAATTGATCGGCATATAAACCCCACCCTTTATTCACACTCCTCACAATCTTCAATCTCACCGATATTCCTCTCTGAGTCAACCGATTCCCGCACTCAGACCCGCACCCGCAACTCGGTCCGCACTCACTCACTATGCCCACATCCTCCAGACCCGAAAAACACGGACACCCAAATACCCCATCACCAAGTCCCACCTCAAAACACTCTTCACAGTCGCACCCAGATTCACTTTCGTCTGACTCGCAGACAAGACTCACTGAGTCAAACCCGAGTGGACTCAGAGAAGAGTTTGATTCAGCATCAGCAGCAGCATTGGTGGAGGCCCAAAATTGGCGTGGTGGGAATTGGGCAGGACAAGGAGGAGGGATTATCTGTGATGGGGTGTAAATGAAGTAGGCGTAGGGGGTTTTGTCGACGGCATTGTGAAATGGGATCGGGAAATTCTCGACGGACCTGGAGGCATCGAGAGAGCGGGAGAGAGTGATGGATTTGGAGATTTGGGAAAAGGTTCTGCATGTAAGAGATACGTTGGCGAGCTCCCCTGGGGTTAGCCATGGGAGTATTAAGCGAGCCCACTGAAGGAATTGATTCTGCTTTTGTTCTTCATCTACCTCGATGGTTCGTTTGTGACAGTTTATCAGCTCCGTCGGTGCATTGCTGAATGCCATCGAGTTTTCAATGCTGTGTCGTCTGGAACTCGCATAGTCGCATCTCGTTTGTTGTGGTTTTTAAGTTTTAGCATGAACAAAATGTACACACGGAAAATACGATGTCGTTTCGACCACTTGCTCTAAAAGTCTTAATTGTTATCATTATTAAGCAGAAGCGAAACAATTACATGGGGGTTTCGTAGGGGTGTTCAAAATCTAATTCGATCCGCTCAATTCATCCAATTCGCTGAATTTGATCCGTATAAATTCGATTCGTGGATTGAATATGGATTGAAAATTTAAAAATTCGTAGTCAATGGATTGGATATAGATTTACTTCTGTAAATCTGCAGAAATCGGTGAATCCATAAAAAAAAAAAAATTTAAAAAAAAAAAATATATATATATATATATAATTAAAAAATTATTATAAATTTAATTAAAAAATTATAAATGTGACATTACATAGTTACTAAGTACTATAACATATCTTAGCCATTACCCAATAATAATATAAAATATAAAATAATTAAATAATCAAATATACAAATATAACTTGTAAAAATTGTAAAACAAAATAAAAGCAAAGTCACACGCACTAGCAAAAGCAAAGTAACATAACGTCAAGTCACCAACAATTTGCAAACAAAAAACCCTAAGCTTCTCCGCCGTCACACACTAGCAACACTCAATACTGGTTGGATACACTCTCGACACGGATTTAAAGGACATCGGCCGCGCGATTCCGGCGAGAGCAAGCCATCTTCTTTCCCAAGTCCATCGAGCCACTTCACATTCACTGGTTCCAGTTGAACAATTTCACTATCACAACCTTCAAGATCGCCACCCGTACGGCTTCTCCTGGTTCCTATTGTAGATGGTTCCGTAATCACCACTTTTCGACAGGCGCAACAGCCCTGGTGAAGGATCAGACTGTGTTTGGTTTCCAAAACTTCGTCATTTCAATTAATTGTGGCTTTATTTGAACAATTAATTTCGGTGTTATATTAACGTATTATTGTAACTTTATTTGAACAATTAAGCTTGGTGTGTTATATTTTGAAACTTTGAACGTATTATTGTAGCTTTATTTGAATAATTAGTCTCGATGTGTTATATTTTGAAACTTTAAATGTATTATTTTAGCTTTATTTAAACAATTAATTTATTTAAATTTTATTCAATTTTAAATTTAATTGGTAGCAAAATTATTTTAATATTAGATTTTTTTATTTCATCAGTTGGAGAGAACTAAAAATTTTTAATTCGAAAACTAATGGGCAAAATGGTGGATTGCATATGGATTGAGTCAAATCCGCATCCGATCCACAGACGTATGGATTGGATATGGATTAAATCAAATCCGCATCCGATCCGCAGATGTATGGATTGGATTTAAATTGAATTTTATCAATCCGTGGATTGGATTGGATTGAAAAATTATAATCCGCAAAATCATGGATCAGATATGGATTGATGTCCAATCTATAAAATCCGATCCGTGAACACCCCTAGGGTTTCGTGACATAAAATGTGGCAAAAGAGAGATATGTGAGACTGCTTTTATAATTAATTTTTTGGTGACTTTTACAACCAAAGCATCCCTGGAAGGCTGGAAGTGAAAAAAATAGTGAGTTAATTACAAGATTGTATACAGGTTGAAAATGACTATTTCTCTAATGGCTCAATTTTATCATTTTGGTTTGAAGGCAAAAATTGGCTATACTCTCGTGTATTAACACTTCAAAATGTGGTTACAAGACCTATGCCTAGCTCTTCTGCAAGCTCATCCCATACTGGAAGGAGTGTGAACAGAACAAGGAATATGGCCACTGTAACAATGGCTTTCCTCCACGTTCCCACCTCAGTCACATCGTTTAGGCATGGTTTTTCTGGAGTTCTCTGAAAAACATATAGTTGAAGCCGAAATCAGAAAAGGATTTGAAAGCATGAAAAACATATAATTCACCCTTATTTAATTTTGCCTATCTGGGTACCTGGCATATTATCACATATAGTCCCCAAGGAAGGGATAAAGGCCCACCAAGCTGGAAGCAGAAAAAAAAAAATTAGTTGAGAATATAAATCACCTGTTCAATGATTTAAAAAACAAACTTATCTGAAACGTTAAAGATGCTATATCGAATCAAAGTAAATCAAATAAAATAGAATGGATGCAGCATTGTATTATGTGCCATCAGCACTAGAATGACCAAACAAAGAAGCATACCACTCCCAATCCAAGCATTGTGTAAGTTGTCAAGCCAAAACCAATCAGTGCATTTCTTCCAAAAGCACCCTATAAGCACATGCCATCAGTTTGTGCTAAGGGATTGAGATTGTTTCCAGTCCAAAACTATACCCCTTGATTTAACAAAATGGATATCCCAGTTCAAATAGAAGATAAAAAGGCTACCTGTACAGCTCTTCCACCATCAAGGCACCCCACTGGAAGCATATTAAAAGCTGTTGTGGTCAAGCCACACCTGCAATAGTAAATTTTATGCATCAGCATACCTCATAATGTTACAAGTAGAATAAGAGATTCAAGAAATTGTGGGCTACCAGCCAGCAATCACCAAAGGATGAATTGTAACTGTTGAAGCATGCATTGCTCTGCAAGTTAATAAGAGCAACGTGTCAATAAAAATTTCCATGATGCAAGCAAGAATTATTAAGTTCAGATTAGTCATCTGCTAGAGTAATCGAAATAGGAAACATAGCAGTGGCACCAGTGAATTCATAGTTTGCCAACTAATACAGTTTTTTTTTTTTTTTAAACTAAGTCCATGGAAGCAGAGAAGGGCTCACGTGTAACCAAGAGTGGCTCTGCTGATGAGACCAAGAAGCAATGAACCTTGAAACAATGTGCTGGGAACCTGCACCAAATCTCCAGCAGCATCTGGATTTGATGAGAGCAATAGGCCAACAACAAACATTGAGAAAGATAAAGCAGCACCAGCAATAGGACCCGCGAGTGAAATGTCGACTTTTGTACTCCGATCTGGAAGAATGGATTTAAACTACAAAAAGAAATATGTTTTAGTCATTCAACTTAGATGATTGATTCTAAGATGCATTAGACTTGACAACAGATAACTTGCAGAGTTGCAGTTATTTTCCAGAGTTCTTTATCTATTGAAGATCAAAATCTGAGAACAAGAACACCTGATAGGAACAATGCATTCAGACTTGAAAGTAAAAATAGGCATACGATTTTTCCAACTTGTTTCAAAGTCTACAGACTAGAGTCACTGTCAGATAGGTTTACCTGAGTGATTGCACCAAAGCTGCCAAGAGTAATGTTTGGAATGAAAAAGGGAATGCTTAGTTTTACTTTCTTCGGGAAAGCAGCTAAAAAGTGACCAACTTCCTGCAAACATTCATCCCACATTTAGCAAGACAAACCACAGCATCAGAATTTAATTAATACATATATGACCAACATTTGATCATGTCACATGGAGGAAAAACACTAACCAAGAAATAGTTAGAAACAAAATTAGACAATGCATAATAAAAATTCTGAT
This sequence comes from Citrus x clementina, assembly GCF_000493195.1. Taxonomy (NCBI): domain Eukaryota; kingdom Viridiplantae; phylum Streptophyta; class Magnoliopsida; order Sapindales; family Rutaceae; genus Citrus; species Citrus x clementina. The sequence continues at coordinate 41,773,128 of NW_006262339.1, forward strand.
TACTGTTATATTCCAATCACTAATATACATGCTGTGTGATTCTCTGACTGAAAATCCTGAGCGTTGAAAAACACCAACATTAATAGTACAGTAATCAATGAACAATATCCATGCATCTGCCAGAGGTTCGGAAGTGTTCAATACAGTGTCAAAAATGGCAGTCAAACTATCCATACACATGAAAATGAATTACCAAAACCAATTTATGCACACAATCACCATAAGATATTAAACTTCACTCCCCACTATGAGGTTTTCACATCATATATAAAATGCTTTAACAAGTTGACCAAGATAAAGAATGTCAAACCAAACGTGGTAGCATTAGCACAATCCCTGTGATTTATTTGAAGGAAGTTTGACTTCATGACAAAGAATGCTGAATTCAAACTATAAATTAGGATGCTAAGCAATTAACTATACCAGAAATTTTGGTACTTTAAAAAACAAATAGTTGATTGTCTACCTCAAAAAATTGTCATGTTGTAGTATCACATAGAGCAGTTTCAGGTCCCATCTGCTTAACTATCACCCTAAACATTGGCACCACTGAACAAACTAGAACTAACAGAAGTAGACTACAACGAGACGGACATATCAGAAATTTGAGCACTTCATAAAAACATATAAAAATAGAGTGCAGAAAGTAGATAAATTTCTGCATATAACACAGCCCAATATAATGTGGTAGGCAACCAAAATGTCCCATGTGCTTATCTAGCCAAAACCAAAACAAATGAAATGTTGCTTACATGAAATACCAGAACGCCCAAGACACCATATGCTAGGGGCAAAGCAGACTCTACAAAAGGGTACAGCAGCTCCACATCGGGGGGGTCAATGGCATTTGGATCTGTGAAGTATTTTACTATCTCAGGAGGCAGTCTATTTATCTGTTTAATTAACAGTATGCAATCAATATTACAAATTTTCAAATAAAAAAAAAAGTACAGATTGACAAACAGTAGATGATGTCAACAAATATAAAGGAAATGGGAATGAATAGAAATATCGACAGCTGCCATGGGTCTGCCAAAGTGTATTTGCAATTAGCTAACCTGAGATGCAATTCCTAACTCAACAGAGGAGCCAATGGTCAAAAGGAATAACAAAAAAGCAATCACATATTGCCAGAGTGTTGTTGGCCCCGGTTCAGAGACCTCTTTTCGCAGCAGACCAAAGCTAACACGTGGTCCACCACGGGGATCTGGTCCTTCGGAATTGGGTTCCTCAACCATGAAAAAATTGTATTTATCACCTGTGATCTCAACTAACCGACTCTGAAGTTTGGCATATACATCTTCTCTCTTTCCCCTTAGATTTCCAAGAAAAAGAATGCCCTCTCCCAAATCTCCAAAGGGCTCTTCTTTGGTCACCCAAAATGTTGAATAGCCAAATAGATTTTCCTTAATTAGCTTTACATCAGCAGGGTCAACTTTTTCGGGTCCAAGAAGCTCCATCAGTTTGAAAGAGTCAATTTGAAAATTATTATGGGCTGATCCAACCGGAGATATAGTTGGCGGCTGAAAACAGGCGAAAAACATCAGAACAAGAATAGTTATCTCAGGATATTACATAACACAAAAACACATTCATATCCTTTTCAGTCTTATACTCTCCCAGACTCTATCTTTATACATGTCATTAGTATACGTGTGTCTAGTTTTATATGTGAAAGAAGTGAACCAGCATGACTCATTGGTGGAAAGGGATGTTGAATAACACGACTACCAACCAGAAATCAAGTACTTGGATAAGGCAGGTTTTAGCAGAAGGCAACTAAATTTTCATTAAAATTCTAAGGCAGAAATGCTGGAGTTTGACAGAAAATATGTCGCTTGAACTGTATATTGTTTGCGAATAAATCAAGTTAAAAAACCATGCATTACCTTATCTTGCATCTGACTAGTTGTTAACATTTTCTATATGCAGAGCTTGATATAAAATAGAATTGAAACTCTATGGACTTAGAAAAACCTTGACCATACAACAACTTTGTGCAGACTTGGTCTAGAGCATCTTCATTGATTACTTATTGCCAATTCATTATATAGCAACCAAATCAAAGATTTTTGCTTGAGAGCTCCATTTCCAACTTGAAGACTCCAATTCCGTATAACCAAAGTAATCACAAAGATATTGTAAAAAACTCACAATGATCATTCTTGATTGAGATATCCCTCTTTTACATAGCAATCACACATCTCGTGCTTGAGCAAATTACCGACCACTTAAATAAGAATTACATGGTTTCATGCAAGACCTTTATACAAGAATACCCAATTCATCAACCATTTATGCCAAGCATATGCATAAAGCATGTGAAGGGATCACTCATAACTTCCACATTTTCAATCTACAAATTGCTTCCCAAGTTATGAAATATTATTATAACATCATTCAAGTAGCAAAACTTTGAAATGAATGCGTAGAGACGCTGTTTGTTATTGAGATATTGAGATTGTGTAGCTGTAACTTTTAAACTACAGAACTAAAGTGTGCTTTATAAATTAAGTTGATTTAATCAATTACTTTTATAATGAAAAATCTATAATCTGTTCATTATTTTTAGCATAATAATTAATTAAAAATCATGTTAACTTTTATACTACTAACTTTTATTTTATAATCACGGCAGCTACTGCTTAAAAACTACTGCACCTAAATAGCAAACAGGGCCAGAAGTACCCAGAAGAAAATGAAAAGGAGAAAAATGTACCGGTGAAGAAGCAGAAGTGGGGGTCTTGTCCGAAGTGAACTCATTTGCATTGCTACTGCTGCTGCTGCTGCTGCTGCTGCTGCTTTTCTCTTCTGTTTCGTCAAGCGCTGACGACGTCGTTGCGACACTCGAATCATTCGATGCATTATCTTCATTTTTCTCTGAATTATTGCTACTGTTATTAGCACTACAAAAACACCTAAAGCTATCAAAAGTTCTAAGACTCACGCGCCTATACGAAACTCCTCCTTTGCTTTGCAAACAACAAGAAAAAGAACCCTTCTTCTTCTTCTTCTTCGAGCTCTTGATTTTAAACACTTGAACTCTCTCATTGTGAAGAGGAACCGAATGGAGCCTGCCTCTGACGTTGACACAGCTAAAACTAAAAATACAGCTGGCTAGAGTTCCCATCCAATCAAGAACACGAGAGCTGAAAATGTTTGTTTCAGTCGAGCATTTGGGTATTTTTTTTATTGAATTTGAAATTTTGAAGAATGGATTTTCGCGGATTTGCTGTGGGGAGAGAGGTTGAGAAGAGGAACTATTGTATTATTGAATAAAGAAGAGGTCGTTTGGCTGAAACAACGTTACCAGCATATCTTCTTTTGCTCCGCCGGATTTTTTTTTTTCACAAAAAAATAATATCTTTTTTTTTTTAAATTGATTTTGTTGCCTTTTGATTTTCTATGGTCTCGCTAGGGTGACACGTGGCGAAGGGCCAAATTCCATTGTTCTTTTTACATGTTTGAGCAAATTAAACTATTTTAAATGATCACGAATTAGATGCTATAAAACTTTTCATAATGTTAAGATAAAATTATTTTTATTATATTTTAAAATCGTATTGTATCTTTTTTTTTTTTTTAAACTTCACCCACTAAACATTAGTTCTTGTACTCAATTATTAGTTAAATTGTGCAAAATATCTTTATAACCAGTTAAGCTGTATTATTCATGATTTGTACCACAGCTGAAATAATTTTATGACGACTCTCTGGTTAAGGAATTTATAATGAGTAATGATATAGCCGTAAACTCTTGTACAAACTTATTTTGTACAAACTGATGTGGCATGATAAGATTGGTTGAATTAAATATCACTTGGCCCACATGATTTGTTTTTATTATTTTATATTTTCATTCAATCAATGAATTAATACCACGTCAGTTTGTACAAAATAAGTTTATACAAGAGTTTGTGGCTGTATCATTACTCATTTATAATTGAGGAGTGAATAACTTGTATGTATTAGCGGGAAAAAGCAAACCTAAAAGCACTGAAATTCTAAGTCTTTTAAATGAGTTTAGTTAGAAGAGGGGTCATTTAAAAGACTTATTTAACGCTGATAACACTGAAATTCTCGGTAAAAAGAGAGTTTGTTCTTGAAAGGACTTGAGGATTTTGAAGGGTTAGCTGTGAAATAGGAGTTAGATAAATTATAAGCACTGAAATTCTAAGTCTTTTAACAAGGGGTAGTTATAAGAGGGGTTTCACAAGTGTTTTGGAGGGGTGTTAATAGCTCAAATCTTATAAAATCTGATTGCGGCCGACCTTTTCTTTTTAAACCCAAATCAAATTTGGGTGCACGGTACCAGTGGACCACGAGCCCACTGGCTTTTTAGGCAGTACAACCGACTTGAAATTTCAAATAACAAGAAGCAAATTGCAAGTTTCCTATTTTATATTCTGAAAAATTACCGCTTTGAACAAAATGACGCCAAATTAGTCGTTGCAAAATGCTTACCATCAACGCAACACGCACGACACTCGGCACGCAAGCGAAAATACTACCAACACAGTAAAACACACATTACAATATTAACATATTATAATAATAATAATAATCTTTTTTGATAAATTATAATAATAATAATATAAATAAGGGCCAAATCGCGCCTTTGGTTGTTTCATTCTCTCCCTTGTGTTTCTGTCTGTCTTCACAAACGCAGAGAGAGAGAGAGAGAGAGAGAGAGAGACGCGAGAGTGAGTGATAGTGATGAATGCGTCTTCGCTCCCTCTCTTCATTTCACTCTGGTTATTAATCGTTTCGCGTGCCCACTTTGTGGCCCCTCTCAAAGGTCTCTTCTTTGTTCCTTCTTTTTATTCATTCGCCAGCAGCGTCTTTTGGGGACGTCAGCAATGAAAATAATAAATTCGACTTACTTGTTAGGATTCGATTATGTTTAATCTCTACGTAGATAAATTAATTAATTTACATAATTTTTCTCTCGAGGAATCTCTGCTAGCCGTATGATTTAATGGATATTGGTTTATTCAATGCTTCAGTACGTTTTTGCCCGATAATACTGATCGAAGAAGGACTTACTGGATAATAACTGTGTTTTAGAAATGGTTAAGGTTTATGGATATTTTTGTTTGCTCAAATTCAGTTGTTTAACCCAAATTTTCTGATCCAGGTGATAAATTTTACTAAAATGACAATGATAGCGTAAACTTTTCGTTTTGCAGGTATCGACATTGGGAGTCCTTCTATAGATGTCACACCGTATCCCCTTTCTGAGAAATCCTCAGTTCATGGGTCCCACGATGTTTTATCATGTGAAAGAGTTCAAGTTTCTGGTTACTCAAGGATGAAACTTGGGAGTTATCCCAGTTCCTTCCGAGTCACTTTGGCTCCCTCTGTGGTGATCCCAGAGAGATTACATCATAAAATTCAGGTTTGCTTTCACCGGTAAGTGACATATCTTGTTGATGAATTCTGTTTTTGCTTCTCTCTGCCTCTCCCTCGGGCAATTTGGGAAATATTCAAATTTAATAGTTGTGGGTAGTTGTGTCTTACTGAAACTGTGTTTGCAGGAATGCTTCACTTGGATTATGTCAGTGTGAGAAGGATGAGTGGAAGGATATCCAGAAGGGGGGAATTTGGAGCACTGTCATGTCCCCATATGAGGATAGATATGTTGATGTCAAGTTTGTTGGCAGAGTATCTGGTTCTGTTTCAGTTGCAGTCGAGGAAGGTGTGGCATTCTCCTTTATCCACTGCCTGGTTATTTTGTTAATGTCCTACATGTTGTGATTGTGGATTTCTTAATGCATGTTACTTATCTTCGTGTTTGTGCAGATTTTCAGAGATGGCGGCTCCTTTGTCTAGCTTTTGGATTTTTTACGCTGCTGTTGGCACCAGTTGTCAGCAGTTGGGTTCCTTTTTACTATAGCAGTTCAATGGCTATAGGAGTTTTTCTTGTCATTCTAATTATTCTTTTTCAGGTATTTGATTCCTTTCTCTTCTTGTTTTTCAATTTTCCACTTTTCCCTTTTATGTCTGTTACTTTGGTCCCCACTGGGAATAGTTAGTTAGTTACTGGATGTTAAGCCGTACATGATCAGAAAGGAAGTTGGAGTTGCAATTAAAGAAACTGATCTACTGTTGTTTACACATTGTTTCCACTCCCTAAGAAACTTTTGTTGATTGGCTACTCTAGTATCAATTTTAGTGAAAGTTTACCCTTAGTTGCTGGATAACATGATATATGTTTTTCATATTAGCTCAGTGTTGTTTAAGTTTATGTTTCCCTATTTTGTTTTTAAGTTCTAATTTATTATTATTCCTTTTTTTTTTTTTTTAATTTCTTTTTGATGTAGGGAATGAAGTTGTTGCCAACTGGAAGGAAAAATGTCTTGTATCTTACCATATATGGTTCAGTGGTAAGTCTGCTTTTAATCTTTAGCCGATAAGCTGGATATATGTTTGTAATGCAATATGAATCTTACTATTAACTATACTTGCAGCTTGGTGCTGGATCTTTCCTTTTACATCAATTCTCAGTGCTGGTGAACTCAATTCTTATCAATTTTGGGTTCAGTGAGGAGATGCACAATCCAGTAAGTTTGTTTTTGTCTTTCTGCAATCTTTAACTGCCCTGGTTGGCTTCCGTAGGTTCTCTTTGACTTAATATTACTATTATTTAGATCTCTGCTCTAGTTGCTTTTCTATGTAGAGTGAATCACTACGGAAATGAAATAGAAGAAGTGACAAATACCTAAAAACCAATGAGGGGCTAAGGAATGGCGACCTGTGTGATGACTGAAACTGTTAACAGCGACCTTTATGAATCCTCGTGATCTATAAGTCATGCAATTGGACTTACTTTTTGAGCTGTCATCTGGAGGAGATATAGTTGGCCAAATGAGATTTTGAAACGCTGGATAAAATTTTCACAGATAGGATGAGAAGATGCATAGAAGGCATGTAAAATAGATAAGGGCAAAAGATTGTGCGATATGGTTTATTTTCCAGTCTAGATGATCTGAAATAGGTTGCTGTGATGGATGATTTTGGCCTCTTTGCATATGTATGTATCTTTTTCAGCTTTGCTTTTTGTTGGGACCTTCGGTTGTAAATTTTAGCTTGCATTTCCATCTTTGGGGATTATGGATTTTGCTTGATTGTTGCTGGCCATATTGGTCTTTTGGGAACATATCCATTAAATGTCTTCGTTTTATTTATTCATTTGTTAAATTTCTAATTATCATTGATATTTGTTTAGATGTTCTGCTTGCTCTTTCCAAGTGAAGTAACTTATTAACTACAAAACTGTCATTCTTCTTACAGGTCGCTATATTTGTACTAGTGGGCATTGTCCTTGCAGGAGCTGCTTTAGGGTACTGGATTGTGAGGAAATTTGTAATTTCAAAAGATGGAACTGTTGATGTTGGTGTTGCTCAATTTGTTAAATGGGCTATGCGCATCATTGCGAGTACATCTATATTCCAGGTATGTTGTTGCATTAATGTTGGTTGTGATGTTGACTAGGAAAGGTTTCTGTTCATTATCTTGCTTATATTGGCTTTTCTGAATTTTTCAATGATTGTAATAGAACTTTCCCTTTCTCATTGGTTGAAAGTTAATAATCAATGAATTTTCCTCTTTGGACATTTTAATTACTTTTTTCACTTTATGAGGGCGTAAATGGATGGGTTGAGTATGACCTGACATGAGCCCTTGTGCGGTTGGACTAGCTTCCTGTTGGTGTTTGGACTTGGATTAACATGGATCAACCTGTCTTCAGTTCGGGCTGAGTTCATTGACCATCTGAGCTAATCTACATTTGACCTCTTATATAAGCTTATAATGTCTGTGATTTATATTTATTAAAAATAACTTGATGGGTTAAAAAGTAGATTCAAGTCAGTATAAAGTAGATAAGTTAATATGTTAATGGCCCTTCTCAAACAGATCTTCCTACTCTACTTTCCAAGACACAGAATTGTAAACCGAAAGTTCTGACATGGAAGTTCTGCCCCATTCCTGTCAAGTGGTTGAAGCCCATGAAGCATGAAAATGATCATCCCCTCCAAGGTTGGCTGTGAGGTCTAACCAACTAGGCGGTGATGAAGACACCCTTTTAAGTTCAGCCTGATACGACCTAACGAAAGTGAGACGTGATTAAATAGCTTTAGTGAGCTTTTGAATTTGGATATGACCAGTGTGTTGCACCTTGTGATTTAAGCTTGACTTCAACCAAATCTGTCTCATCCTGCCCAAGTTTCATTTTTCATGGAAAAGCAATTACCTTACTGTGATTACTCTTGATTTTGTGTCCCGTGACTTTTGAGATAATCTGAACTGATATAGAATGTTGACCTGAAACCAGAATAGACTTTTGAGATGGACTAATTGGAATTTTTTTTTTTTTACTATTTGATGTAAAGGGATCTTTTTCCTGCCAAACGTCATATGCTAATTTAGATTCTAAGACTTTTGGTGCTGTATTACTTTTATATTCTGGCATGGGCTACTTTGCTGCACATTTACTCACTTACATCATCAGTTTATTTTGCTCTTATGATTTGACATTTTGTATTACTATATTTTCTGGTGTATTCTTCTGCAGAGCACCCTGGATGCTCCTTTAGCATTGGGGGCGTTGATCTCTTGCTGCATTGTCTGCTCTCTCATCACTTCTCCAAAGTGGGTTGCCAGTTGGCTGCAACATTCGAGTCAGACAACAAACAAGCATGGACGCGCTGAATTTCTGAGCAGGTCACCTGTAGTTGGATCCAGAGGAAAGTTGTGGTCGACCCCTAAGAGTACCAAGAGCCCGCCTTTGTGGTCAAACTCTCCTGTTAGAGGTATTTATTATTTATTTTTTGCGGTTTTGCCTTTGTATGCACATGTTAATTGCCATGTTGCGCATTACTGAATGCAGATGAAATTAAAATTTTCTTGTTAACCCTGAAAGATACACTAAATTGGATACACGATCAAGTGAAGGTGTAATTATCATTTTGTTTGAGGGAACAAATTGCAGTAATCTGTTTAGCACCATGTTCATATAATTTCATAATCATCAAATGGGGGATTTTCCTAGTAAAAAGTAGAACCTATTGACACACCATCCTTCATTGTTGATGTTATGAGCATTTTTAATTGGTTTTACAAATAGCCTTTTGGAGTTGTTGCCTGATTGACTGCCAAGCGTCCTTTCTATTTTCCAACAAATATTTTCCTGGGTGAAAGCTAAATTTGTAAAGATTTGGTAATTTTGCATCTTTCTTTCTTTACAAGATTCTTCACCCGCCTTTTATCTGGAAAGCTATTTATTTCAGGAGTGCGGATGATTTCCTATGCATTTTCCCTTTCTATGCTTGCATTGTTGTTGCTTGAAGCATACATATTTTGTCTTGCTTAAATTATTGTTACTGACATCAACCTACTTCCACAGAGTCGGTAGGTGATTAATTAATTGTCTTATGATTTGTCGCAGGTGTGGTTTCACCATATTCTGGTGAGAGGGTAATAAATCAGCGAGACTACTACTCAACCTTTCACGAGACAGGAAAACGAAAGAGGTTTACAGAGCAAGAGTGGGAGGATTTCACCCGGGATTCCACCCGGCAAGCAGTTGCAGAATTGGCTGCATCTCCAGAGTTTGCCGATTGGATCATTGAGCATGCTGACAGGATTAAACTCCTTCCAAGTGAGAGTTCGGAAGAAGCACTGGGCAGTGAATCTGATTCTACAGATGAGAATGTTGCGGCCAGCTGCAGCGGGTTTAGGTTTTTCGGTTGGTAGATTGATGAATTGTATACAGAACATGATATAATGAAGACTCGCACCATTCATTATTAACATGTAAATAGTGGTAGGAAATTTTCCGGATTTGATTCAGGAGTAGCTTTAGCACGGCAGTTTTTCAGAAGTTAGCCAACCATGTGGTAATTGAAGTGCGTAATTCTTTCTAATCTAATGTCTATGCACACATTATAGTCTGGTATTGACAGATCAAATGAGTAGATTTATTTTATTGATTTTATTGACTTTTGTTGATTTTTTTATTTTAATTTTAAAAATTCAAGGTTTGCCAAGAAAGATAAGTGGGTACATACAGTACCGTCACAGTATGACGAATAATACATCACAAGGTGTCCAGTCCACCAATAAAAATAAAAGAAAAGAAAATAAATCATAAGGGGGAAAAAAATAACACAATACAAGCTTTGAAGAAGAAAAGGTAGAATGGATGATCAAAAAGGGCCTTCCTCCAAACTGTAGAGTCTAAACAGGAAAGAAAATGCAAAACGCACCATCTCCCTCCCCATCGCCCACAACAACACCCCTGTCTTCGCCGACATCATCCCTCTCCCTGACCCAGACCATCAACGGGTCCCATCACTTCACCATAAAGGGCTACTCCCTCTCCAAGGGCATTGGCATCGGCAAGCACATCGCCAGCGATAACTTCTCCGTCGGCGGCTACCAGTGGGCCATCTATTTCTACCCCGACGGCAAGAATCCCGAAGACAACTCCACCTATGTCTCCGTGTTCATTGCCCTAGCCAGCGAGGGCACCGACGTAAGGGCGCTCTTCGAGCTCACCCTTGTTGATCAGAGTGGCAAAGGGAAGCACAAGGTCCATTCCCATTTCGATCGTTCCTTGGAGAGTGGGCCCTATACCCTTAAATACCGCGGCAGCATGTGGTCAGTAGTCACAACATTAATTTTTTCCCTTCTTTTTTTTCCCGTCTTTTCTTTAGATTTTGTCTGCTTTTCTTCAAGTGAAAAAAAAAAAAAATTCATAATACGATGACCAAAGTCTTTCTCTTTTAATACAACTTATGTGTTGACTTAATAATGTATGTGCCACCACGGGACATTTTGAAGAAATTTGGATTCTGTATGTATAATCTTCTTTACATGTTTTTTTTTTTCTTTCTTGTTTTGAAATTTAGGAGATAGGTGTAACCTAACATTGGGAATTTTTCAGTTTTGATCTGGCTTTGTATAAGTAGTACACGCTGCAGTTTCTTTTTTTACTTTATTGAGGATTGTTTTGTGTGGATTTAGTGAACTAAGTTGGTATTTCTTTTCTTTTTTCTTTTTTCTTTTTTGGTTAGGGGCTACAAGCGTTTTTTTAGGCGGGCTATGCTTGAAACATCGGATTTTCTCAAGGATGATTGCTTGAAAATTAATTGCACAGTTGGTGTCGTGGTTTCTGCAATAGATTGCTCGAGATTGCACTCCATACAGGTTCCTGAATCTGATATAGGAGATCATTTTGGTATGTTATTGGAAAATGAGGAGAGTTCAGATATTACTTTTAATGTTGCTGGTGAAAAGTTCCATGCTCATAAGTTGGTATTGGCTGCTCGGTCTCCTGTATTCGAAACTGAATTTTTGGATGCAATGGAGGAAGATAATCACGAAATAGTTGTTACAGATATGGAACCTAAGGTTTTTAAGGTAGTAACATGCTTTCTTTTTCCTTTAAAGCAAATAAGCAATGTTTGAATTTTGTGGCTTTATATGTTTTTTAAGGCAGTGGAGCATAGTTACGGCTTTCGCCCTTGTTTTTCTAATATGTTATAGCATGTGAATCGGCAGGCTTTGTTACACTTCATATACAAAGATACTCTTATTGAGGATGGGGAGTGCTCCGCATCAAGTTCATCTTGTGTGCCATCTGTATCTGATACATTAGAAGCAAAATTGTTAGCTGCAGCAGAAAAATATGTCTTGCCTAGACTTAGACTGATGTGTGAGTCTGTGCTCTGCAAGGTTATATCAGTGAATTCAGTTGCCCATACGCTGGCACTGGCTGATCGTCATTGTGCTATGGATCTTAAATCTGTTTGCCTCAAATTTGCTGCTGAAAACCTCGTAGGTATGTCCTTTCAGTTTGTTCTTTTCATTCTCAGTTTTCTATTTCACTTTTATTGTAGATTGGGGTTTACATAACAATTTGGACAATGCTGGAATGTGGTATGCAGAATAAGATATTATTATTTGCACCCCTTAATGAATTGCTCTTTGTTTATTGCCCAATTTTGTATGGCCCCACACATGCAATGTATAGTATATATTAGTTGCAATATTTGAGTGAATGTAATAGGAGGCGGTTATATTCTCCTGGTCGAGCAGAGATTGTTTTGCAGGTGATACTTTTTATTCTTGTCTTGTCTATTGGGGCCAAAGTGAGTGATCTATGGATGAGTATCCAATCATTTGTTTCATGCTTGTTTGAGTAGAAGTAAGTAGATATCCCATATTTTGCTAAGAGTGGCTAGTATTTGCCAAACTAATCACCTTCAGGGGTGGTCAGATGTGAACTGCAATCATGAAAAGAGACTTGGCCCTTATAATGTCAAATTTTTGGTGCATAAAAGAGATAGTTCTGAAGAAGTTTAAATGTGTGATGGCAGAAGTGTAAATTAGTTATGTCAATAGATTGTGAGGAGATGCGGGTAGTTTTGTATATGACTGGACAGTGATAGAATCAGTGTAGTTCAAGAGTTATTGTGGCAATAATGTATTTCACAGTGTAAATAGATTGTTTATTTAAGAAAAGGAGGAAGGAAATGCTGATGGTACTGTATAGAATGGGCCAAGGTTAAAATTACTCTAATTCTGGATATATAATATATATATATATATAGGGTGCTGTTCCAATTCGGGACTCCCGGATTGGAACAGTGTGCGGAACAAAGGCTGGTGACCTTTGGATTTAAATCCAAAGGCACCAGGCCCCACCATGTGCAGCCAACCAAAAAAAATAAAAAAGAAGCCACCGCTGGCGGCTTCCCGGACAGTGATACAATCCGGGAGCCCCGGATTGGATCAATGTCCTATATATATATAGATATAGATATAGATGATTGCACTTGTGCCAATTTATGTTCAAAATGGTGATGGAGCAGGAGGGTATAAAGTTTGAATGAGTCCACTGGCAGTCTTTTGCAAGAGTCAGATTTGTTGATGAGATTAACCTTTAAGAAAAGCAATGTGATCGAAAGTCTATCGGAAGACTGAGGATGAATTCATAGGGGCAACATGGCACTGATGAAGGTGAGAGGGGGCGGCAACAAGAGCATTAGTTTATTTGGTTTTGAAAGGATGTGAAGTTCATAGTGTTTCTACGATGCCTTCCAAAATATGTATGTGACGCAAATGGGAGTTCTGTTGATTTTTGTTAATTCATCAAACTGTTTCTGTGGCTTGTGACTTCAATTAGGGTCAGAATTCGATTAGACAAATTTCCTCTTGAGCAGTTGAGTTCTGAAGCAAATTGTGATTTCTTGTTAGTTTGTTACTTGGTTATATTTTCGTTCAGGCCCTATTTCCCTCCTTCCTATATCCTATCTGGTATTTTCATGTGGTTCTGAACCAATTTAGTCAATTTTCATCACCATTGGAAATATGAGAACATCATTGCTGTTTACCATATGCGTACCTCTTGAGACACCATGGATCAAGGAACGTTGACCAACATAAAGGTCTATTCAAAGCAGTCCGTTTGTTCTTGAACTGAATTGGATGAATTGCTTCAATTTGGGACCTTTTCTATGTTGATAGCTTGAAGGATTTTTTTTTCTTCTTTTTTTTTGGGGGGGGGGGGGGGGGGGGGAATAAGATGTAGCTTGTGCACCCGTGGCACTTAACAGAAATGAAATCTAGAAATACAATGAACTCTTCTTGTTCTATTCCCGCCCTTTGAAGGAAACAAAACAGACAGTTATAAAAGGTAAGGTAACATAGGTCGTCCATTCCCTCTTAAAATCATGAATGACAGGACATTGAAGAGCTACTAAAAGGATATATCATTTGGTGTGTTTCTATATCTTCCTTTTTTGTCTAAATGATTTTTGCCTATTTACTTGGGCAAAGTACTTCTGATGAAATTGTCTAGCTCAATTGTGTGCTTAACCCTTCTTCATCAACAACTTGAAACCAAGAAAAACAAGTTTGAAGGAAAAATTAAAAAAATTATTGAGTTTGTGTTCCTGGTTAATGTTGCTTTGGTGTAGTGGATACTTGTTGTATGAACTGAAATGACACAAATATTAAAGTAGCCATTGTAGGGCCAGTTTGGGATTGCAAATAAGCTGCTTTTGTTGTGTGGATGGAAAAAGCTATCGACTAACAAGCAGCTCAGTGTTTGGTAAATTGTGTTTGTGTTGTTGCGGTTACTGTGAGTTTGAAAGTAGAGTATATGTGTTTTGGTGAACTTTGTGATGTTAGTGTTGTTTTATTATACAACAACCAAAATGGACATAAGTTTGATATATATGTTTTTTCATTTGTATATTAGAGTTTTGGAAAAGTAAGACATGTCCTTTTGTTAGAATATTAAGATTATATTAAGAACTTTAAAAATATATGGTGGCCTATTTAATAAGTTGTTTATAAAAAGTAACTCTCTAACTGCTTTTAAAAGCTACTGTCAAAATGGAGAAACTTATGAAATCAACAGCTTTTAAAGGATTTACTAAACACCAATTTTGTCAAAACTTATGTAAAAGGCTTACTTATGGCATTTCAACCGCAATCCCAAACGGGACCTTTAACATGAAAAACTTCTAAGTTGGGCATGAATGAAGTTGAGGATTTCATGTTTAAACAACTGCAGAGCCTTCTGTTTACGAAGTGTTTTGCTCTGCAGGAGGTCTGGGCAGTATTGAAAACCTGGGAATCAAGGCTGCAGCCTGAGGTTTTCGTTATTTGTGATGAGATTTATTCTTCCCACTCTAACTTGTAATTTCTGAATTCTCTGATTGTCTTCATTTGATGCAGCTGTTATGCGCTCAGATGGTTTTCAATATCTCAAGGAAAACTGCCCGTTGCTGCAGTCTGAGCTACTAAAAACAGTAGCAGGATGTGATGAGGAAGTCAGCGGGTGGGGGAAAAGCCGAAGTGTGTGGGCACAGTTTTCAGATGGTGATGATACGAATGACCGGAGTGTGAGGCAACAAACGTGGGAAAACGGAGGAGAGAGAAATGGAAGCTTGTGGGTACAGCTTGATGGTGGCGACGCTGTTGGGAGTCCTAGGGAAGAAGAAGATTGAATACTGCTAACAGGGCCGAACTAGTTTCTCTATTGCCAATTTTGTTGGCATCAAATGGGAAGAAAAAAAATGTGGATTAAAAAAGGATGAGAAGGGCATAAAAGATTTGCAGAGAACAGTGAGAAAATATGGCCTCCTTTCCTTTTTGCATCCACATTTAAACTGTTCTAGTGTTGTTGTATGTTCAATTAATAACAGATGCTAGTGGTGGCAATAAACTGAAGGGTGTAACTTGGTGTTGTATCAAATATGCTGTCAATGGAAATAATGATTCTTTATGATTCAAGCACATTGGTCTGGTAGGTAGGAAAATCATTCAACTAAGGATTGTGATCGTACCCAATTTGGTCTCTTTTTGGAATTATTGACAAAATAGAGAGCTTTGAAATGATCCTTTAGCATGTGGAATTTGATTGCAGGCTTGCGGCAAAGAAGAAATAATGGCCGAGGCTGAGGCATAATTATGGTTGCCCATACATACATTGGATAATTGTCTTGACAGTTGGCTTCCAACTTCTGAGATATCCTTTCTCTCATATTACATATTTAATGTATTTGATCGTTCTCCCGTAATGAATTGCATCTAAATCCAATTTGACCAAAGTTTTACTGAATCAAATCAATTTTTTTTCTTTTTTCCAGCTTGTATGATTAATTTTGTGGATGTCACTGCTAGTTGATTTAATTGATGTTGTAATATTGTCTGTTTGCAATGAAATCCAATTTATGTTAAAAAAATCTAGATTTATTATGGCGAAAGATTAGCACAGATCTAAATCTATGTAAAATCTACTCCATATAAAGAAATGGTAGAATACAACTAAAAAAAAAAAATTCTAAGTAATTGCTGAAGAGCAAATTAATGTACATTTCTCTGTCAGCTCAAAATATTGTCCAGAGTCAAAAATTTATACTGGGCACAAAACGCACCGTTCTGTGTTCATTGTGGTTCTCACCTTGGTGAGAATCTCATTCTCCCGAACCAAACCCTCATTTTTCCCTCTTAAAAAAGAAACCAAACTGTATTCAAAAAAAAAAAAAAACAAAGAAACAAAACTAAAAGCCACTTTCCTGAGAACCAAACATACCCTTAGATCTCCAATTTCATAATGAGAGAAGAAGAAATAGAGAAGCTTCGAGGAGTGGTTCGCGACTGTGTGAGCAAGCATTTGTACTCGTCGGCCATATTTTTCGCCGATAAGGTCGCCGCTTTGACCAGTGACCCTGCTGACGTGTACATGCAGGCTCAGGCTCTGTTCCTTGGTCGCCACTACCGCCGTGCATTTCACCTCCTTAACGCCTCGAAAATTGTGCTCCGTGACCTCCGATTTCGTTACTTGGCTGCTAAGTGTCTGGTAAACTTCTGTTTTTTGATTGCATTAGAAAATTTGAATTTCGGATTTTGGGGTTCATGCTTTTTGCGTTTTTGGGTTTTATTGTGTTATGAAAAAGGGAAATTTTGAAAATTTCAGCTTGAAATTTGTGTTCTTTATATTACATGACAAAAGAATTTCAATGAGAAATATGTGGAAATTGAATTGCTCCAGCAAATTTGCGTGTCTTGTGTGTTTTAAGAAAATGAAAACTAGATTTTAGGCAATTAAGATGAAATTATCCACTTTGAGCTGAATAACTTTGTTCAATTTTTTCTTGAATGTCTATTTGTTATACAGCTGGGCAGTTTTTCTTTTACTTATTTATTTCTGGCCTGTCCTTTGTATAATTAGGAGGAACTGAAGGAGTGGGACCAGTGTTTGTCGATGCTCGGTGATGCTAAGGTTGATGAAGATGGGAATGTTTATGACACAAAGGATAGCAATGTCATGTACTTAGATAAAGATGGGGAAGACAGAGAAATCAATGTAAGTTTTTGTTTGCAATCTCATTTTATTTGGCCTATTATTTTTTAATTTGTTGCACATTTGTTGTATTCTTCGCCCAATATTTCTTTTTTCTATTACAGATCTCTTCAGCTATATGCTTTTTGAGAGGCAAAGCATATGAAGCCTTGGAAAATCGTGCCCAAGCTCGGCTGTGGTTAGTTTTTTGCGATCAATTTACTGAAAATCGTTCTGCTTAATTGTATAACGCTTTATGTTATTTTCCCTTAGTTTTTCAGTCAAAATGATACTAGCTTATACTGTCTTATGTTATAGTAAATTAGGTGCAGTAATTTAACGTACTGTTAAAGAAAGGAAATGACTTTATTGATTTAATGAAAAAATTTGAACATTGTTATAAACTTGTGTAAGTTGGGCATAAGTAAATTTATCTTTGATTTCATTAGAGCAGATTTTTTCTGAATGCATGAATGTTTTATATATGTGGTTAATAACCAAGGAGTTTGTTTAGATACTACTTGAAGAAATATCTATATATAGATTGGTTAGTCTAGACAACTTTCCTTGATATAAATCAATGCAAAAGTTTGATAAGACAGTTTAAAATGTTAACATCCCATGTCTTCTGGAGTCCATTTGGTGACAGAGGAATAGTAGTATATGCTGGGATGATTTAGTTCAATAAGGCTATTGGTTCTGTTCTGCTGTCTCAAAGAGGTTGATTGCCAAATTTACTTTTTCAAAGAGGTTGATTGCCAAATTTACTTTTTCAAAGAGGTTGATTGCCAAATTAACTGCCACATGAATAAGATTTTCTACATTTTTTTTTTTTGGTATCCTGAATGGTTTTTGCTTCCAACCACAATTCTGGTCTTCTATTGGTTCACTCTTTCCTAGTCCTGAACTCGGATGAACTTTTGGCTGCAATACCTCATTATTTGCTTCCTCTTTCATCTTGTTTCATTACCAACTTTCATATGCAGCATTTTTAGAACGTTAAGGAGTAATAGTATAGAAAGGTGGTTTTAAATCAAATGTAACAAGATTCAATTGGCAGATCAGCTATGCTTCACTCCATGTGGTTACTTACACCTGGATGTTTTGTTTTAGAGTTTTATGCTGTCTGAATTAGAGGCCTCATTTTATTATCTGATTGAAAGCTTGCATGAATTTCGGTAAGTTGGGTGCTTTCCTCAACTCTTTTTCTTTAGTAACTATTATGGTATCGTTTTATAGCCTTAATTAGCTTTTCTTTGGTGTTTCGTTTGTCAGTATATCTGCTCTATTCTGTTCAATTCATTTTGCTCTATTCTCTCAGTTTTGTTGAATTAAAACACTATGGTTCATACAAAGGCTTACTATATTTTTTTCATAATGATTTAAGGTATAAAGCAGCAATCAAAGCTGATCCTTTGTGTTATGAGGTATGCATGACATGTTATCAATGTTATTGTTTTTTTTTCCCTGGAGATAAGTTGGTGGGGGAAGCTTCCTCTTCTCAAAACTCCTTCCCTTGAATTTTATGGCTGCATAAAGCTCAGAAATGACTTTCTAAGCAAAATATTACAACCTCTGGAAACTATTTTGCCTTCTCAAGGATTAGAAAATTACTCAAAAGAGGGCCTAGATTTTGAGCTAGGCTTGTCCTTTTTCTTTTTCTTTTTTTTAATAAAATTTTAATCCGTTTCTTATTAAAATTTTAATCCTTTTCTTTAATTTGACCTCTGCTGATCACATAGATTTCTCATTTGGATGTTCCGTATAAGATACACCGTTTCTCATTCTTTATGATTTTTTTCTTTATGGCTGTACCTTGATTTCTTTTGCAGGCTTTGGAATGCCTTATTGAAAATCACATGCTCACATGCGAGCAAGGTAATGATTTAGTTTTCTCCTAGTCATCTGTTTATTTCATCTGAGAGAAGTGGATTGTGACAATGTTTACAGTTTGAATTCTAGTTCTTACATGCGCACGTGCGCTTGCGCACACACATAAAGAAAATTATAATCACACACGAACATGTTGATATAAATTTAATTTGGTAAAACTTTCTTTGGCTGTGTTCTACTAGCATTTGATTTTTCATGGAACATGTTACAACAGGCTAATGCTTTAAATTATTGGATTTACTGTTGAATTTCAGAAACAAGTTTACTTTCATCATTGGAATTTGGCTCTGAAGATGGATGGCTTTCTTCATTTTACTCATGTTTGATAAAAAAGGTGAACTGTATGCAAGTTCATTATATGCTCTTCCAAATGTAAACATCCCTTCTGTTTTCTGATATTGATTCTTTTTGCTGTGTTTGAGTGCACTGAACAATTTCTTTCTTTCTTCTTTCCTGTCTCCCTTTGTTTTATCAGTATGACAAGGAGAACGTTGTAGAAGCCAAATTTAGAGAAATTGAGAAAGAAAAATGTGATAGTGTCCATTCGAGCCTGTCCTTCTCACACAGTCTAAAAAACAATACTGATCTTTTAGCCTGCAAAGCTGAGTACTATCATCAGTGTGGAGAATACCAAAAATGCTTTGAACTAACTTCTGTGTAAGTTGGTGAAGAAATGAAGAAAAAAAAAATATGGCTGCATTGTTCTTGAGATGCTGTATGACCTTTTTCCTTCCTTTTGTCTTTGTTTCCCCAGATTACTTGAGAAAGACCCTTTCCATCTGAAATGTACCTTGGTGCACTTAGCTGCTGCTATGGAACTTGGACATTCAAATGAACTATATCTGATGGCATGCAATTTAGTGAAGGATTATCCTCAAAAGTAAGCATTTCCTCTTTTCTTTCTTCTCTTTCTAGAAAACTTTGGAAGTGTGAAATAATGAAAGCATTTTTGCTATTAGATTGACTGTTTTTTATATTAATTTGAACTTCTAATTTAAAGTACTCTTTGAGTATTATATTGTTAGCTTATGAAGACTTTTCATTTTTTAGGGCTTTGTCATGGTTTGCAGTTGGTTGCTACTACTATTGTATAAAAAAATATGATCAATCGCGCCGTTATTTCAGGTAAGGATTATGCATTATTGAGTAAACTGAGGCCCTATAATTAATCTATCCATCTTTTATTGCCTCCGCTGATTTCAATATTGAAGCTTGTAGGTATATGTTTTTTTCATATACCGAGAGATCCTTATATTATGAGATTCTATTATGTCTTTTTTTCTTTGCATTTTAGGGGCCTTGTTATTCTGTCAACCTGCGATGCTAGATTTCAGAAATCTTCTCTTCACACAGTGTTCTTGGCTCTGTAATTGTCAAAATGTTGAAAAGCCTCTTTTTGTGTGATGCATTATATATGCAGTTTAATATTTGTGGAGTTCAGTAATATGGATTACCTTTATTATAATATTTTCAATTGTATAGTTTTTGGGTTTCTTCTTGGTAGGGAAGATTTTTGTCTTTTTTTTTTTTTGGGTTTGATTCTTCTTCTTCTTCTTCATCTTCATTATTATTATTATTGTTACAGTTTCCAATTAACCAAAAAAAAATTTTTTTTGAGCTTGCTCCACCTTGCAAAAGTTTTAGGGTGCATTTAATTCTCGAATTGGGGAATCATAATGGGGAATGGGGATGATTGATAGTGTTTACTTGCTAAAAACATGAAGGAATTAGAATTGATTTTGGGTGGGGCCTAAAAATTTGGGACTGGGGTATTGGAATCCCATTGCCATGGGAGAGGTGGGAATGAGAATGGGAAATGAATTGACACTTTTATCCTTAAAGAAAATTAAATATTCTTTTTTTATCAATAAATAATATTAATAATAGTAGTAATATTAATAATAATTAATAATAATAAAAATAAATGTAATAATAACAGGAGTAGTAATAATAAAAATAACAACAACAACTAATTTATTCTGAAAGTTATAGTATTATGCTCAATATTATAATAAACATGTATATATTTTTCCTAGAAATGTTTATTTATTTGTTTTGTTAGTGAAAAATATACAATTTTAACTAAGGGCATTATGGTAACTTGCAATAATGCATTCCGATTACAAGGTAAAGTAAATAATAAATGGGAATGCAGCTCATTCCGATTCCGATTCCGATTTCGATTCATATAGCTCAAGTAAACAACATATTCTAATTCTCATTCCCTATTCAGATTCCACATTCCAGCCTATTTCGATTTCTGTCCATTTAATTCATGGGAAGTAAATGCACCATTTGTCTGTTGCTCTTATTAAATATATCTTTTATGGATTTGATACAAGATTTGAAATGTTATTTAGAGATATGTAATTACTTGTTGGCTCCATTCACTACAGCAAGGCTACAAATCTTGATGGGACATTCGCCCCTGCTTGGATAGGTTATGGAAATGCTTTTGCTGCTCAAGAAGAGGGTGATCAAGCAATGTTGGGTTATCGCACAGCTGCTCGTTTGTTTCCAGGGTAATTTTTAGCATTATATATTCATTTCTGTACCTTTCTAATTTTTCTTTCCTTGGATCAGCATATTCATGCAATGAGGACAAGGACAAAGCCACTAACTTGCTTTTGAGCAAGTTCCAGAACACTTTTGGAATTTAATTTTTGGCTTTCTTTTTCCTTTTTGGGTATCTGAAAGATATCCTAAGGGTTGGGTTTGGTTAATTGTGCTTATCTTGATATCACTCAATTCTCGTTCAATTGAAGAACAGTGTGCTTTGGGTGTATAATCATGTGGATAAAATATTTTTTTGGTCCCCCACATTTCTATTAGGTTTCATGTAATCCTTGAAATTTCAACTGCTTCATCTTAATCTGTTTCAAGAGCACTGTCGCTAAAAAAATTGGGTTTCATGGGTCGTCAACCAAGATATTTTTTTTTTTTCCCCTTTTGATTTAGTAAAAGTTTTTTACTCAGATTATGCCCTACATGTTTAATAAACTGTTTTACCAATATGAACTTTTTATGAATGATTCATATTTGAATTCCATATTTCTTCCTGAGAAACATTGTAAGTTGATTAAAATTAGTCTTAAATGTAATGTCTTTCTATTTTGGTGATAAACCACACTGTCATGAGTAGTTATATGGTCGTAAAGATCAACGAATTTCATTGTTTATTGTTTAGTGATGGTATGCACTGTGTTGTGGGAGTACTCTTATCACTATGAATTGTCTTTTTACAGGTTGAATCTTGACGTTCTCTTATTCCAGGTGCCATTTACCAACTTTGTACATTGGAATGGAGTACATGCGAACTCACAGCTTTAAGCTTGCCGAACAGGTGTATTGCCTTCTCCTAAATATAGGCTGCTTTTCATTTTTTTCTTTAGATTTCAGTGAGAACTCTTAAGAGGTTGTTTGTTTTGCAATATGGAGTCTGATTGTTGGATATTCAGATGTTGGTCTATGTGATTTGCTAGTTGATGTGATCTCGCCGGTTTCATTTTTCTCTCTGGATCTTTGGATTTAATGTGAATACAACTTCTTTCCTCTTTGTTTAATTGTGACAACTTTTAACTGATGCTAATCACAATATTTATTCATGATTCTGAGACCTGTGTAATTATAATTTTGGTCATATCGTCCATTTTCCTTCGTTGTCAAAACAGGGTCTTCTTCATCTGAATCTCTTAGTGATAATTCTTTGAATATCTTGTTAAACTTCTGACTAGCTGTCCTTTCTCCAGTTTTTCATGCAGGCAAAGACCATATGCCCGTCAGATCCACTTGTGTACAATGAACTCGGGGTTGTTGCTTACCACATGAAGGAGTAAGGATGTTTGGTTCACTTGAGTTGCTTTTTTCCAGTGATATGTTTACCTTATTAGTTTTTCTTTTTTAATAATATTATTACTTGGGGATATGAAATTTTATCCGAGTTAAACTTGGGTGCTGTTTGGTATTGAGATGCTGTAGCTTTTAGGCTACAGCAGCTGTGGAAAAAAAGCCGTAACTTTTAAATAAAAGTTAATAGTATGTAGTAAATATAATTTTTAAATAATAATTTTAACAAAATTAGTAATGATATAATAGATTTTTCATCATATAAGTGTAAAATCAAATCAAATCAACTTTCAAGCTACTTCAACTAGTGTTTATCAAACATTTTAGTGCTTTAACTTTTAAGATACAGTTGTCCAACACAATCCCAAACCATGCCTTACAAGAATTGTGCTCTTTTTATTGTTATATGTTATGGCTTTTGTATGAATTTCCATTCACTGGTTTGACCAGCAAGTATTTGAAACACTTGTAGGTATAACAAAGCTGTGTGGTGGTTTGAGAAGACCTTGGCACACATTCCTTCCTCTTTAAGTGAAATGTCGGAACCAACTGTGGTGAATCTTGCACATGCTTACAGGAAATTAAAGTATGTTTAAATTTGTTGGAATAGGCTGTCTCACTTGCGTCTTCTTGTTCTATTGCCTATTCAAGATATTTTTCCTTTATTTTATTGTGTTTTTGTTGAATTGTACATAAAATATCATTCAGCTATCTAGATTTTTTTTTTTTGGGCTAAATTTTCAAATGGAAGATCACCTTTATCTTGATAAATGCATTTTATTTTAGGGATTCGAGCGTAGTTTAATAATGTAAGATTTTTCAGTTTGCATCGTATGAGATCATGAGCAGCATGAAGATATAAGACAGAAGTATAACCTTCCTTATACTATCATGGCTGCTTATGATCAGCTTTGCCTAATAAGCTCGAGAGACTACTAGGAGCCCTAGTAGTTGTATCTATAGCACTTCCTAAAAGGACTTGATGCAAATAGTTAAATAAGGATATGCCAGATTATGGATTGGTCTACTCTCTACTGGGTAGTTCATATGCTATTAGTTTATATATTATTCTCTTGATGGAATAGTAATTTTTTTAATGTTTGTGCTTTTTTCCTTCTTAGTAGGTGGTGGATTTATGTTCACTTCTGGTATTACTAATCTATAAACATACATTTGACTTACTGTTTATTGAACCTGATTTTAGAATCTATCATGTTTCAGGATGTATCACGAGGCAATATCCTGTTATGAGCGAGCGCTGACGTTGTCGAATAGAAGCTTGAGCACCTATGCAGGTCTTGCTTACACTTACCATTTGCAGGTATGGTGAATTTGTTATTAATTCATTTTTCAATGAAAACTTGTGTACCTATGAATATTCTGCTGTTGTGAGGAGTAGTTAGCTAATTAATCTAAGTGGTATTTGTTACCAAATACTAGTTTATTGGATGCATCTAGTGTCTACTGTTTAGAGTTTAAAAAACTATTGTCGGATCTTCACCCTTGCATTTAGAAAACTGCTAGAGTCTACGATAATGAATTTGTTTCTTTTGGCTCTCTCGTGCAGGATAACTTTTCTGCTGCCATTACATATTATCACAAGGTAAACTAAAAAGTACTCTTGCTGTTTCCTTCATGTGCAATAAGCTTACTGTCTATCGTAGTCATCCACTGTTGAAAGGACAACTCTAACCTGCTGCATTTTACGAATCACTGATTTGCTTTTTCATTCTAATCTGCAAATCAGGCACTGTGGCTGAAGCCAGATGATCAGTTTTGTACCGAAATGTTAAGTTTGGCTCTTGTTGATGAAGGTCGCCATGGCATTGACCCCAAGATCGAATTTCACTGATAATATCCTTTTCCTCACCGTTGTCATGTATATGTAATTTGTTATTCGTGCCTATAACAGTTTTAATTATTTTGGTTTCTGATTCACCCATGGTACTGGCGAAGGGCTTTATTGTATAAGCATAGGTGCGACATCTTCATCTATATTCTACGTTTTACATTATTAATTTATATCCTCATTTGTTGAATCTACTTGGCTTAGAAGTGATTTAAACTGCTTTCTTTCGCGGAACCATTTTATTGTAGGAAGGGATATTCATATTATCATTTGATACATCTCTTTATCATCGAAGTTTTATAATAATTATATTTTTTTTTACTTAATGTTTCAATTTTTATTATTTTATCACTAAACAGTTAAGTCCATTAAGAAATTATTGATTTCACATGAATATTGCAGGAATTTTAGTTTATTAAGCTAAGAGTTTTATAATTACGTTAAAAAAATTATAATTACAGTTTTCGGATGGTGATGATACGAATGACCGGAGTGTGAGGCAACAAACGTGGGAAAATGGAGGAGAGAGAAATGGAAGCTTGTGGGTACAGCTTGATGGTGGTAACGCTGTTGGGAGTCCTAGGGAAGAAGAAGATTGAATACTGCTGACGGTCGAACTAGTTTCTCTATTGCCATTTTTGTTGGCATCAAATAGGAAGAAAAAAAAAATGTGGATTAAAAAAGGATGAGGAAGGGCATAAAAGATTTGCAGAGAACAGTGAGAAAATATGGCCTCCTTTCCTTTGTGCATCCACATTTTAACTGTTCTCTGTTGTATGCTCCAATTAATAACAGATGCTATTGGGGGCAATAAACTGAAGGGTGTAACTTGGTGTTGTATCAAATATGCTGTCAATGGAAATAATGATTCTTTATGATTCAAGCACATTGGTCTGGTAGGTAGGAAAATCATTCAACTAAGGATTGTGATCGTACCCACTTTGGTCTCTTTTTGGAATTATTGACCAAATAAAGAGCTTTGAAACGATCCTTTAGCACGTGGAATTTGATTGCAGGCTTGCGGCAAATAAAAAAATAATGGCCGAGGTCCAGGCCGAGGCATCATTATGGTTGCCCATACATACATTGGATAATTTGATTGCGGGATCCGGTCTAGAACTCGGATTTTATTAATAAAATATATGTTATTTTAAATTTTTATTTTTATTTGACTCATAAAATTTTAAACACTTAAAATTTATATTTTTATTTAAAATTTCATTGAAATAAATTTAAAACTTATAAAATTTAAAAAAGAAATACATATATAATATTAAAAATATAAAATCTTAGTACAAAAACCCGGATCCGTGTCGGGCTTTTTAAGCCCGGCCGGGATGTAAATCAACTAGCAGTAGCATCCGCAAAATTAATCATATAAGCTGGAAAAATGAAGAAAAAAAATATTGATTTGATTTAGTAAAACTTTGGTCAAATTGGATTTAGATGGAAGTCATTAGAACTAGGGTTGGCAAAACACACAAGGGTTGGAAAAGGGGTTTGGTTTCCATATATTTAATATTTTATTCTTAAAAATATATTATATATCAGTATATTTATTAGAATTAAATACAACATTTTATGAATCTAAAAATTTGTGGAAATGGTCGAATATATGCATGGGGGACCATTCATATAAATTTAGATAACTTTTTTTTCACTTCTCATCTCTCTTAATTAAGTTTCAAACATATGCGAAATGATTGTTGTAGCGAAGACGATGAACTAGAGGAACAAAAATGATGACCCAAAAAAAAACAAAAAAACTAGATATTTGCTTATATATTGCAATGATTTTTGACGCGCTCGTTGTAGGATTATTTTAAACAAATTTATTAACCACTTATTTATTGTAATAAATGCCCGGTATGAGCTTGATGTTGTAATATTATCTATTTGCAATGAAATGCAATTTATGTAATAATAAAAAATCTAGATTTATTATGGCGAAAGATTAGCACAAATCGAAATCTATGTAAAATCTATTCCATATAAAGAAATGGGTAGAATACAACTAACAAAAAAAAAAAAATCTAAGTAATTGCTTAAGAGCAAATTAATGTACATTTCTATGTCAACTCAAAATATTGTCCAATTCAAAAATTGATTGCTTTCACGTAATTATCATATCATCATCTAATATTTACGTGACAAAACAATTAACTAACTATTTTATTCGATTGAATTGGAGATTTCTCAATTCAACAATAGATTTTATTTTATTTTTAAATATTAAAAGATGTTAATAATGTTACTTGTTGATTACGTATGTAATTTATGGTTATAATATTGGTGGGAGTTGTGTCGTAAATAATAAAAGAGAAACGAAAAAGTCAAATGTGAATCTATCATAGAGTTAACATAGCAAATGATATTAAAACAAATTTGCCCTTATCAATTGAATCATGCATGCGTTTGTTTAATATTTGTTATAATGATCATCAATCGGCATTAGAATCTTCTCCCCCCATCAAAGAATCTCGACCACTGAATTCAACTGATGGGAGGACACTTTTTCAGAATTTCATTTTCACAGAATCAATAATAAAGGTCGGCTGGTGGGGGCTCTACAATTATTAGTGGCCTTTCATTTTCAGATGGGCCTTTTAAACTTCAAGATTTGATCTTCTTTTGCCCTCTTTACAAACGAATGGCCGTTATGCGGCGCGCAACGAATACTTCATGTCAATTTTTGCCCATTTAGGTGGCTATCATGTTACTGTTTATACTTGACAAATTCAAGCTTATTTATTATTAATTAGTATTAGAGTCATTATAACACATGCTTTTCGCATTTTTGCCAAAATTAATAATATCTCAGTCTATGTCCTCCTACTATTTGGGTGCCACTTGCCTGACCAACGCGTGGTTTCGTTTTCATGGGGCCGGCGGCCCGAAGAGGATACTTCTTGGCATTTTCCATATACGGTGACCCAAGATTTACTTCTTTTAGGCAACATGTCAAATTGTTGCATTTGTATAGACCATAATTCACAGTTCTTTTTTTTTTAAATCCAAATGTGGAAGCTGAGTGGCTACTTTTTTCTGTTGTGAAGGTGACCAAATCCAGAAAGGTAGATGCATTGGTGAATACTGAATACAACAAGTAAAAAGATGTTGACGAGCCCAAGTTTGATGTCAACGCATTTACAATTGTTCTCGACTTGTTTTCAATTTTTTTAAAGTTACATACTATAATAAATTCATTGTCAACTTGATCAATAATTTGAAGTTTGAACAGTAGATCGTTCTTTGTTGTTTTCAGGTAATGACTTAAATTAATATAATTATTTGACGCAAAGATAAAAACCTACCATAAATAGTGAAGAATTTTGGTTGATCAAATAACTATAACTCAACTGAATCTATTCAATTCATTTGAGAAAATCTTAATAGTTTCTTTGTTCTTGATTTGAATGTGAAAAGAGAGCGTGCAAAATTTATTTTTGAAAAGGTGTTAAAATCAGTTAAGAGCCGGTGACTTTTGGCTTGAATTTTTGAAAATTTAAGACTATGAGATAAATAATTATGTCAATTAATTAAATCATGACTTGGGCACCACTTTTAATTCTAAAATACGTATAACAAACAAAAAAAGAAAGAAAAATGCCAAACATATAACATATAACGTATTTAAAAAAAGAAAATTTATAAGACTAGAAGGGACTTTAAATTTTTAAATAAACTAAATAAATATATTATTTTCAAATAAAATTTAAAGCGAATGAGGCCGAGCGCATGGCAAGGCAGTTCAGCCCATGCTCAGGTCACAGTCATTCATTCAGACAGCATAACAAACGAAACATGCTATAAATACCCAACGGAAATCTAATTAAAAGCAATAAAAGAAGATTGTTAATGTTGCGAGAGAGTATCAAACTCCTCTTAATAAGCGTAAACTATACCTCCTCGTGATATTAAATTATGGGTTTAGCCATTTGACTTACGGAAACTAAATAAAACAAATAAATAAATAAATAAATAAAACCACCATGAACGAATTTAGAGCGGAGATCAATAAAGAATCATAAAATAATAATAAAGAAATATATTAACATAAAATAATTCTTCGGATTGCGAATGAGATTCAACACCGTGGGCATTTGCAGTTTTGATAATCCAAGATCTCCGCCGCCCATCATCCGAATCAAGATAAGAAATTCCACAACACCCCACCCAATTCTAGGGATGCAACTGCCAAGTATACTGTGCAGGACACGCACCCCCCTTTCAAAGATTCTGGGCCACCCTGAATTTTTGGGACCCATCACACATACCCACTACGGCTAATAGTAACACTTTTGTGGGTCCCACTGGAATCCCTTACCCAGATTCATATCATCACTATCATTATTATCTCATTGCTGTCTGCCGTCTGCTGACCATTGATTTTTTTTAAAAAAAATAAAAAAACACAACCCCGGAAGCTTTTACCTTACCATTTGGAGCTCGGGTCGAGCAGCGGGCAACGGGCAACGGGCAACGGGCTGATCAACTGTACTTTAGAAGCTAACGAACAGAGTTTTATCATTCTTGCTCCTTGGATTCTTTCTTATTAATAAATTAAAAGGCTATTATTTTTATTTCCATAAAATGGTCCCTACTTTTTCATTTTGTTACATTTTAAAGAGCAATTATCATGCACAGCTGAAGATAATTTCTACCCTTGAATTCTTGCTTTTATTAGATGAGATCAAACCAAGCAACCTGTCCTTTACAAACATTCGTTATTCTAATAATTGATTGAGTGGTGAATATTTCAATAAGTGTGAGACAATATATATTTTTTTAACAAATTCTTACAAGATATTAATTGTTAAATATGTGAGTTGGACCAAATATAACATTAACATGGTATTTAAAAAGTTCAAATATTAAGAAAAGTCTTGATTAGATTATTTTAATGAGATATTATAACATAATCCATCAAATTCAAATTCTATGTGTGTGTCAAATAATTATTATATAGTAATATTTATTGAAGTCAAATTTATTTAGTCATCTGAGACAACATTACGATGGTTCAAACCTAATAAAAGTAATAAATAATAATAATAATAATAATCATAATCATGTAGTTTGGACAATAGTTAATTAATTAATTAAGGATCTAATTAATATGGTGTGTCAAAGTAAGCGCTTATTAATTAAACGTAAGAAATTATAAGGAGCTAGGTGATAAAATTGCACTTCAACCTGGCCACCGCGCAAATTTTGATAAAACAAGAACAATAAACACAACGATCTTTTTTTCAGAAACAC
Source organism: Citrus x clementina (assembly GCF_000493195.1). Taxonomy (NCBI): domain Eukaryota; kingdom Viridiplantae; phylum Streptophyta; class Magnoliopsida; order Sapindales; family Rutaceae; genus Citrus; species Citrus x clementina. The sequence continues at coordinate 41,802,839 of NW_006262339.1, forward strand.
GTCATTCCAATTTCGTTTACTTTTCCTTTCTTTTCTCCTTCTCAGTTCAGAATTTAGCGGGAGAACCCAAAAGAATTTCTCTCCTGTCTGTCAAATCTCTGTCCGCTTCCCTGTCCATCAACCCCTTGAAACTTGAATTTTTTTTTTCTCCGAAGGGGATGCGGGCAGGTTGCTGAATATTTAATTGTAATATAACGCAGTTTTAAGACTTTAGAGACATTTTTTCGAGAGTGTTTAGAAGAAAACCCTTTTGGGACATTACTACTTGTTGGAGTTTTCAATTAATTATTAAAAAAGATTTGGACTTTTGTTATGGGTTTTCTTGTTGATTCTCAAAGGGATGGTGGCGGTGATGGTGGTTATGGAATGTTTGGTTGTTGCGTGAGGACTTTGGTGAGAAGGAAACAGGTGGATTCTGTGCATACCAAGCCTGAGAGGAGCCATCAAAAATTGGCCAAGAATTTGACTATTCCTCACCTTGTTGCAATTGGTAACTTATCTAATGTTTGGGAAAACCTGATCTGGGCTTTTGGTGTTTACTTTAATGGATTTGTGTGATTATTAGACTTTTCCGCTCCCCCTTCCCCACCCCCCAAACCAAATAGCTGAGTGTTTTTGATAGATTATGCTCTTGTAGCTTGGATTAGTTGCTTATTTGGTTTTGCTTTGAAAATTTTCATTTTTGATTGCAGCTCATATATTCAATATTTCTTTATTAGGTGGTGATATAATAAATTCCGGACTTTTTTTTTTTTTTTAAAAGCTGGATCTCACTATTTATTTCTCGTACGAACTCTGGTTAGGTGTTGGCTCAACAATTGGAGCTGGAGTATATATTCTTGTTGGAACGGTTGCTAGGGAGCATTCAGGACCGGCACTCGCCCTTTCGTTTCTTATAGCTGGCATAGCTTCTGCTTTTTCAGCATTTTGCTATGCTGAGCTTGCAAGTCGTTGCCCGTCTGCTGGGAGTGCGTATCATTATTCATACATATGTGTCGGAGAAGGGTAAATCCTTATTGCCTTTAATATTGGTACAACTCGTAATAGTCATTTCTTATAGATGTAGTTTATTGATTCATAATAGTGGATCTTGTTTCTGAAGTGGGATAAACTAGTGATTAGCTGGGGTATGGTAATCCTTATTAATGTTTTGGTCTATTAAATTGATTAACTTAGTTGATGTTCTTCTCCCTTTAAAATTGCTTTGATATGCCTGAAGTTGGTGAATATATGTTGTATTTTGGCAGTGTTGCGTGGTTGATTGGCTGGGCCCTGATACTTGAGTACACAATTGGCGGGTCAGCTGTTGCTCGTGGCATATCCCCGAATCTGGTCTGGTGAATTTTATTGAACTTTCATTGAATATTTATTTACTTTAGTTGTTACCATTGAGTCATTATGTTTTGCACTATCCATTAAATTGGAATGGCTTAATTGTATTGTTTGTTCATTTAGCATGTTTACTTTTTCCTTTCATGTATTTTCTGTGTGTTACCTTTTTGACAACTAATCATCTTTGTATTGATTTGAATTCATCTATTTTCTGAGGGAGGTTTACAGTTGCCAATGCATTTTAAATGTTTCTGTTCTTATTTTGTTGTCATTAATGATTATAGGCTATGCTTTTTGGAAGTGCCGATAGTCTTCCTTTCTTTTTGGCTCGTCAACAAATTCCTGGGCTTGGCATTATTGTTGATCCCTGTGCTGCAATTCTTGTACTTATTGTTACTGGGCTCCTGTGTGTCGGAATCAAGGAGGTATCCATTTGTTCCTTTCAATTCTATTTATATTTCTTTTATCACTTTTTTTAGCCCCTTTTTGAGTATAGTTGGCTTCTTTTACTTAAAAGATGAGAACTCTTATGCAGAGTACCATTGCACAAGCTATTGTTACCACTGCCAATGTACTTGCTATGCTGTTTGTCATAATAGCCGGTAGTTATCTGGGATTCAAGGCAGGATGGTCTGGATATGAACTTCCTACTGGGTAAGGGGAATCTCATATTCTATATTACTGAGGTAAGATGGTTTTCTTTAAAATTAATTGGATATCTTTGACTTGATAGGTATTTCCCCTTTGGGGTCAATGGGATGCTTGCTGGGTCTGCAACAGTCTTCTTTGCATTCATTGGTTTTGATGCAGTTGCCAGCACTGCTGAGGAGGTATATAAAGTTTTTTCCCCCTTGCCCAACCCTTTATCCTTTTCTGGTAGCTTGCAGTTACTTTTGTAGGAATGCCTTGATGGTTTATAAAAGTTAATTTTCACATGTGAATCATTCTGTCAGGTGAAAAATCCTCAACGAGATTTGCCATTGGGTATAGGAACTGCACTGTCTATTTGTTGTGCATTATACATGCTGGTCTCCATTGTCATTGTTGGTCTGGTACCTTATTATGAAATGGATCCTGATACTCCAATCTCCTCTGCATTTGCAAGCCATGGGATGCACTGGGCTTCGTGAGTTTATAATTCTGGTTAAAACCCACAATGCATTATATTTTGTTCCGTAAAAGTTCTTATTATTGTTATTACTGTATTTTCGGGTTGCAGATATGTGATAACTATTGGAGCTGTTACTGCACTTTGCTCAACATTAATGGGTTCAATTCTTCCTCAGGTAATGCTTAAGATTTCCTTCTATGGAAGCACAATTGTTGTATCTGCTTCATGCTCCATGCTCCATGAAGCTTTTAATGGGATGATGTTACTGCAATGTTAATGATCCACATCCATGATTGTTTTGAAACTTTGGGAAATGGTCCAAGATATTTTTTTTTATTTATGTTGGAAGAAACAGTGCTTGATATAGATGAGTCTTTTGGTTTATCTACTTTCAAAGGGTTGTTCTCCTATTTCTGTTCGTTTCATGTCTGCTGGACTTCCTGACTGGTAAATTGCTTGAATAGAACTGGACAATGTACACTAGACTGCTATCTTATTGTTTGCTGATTCATAATGATTTTATTGAGAAGATACTATCTTAAAAATAATTTTCTTATTGGATATACTATCATCTTCTTTTCCATCAATGAGTTATATGATTTACTTTTCTTAGCTTTGTTATGCTTGTACGAACCCCAATTTTTTCTGCTTTTTACCCAGAATTAAGTACTTGATTTCTATGTAACTAACATGGATGTCCTTCATCTTTCATCATATGTCCTTTTCAGCCACGAATTCTGATGGCAATGGCTAGAGATGGATTGTTGCCACCATTCTTTTCAGATGTTAATAAAACTACACAAGTTCCAGTCAAGAGTACTATTGTGACTGGTATTGTTGCCGCAGCATTGGCATTTTTCATGGATGTTTCAGCATTGGCTGGAATGGTGAGCGTACGGTTGTTGTAATTAGGCTCTGAACTGTGTTGTTTGATGGTCTTTTATTATTATTTGATTTTAGTGTTTTTTTACCCAGTGCCAGCTAAATTTCAATCAAAAACCTCTCCATGGATATCTCTCAGCCATAGTCCTGATATTTAACACCATTTTTTGTCCAAAGTAACTATTATTCATGGCTGTTTTGAGTATCTATCAGAAACCTCTCCATGGATATTTTTCTTTTGTCCCCCTATAAAAGCTTTTTTCAGTGTTTGTCTAAATGATGCACCTACTGTGGGTGCCAATGTCAATGAAGTACATTTTAGTATGCAATAGGTTTTGCTGGCTAGATTTCTGGGTCATGTTACCGGCAGGCTGTTGAATTATTTGGTCATAAACAGTACGCCAGACAGTCAAATTAATATGGATGCTGAGTTCTCAATTGTTGCTCTTTGTGCAGGTCAGTGTGGGGACACTTCTTGCTTTTACTATGGTGGCGATTTCTGTATTGATTCTCAGATATGTCCCCCCCGATGAGGTGCCAGTTCCATCCACACTTCAGTCATCAATTGATTCTGTATCATTGCAATTTAGTCAGAGTTCTCTGTCTATTAGTGGGAAAAGCCTTGTTGATGATGTTGGTACTTTGAGAGAAACTGAGCCTTTACTTGCCAAAAAGGGTGGAGCAGTCAGTTATCCTCTTATAAAACAAGTTCAAGGTATTATGCAACCTTCGTATTTGGTTATCTAGACCTTCACAATATGCAATTTTTTTGTAAATTTTCAAATTATTAGGTGCAGTTTATTGTTGGTTGGTCAATAGCTGCTCCGATTGGGGTGACTGAATGCACTGTGTGGTATTTTCCTAATTTCAAAAGTAAATATATTCTTAACTTCCATGTGCAAGTATTATTGAAATGCTTAAGCAGAATATGAAAAGCTGTGTTTTCCAATGTAAATTACATCCGTTTGGAGTGTGTTTGAACTATGATACGTTCACCCATCATATTTAAACTTATGGAGGTTGGATGGTGCTGGACTCTTGGATATATTACTCTCCAGATTCCCTTGATTATCTTCTGGGTTCTGCTTAAGTGTTTAATTATGTTTTATTTGACTATTGCAGACATTTTAAATGAAGAGAACAGGCGAACAGTTGCTGGATGGACTATAATGTTTACATGCATTGGGGTGTTTGTTCTTACATATGCAGCTTCAGATTTGAGCCTTCCAAGGTGAGTCTATCTTGAGAGCCTTTGTCAAGCTGCTCTCATACTGATGGTTTTGTATTACAAGCTTATATATTCTCACGCATGTCTCCGTGTTTAGCTTAAAAATGAGAATTAAAGGAAAATGATTGTATTTTTTATAAATGATTTTATGGATTGATTATGAAAATTCACAATCTAAGCTCAAGGAAAATAAGCTTTATGAAGAATTTCTCAGTCTTGACGGATCGAGTCCACCAGTAAACATACTCAGAAAGAGGACAGAGGAAGAGAGCAATGTGTCTTATAGCAGAAAAGATACTCCCTTCACTATTTCTTCAGGCTGAGTTAAACCTCTAGTATTGTACTTAAGTTTAGAGGGAAATTTTGTGCCTCCATACCTGAAAGACCATTCCTATTTTAATATGTTTTCTGTCATCCTTCTGTAGACGTTTATTTGAAGCAGTTTTGCAGTTCAGTATTTTGGTTGTCTTTCAAATTGTTTATTTTTCTTCCAGGCTTCTCCAGTTGACTTTGTGTGGAATAGGTGGTGCTCTTCTTCTATGTGGTCTGATTGTTCTGACCTCTATAAATCAAGATGAGGCCAGACATAATTTTGGGCATGCAGGAGGTATGGTATTTATTCCAAATTTTGAGTTATTCATGATAAATTTGGTTTAACTTGACCAAAAACTAACTTGCATCGCGCGCATCCACCAGCCATTGCTGTGAGAAGGATGCAAACATGCTATAAATGAATAATATTTTGAGTCATCTAAGGATATTCACTAGCAATTTCTTCTAAACTGTTTTAGAATGATAGAATTTTCTGGTATAATCTCTAATCACTATGAGCTTCCAAATTATTTCAGTTGTGATTTTAGAGATTCAGTTCATCTGGTTCTTGCGGCACTTATTTGCTCCAAAAAGACAAGCCAGAACTTTTCTTGGGTCACAACATATACAGGCTGTAACTGTGTTCAATCTAGGAACAAGTCGATTAAGCTAACTATATATTTGTGTTCACTGTCGGTTTCTTAAGCCAATATGGTATCTGCATGCATGTAAAATCATATTACAATAGATTAATTCTATCTATTCAGTACTTGGTTTCTTTTAACTTATATGGGTTTAATTTGGTAAGAGATTGTCTTCATTTATGGTTAATCAACATGGAATATTGTTATCTTTTCAGGTTTCATGTGCCCATTTGTTCCACTGCTGCCTATTGCCTGCATACTTATCAATGTCTACTTACTCATTAATCTGGGGTGAGTTTCCAGTAAATCAATTTGCTGTTTGTGTATTCTTTAGACCTTAAGAATTTAAATGGTATTTTGGTTTATGGATGAATGCTTTTGAATTTTGATTAGACTTTTTTACATTGTGCCTGGTTGTTTCATTGTCCAACTGCGGCTCAGTTTTGCAAAGTATTACTCCATTTTATTCTTTTGCCTAATGTGTCCTGTTAACTTTCAGATCTGCCACCTGGGCACGTGTTTCAGTTTGGCTTATCATTGGAGTTCTTGTTTATGTATTTTATGGCCGCACCCACAGCTCATTGCTGGATGCAGTCTATGTCCCTGCGGCTCATGTTGATGAAATATACCGTAGTTCTCGAGATTCTTTCCCTGCAACTCATGTGGATGGAACTTACTGCAGGTCTCGAGATACTTTGCTGGCTTAGGTGGTTTAGGTAGCCTGTAAGCTAAACTAGCTTTACAGAAGATCTCCCCTGAAACTTCCCTTGCAAATACTTGTAATATTATTGTGGCTGGGCTGATGAGTTGAATTCAGCCTCGCGTTTGTATAGTATCCATTGGTGGTCATCATTAGTTTAATGGCCTGTGGACCAGAAACAGTGTAAATAATTTTCCAATTGAATGATAAATTTCTTTCTCCAGCAGTTCCAACAGTTTGCCTTTTTGGTATTTTACTGGTTATTCACCAAAAGCTGGGTTTCCTACACAATCTGATAATTTTGACTTAACCGAAGCATGTCAGTTAGCAGTAGTAATCTGATGAATAGTATGAGACCAGAGCGAAAATTGCTTTTATTATGGAAAAAAGTTATTATGCAAGCATATACAGCTATTTCGCAGGTTGAACGTCCATTAACCAGCCCAAGAAAAAGGCTGTATGCATTATGCCATTATCATATTACTAAACACAAATATTCATCAGAATATTACAACAGATATTACATGGATGAGTTAATAAACAATATCAATCTAGGAAGGTTCTCAAGAGCAATTGTTAATATTGCACCAAGCATGAACATTAGAATGAAAGCTAACAATATTTTTGCAATATACAGAGAGCTGATTCCCGGTTTTGAAACTCTCTTTGTTGGATGTGTGCCACCAGAACTCTGCAAAAATGTCAATAAAATATTTTAGTTACCAAGGGTCGTGCTAGGAAGAAAATGTCAACATACCAAGACAATGCAAAAAATTACACGAATTATATGCAAATACTGGGCTCAAGGTCAAGGAGCAGAAGTTTCCAAGATACTGAGCAAAAATTCAACCACATCGGTATGGCAGCCAAAAAATAATTACTAAAAGTAGAGATCCTTCTAAACTGACACTTCTGGTTGTACATGTTTCAGATTTTGTCATTTGATACACTTACAACATACACACAACGGTATTGACTACAGAAGCGATAAGTAGGAAAATTAAGAAAATTAGCTTAAGAATGTATCATTGTGCAGCTTAACTCAGCTACAGGGTGCTAAGAAGAGAAGAGGAAGACCGAAAGTTACAGCTTGTTGAGTCTATGGAAAAGGAAAGAATGAACCTTGATTAAAAAATTACATCTTAAAGACATTTAAATGAAAACAAATAAAATTACAACCAGACAACTGCAACAGAGCTTCACCATGGATTTCCACAGATAGGATTCTGATTTCATGTAGATTATTCATAGTTCTCTTCATTACTGTTAATTACCATTTAACCGTAGCACCAAGGCGAGAGCATTTCAATTAAAAGAAACCAAAAATCTATAACAACATAGTGCATAAGAGTTTAACATCAAATTACAAAAACAATGATGCAAAGCAACTTATAAGAGTTTAACATCAAATTACAAAAACAATGATGTAAAGCAACTTATGATAACATGGATAAGAATCAAGTCTAACTGGTGGTACAGTCCAAAAAGCTACAATATCATTAAGATTCTCATGTTCTATAAATTAGAACTTAAGAGGATAAATAAAATTGTCTAGGTTAAGTGTTCTAAGGGACATGAAGAGTATATATACATATATATCCTGGGCGCTTAGTGGTATTTAGTAGTAAGAAATGTAAATTTACATGGACCTGGACATATGAGCTGAAGCATTCAAAAAGATCTAGTGGATTTGTATGTTTTAACAAAAATCTAATGACTGATATATCACCTTTCAACTTAGAATCTTGAAACCCTTAATTAAGAAAAACCAACTTGAAAAATAAATGGCAGATAACAATTGGATTCATACCTCTATCTGTGCCGGAATCCCTTCTCCTTTTGTAACACCTTCTTCAAGAAGGAAATAAAATCAGTCTAAGCAAACTTAAAAGTAATCAAACTATACATTCAACCAACAATAACATAAAAAGGGGGGAAAAAAATTTCAAGCTCAAAAAAATAAACTTTACCAGCATAATCTACTTCAGTAACTGTTCGCAACTTCCAGCCAGTGCCATAATCCACAAGAACGGCATCAGGGCCAAAATTGACCGGCTCCTCACCTTCTTTGACTGCTTCAATATGCAAAGCAAGAGGGCTCCCAAGATCCAACTTCCTATTGATCAAATTCACTGCAAAACTCGATTTTGTCCCAGCTGCATAGCGGGTTTTCTTACCGGAACTTCTGCATGTAACCTCCAGAAACTGGTTCAAATAATAAATTAACATCACCATGCAATCAATAGAACGTCCCACTAGCTATATCCATATTGCTAGTGAATGTACATCGGATTATTATTAGCTTGTGGTTGAATATTCATCTGAACAAAATGGACCCATATGTGATCAAAACAAATAAATAAATAACAAAAAAATGCAGGAGCACGAACAGAAAATTTTACATTTTTCCAAAAAAAAATAAAAAATGAAAGAGATAAAGATAGAGAGGGAATCACAGGCGGAGGCAATGGAAGATTGGCTTTTGATGACTCTTCATCCGCCATTAGTGAATGGCTGCAACTGAATTGTGTTTTTCACTTCAAATATTATTGTTAGTATTAATAATTAATTAATTACACTTTTTTCATTTTTCAATAGTAGTTCCCTTTGTCAACCCCGGGAGTTGTATCGGGCTGGGCCTTTGGATAGACCCCACGCATTTACCTTGTAGCCATCTACGCTTTTGTTTAGAACTGAATCGTGCTGCACAAATCCGGATAAATTTTTGAGTAACATTTAGAGAATACAAACTCTTATACAAATTATTTTTATACAAATTTGTGGTATGATATGATCGGTTAAATAAAAATATAAAATAATAAAAACATATCATAGACCAAGTGCTATCTTCATTCAATTTCTCATGTCATTTCACATCAATTTGTATAAAATAATTTTATAGTTACATCATTGCTCAAATTTTAAAATTTGGGATGAAATTTTAGAATATGTAATCTGCACATGCAATGAGGATCCTAATTTGCCTAAACGGAATGTTATTTGAAATAGTTACAAATGAAATATAAATGTTTGAATCTAATTTACATATGAGGCTAAAAATTTTATTAGAACCTTGTTTGCATCTAAGGTTTTAAATTATATCCTGGTAAATCAAACACTCCCGAAATGATTTAATAATTCAATGCCATTGAAACATGAAATTTAATTAAGAGAGGCATAAATTGCTAATTCTACATGCACTTTGAGACAATATGAAGAGCAAAGTCCCACCACTAAAGCAATTGATTCCCCATGGATCAGTGATTCCCTTGTTTTTTTCTTCAAAAGGCCGGAGCTATGAACATGGATCCTCATTTAAAAATACTTTTGAAGCTTGCATTGCTTTTAGGGAAAGACATCAGACAAACGAAGAAGATAGAATAACTCATCAATAAACTATTTCAAAAGCCCAAGAAAGAAAACTATATTGCCTGCATACATATACAACTATATTTTTCCTCTGGTTAAATGGCAAATAAAGCAGATTCATCCTTAAAAGTCTGGAAAATGGATGCCTTCAACAAGTGCTTGACAATGCATGTAAATTTAGCGGGTCTCCCAATCTTTCAACTTCTTGCTTCCTTGGGGTTTCGCTATAGGTGCATTCATCCCTGCCATTTTCGCATTGTACTTGGCCCGAAGAGGATCATTGTACGTCCACCTGAAGAATGCACAAAGATACAGTCAAAGATTGCAATGATTGTTAAGAAACTAAAATCAAAACTGAAACCAAATATGGTGACAAAATTACTCTTCCATTTTTCTGTTCTTTACTGATGCTAAACAGAACAGCACAAATGTAAACCAAAACAGCGGCGAAAAAAACTTAAAAGGAAAATAGACCAAAATTACTAAGCATATCTACACATTCCAGTGGAATTACAACCTAATAAGCAGTTAACATATAAAAGGTTTAACATACTACTTCATGAAAATAAAGGAGCAAACATATTCATCAACTCTAGAAGGATTTGCTCCATAGAATTGAAACACAAGTGAGGACAAGGAAAATAATTCATCAGCAATCAGAAAAATCAAAATTAACCAAGAATTATACAAGTTTTAGTGCAATCAATATCAGCAAGATCCCTTGCCATTAATAAAATCATTTCTTTCTGTCGATACAGAATTAAGTTTCTTTTGGATAAGGAAAAATCATTATTTCAGGGGAAAAAAAAAAGTTTTAAGTATTGTGCACAATATTTGTTAATTCCTATCATGTTCTTCAGCCAATAAAATGTTTTCGCAATCTTCAAGAAGTTATAAGCCAGCATAGTCAGCAGCTAAAAGTTAACTATCTGGAAGCCTACACCAGTTTTATTCAATTGCAGAGCCGAAAACTAAAAGTAAATGCTTATTAAATCAAACAAGGCAGAATATCAACATTGGTCAAGTGGATGCTTAGAGTTAGTGAATAGGAGATGAAACCAAAGAAAAAATAAAATCCAAAAGAGAATTGAACTTACGGATTGTTCCAATCAGTGGTATCCTCATTGACAAGATGGGTCCATTTGGTCCTCCCGCTACGACCAAAGTGCTTGACCTGCATGACCTTGGGCAATATGGTCTTGTCCATCTTATCTTCTCCAGTGGGGGCAGAGAAATCGCGGTGGTAAATCTCGTCAGTTCTAACAGTTGCAGCAGTATCAGCTGCATCTGATTGAAAGAAAGCACCCTTGTGGTAATATTTCTGCATAAACCTCCACTTCTGCTTTGGTGGTGGAGCAGGTTTCGGGTTCCTTCTCTCCCACTCCCTTCTCTCTTCCTCTGTCATGTTTCTCACCTTCTCAATCTCTTCCTTCTCCTTCAACATTGCCTCCCTGGCCTCCCGGTCCCTCTTGATCCTCGCAATCTCTCTCACCTTCCAAGCCTCATATTCCTCCGCCTCATTAACTTCATCATCAGTATCAACATCAGCAATATTAGCTTCCATTTCCAAATTCTTCTGAATTTCTTCATCTTTGCGGACCTCCTCAACCAGTATCTTCTTTGTTTCCACTTTCCTCTCCTCCAATTTCCTCTTGGCCAATTCTTCGAGTGCCTGTTCTTCAGCCTCAAGCCGCTCACGCTCTGCTATGGTATCTCTTTCCGACTTTGGCACAAACACAGGCTTCAACATTGCAATACCCATTTGTTCTTCTTCTGAGTCAGTCTCATACTCAGATTCCTCTTCCTCCTCTTCTTCTACTGCCTCCTCCTCTTCTTCTGGGAGAAGAGCAGCCTCCTCTTGCTCCCTCTGAAGCAACTTCTCTCTGATCCTTCTCCTCCTCTCCTCCAATGCTTCCTCGTCCTCTTCCTCCATATCTAGTCCTTCTTGCCTCGTTTCCTCTTCCTCGGTTGAAACAATCTCAGCTTGTCGAATACGTCTATGATCAGCTCTAATCTCATCCCGATTATCTATCCTACTCTCAGCCAAACGGCGTAACCTAGGATCATCCTTCCTGCCAATATCTGAATCTTCTTTCCTCGGAAAAGCTTTATCAAGGGCAGCTGCCCTTGACATCCTAATATCATTGTCCTCTTCGATATCATCTGCCCACTCAGGGGCTTTACCAGGCCAATACCTTTTTACCTTTGTTTGCCCGATTTTTCCTCTAAGCTTATCTCTAATGGCAATTATAGTATCACTAACACCAGCCGTGACCGACATTGTTGCAAGCAGTTCAAAACAAACTCACAGAAAAGGCAAAACCTCAAAGGCAAAAGACCAAACAAATCAAACCCTTCTGGGTCAAAACTTGAAAAGATTACAGCTTCAAGTCCTATAGGCTTTACCTAAGCACCCTGAAACCAAAATAAAAATGATACTTAGCAGGAATAAGCTTGAATTCATCACCAGCCGAGCTATAAAGTACACAACAATAAAAAATTTACACTCGATATACGTGAAGCACTACTGACAAAAGTAAAATTATATAAACATAAATAAAAAGTGAAGAAAACTGCACCAGTTCTAGAGCCCTCCGTCGTTTGAGCTTCAACCAATCGAGAAATGAAGAATACTGAAAATTGGAGGTTGGAAAAAAATAAAATAGAAAGGTGTTGTCGTTTTTCTTTTTTTAATACCCAGTGATGATGATGATGATCGGAAGATCGTACGGCTGAAATTGATTTGAAAATTAGGGTTTGTAAGTGAAAGTTAGGGTTCTGCGATGGAATCGCAAGGAGTGGCAGAAAATTTTGCAACTAACGAAAAGAAGAACCGAGGAAAAAAAAAAAAAGAAACAGACGATTTTATATTTGCTCTGGTATTTATATTATTACAAGTTTGCGGGGGGAGCAGCAATTTATGTAAAAAATAAAAATATATTTTGCTTGAAGGAAATTATATTTTACCTATATTCTTGATTTCTTGTAGAGTTATCTACTAGAATTTGTTCTGTTAATTAAATATATTTGTATTATTTGAATTCATTATCTCAGTTTTCGTGGTGCTAAAATTTAAATATATGCAACCGCTTATAAATCAAATATATACAACAAATCAAGCTAAAAAATTTTGTTCACCTTGGTTAAGTTGGGCATGCAACTTTATGTATAGAAAATTTAATGAATTAGTAGTCGTGAAAAAAATTATAAATCCGAGATAAATTTTAACAATAAAAGCATTAAAGCAATAAAATTATTAAAAATAGGTTTTTGTTTCATAATTTACGTGTCCAATCTATTAAGATACTGTGTAGTAATTGCTTGTTATTGATACGAGTTAAGAAGGATCTAATAGACATGAGGGTCAAATGTGTTGCTAATTGTTGCCTTCAAAAGGCATCATTGGTAAAATGCTCAATTCTTTAAAAAGGCTATATTTGACAATTAATTAGGTATTATATAGAGTAAAATTGAAATAGAATTTAAATTTTAGTACTGGATTTATTGAGTAAACAGACTTTGAGGGGAGCACTCTGGTGAGTCTACTTATTTATTCAAAAGAAATCAAAACTAAACAAAAGAAGAAAAATGCCAAAAGCAATCATATGTCAAAAAGATATAAAATTTAAAGATTCCTTGACATCTATCTCAGTCAAACAAAATTAGTCCACCAACAGAGATGAAAAAACACTTTTCACAGGACATTTAGGAGAGACTGATGAACACTAAAACCGAGTAGAATGAAATTAACTGGCTCTGACACAAATGTGATGCTAAGCTCGTCTTCAGCCAAATGTTGCGACAAGGAAACCCTTGTAAATACTCATGAACTTGGCCACGAATGCTGCAAAAATTTATCACCAGCAGCACCGTTAGAGAGCTTATTTGATTCATCTCAAAAGCAATATATATACCAGATCATCTATCTAAATTTTTATTACAACTAGTGAATTTCTAGTTCAGTAAATAAAGCATCGATGAGATCGGGAGGAGTTGTGTTTTGACAAAAGAAACATTCAAGCTCAAGAGGAGAGATCATGCCCACAAAAGGAAAATTTCAAGCCTGTGAAGTTCAATTATAATGCTGTCAATTGGTGGTCACACAGTACTTGGTAGCAGTAGATTATATCATGACAGTCTCCAGAAAGATGAAGTACCTTCAAGGTGAAATATGGCTTTATTTCCACGACGCATCTTATGTTCCTGCAAAAACATAATAAGCTAAGACCCGGGTAAAGAATACAAAATAAAGCCAGAGAGAACATTATTATCCCTGGTGAGAACCAAGAAGCTAGGCCTAGATAACTCAGAGAATAGTCACTACGGCTACTTTTGAAGCGCCACTGCCATTCACTTTCCAGCAATTTTGAGTACTTCTATAAAAGGGATGCTAACCACAAGCACTACTGGTGAGACCAGGATACCAACATCCCAACTAGATATCTAAACTTTTGAATAAATCTAGCTCATGCATGTAATCAGCCTAATATGAAGTCAAATAATGACATGATTGACTTGCTGAGTTTTCCTTTATTCTTTTTCTTCTGTTTTGGAATTTTTTGGTAGTGTTTAGGTAAGAAGTAGGTACCCAAATTGAGATAAAAAGATAAAGGTTCTTCATTTAAGTATGCAGCACATAACGACTCTTCATTCATCAGCTATGCAGGGCAACAGGATCAGAGTTGGCACGAATCAGAGGAGGTTGGATGTAGGCAGCTTGAGCAGAGCACTCCAATGGAGAAGGAAAATCAACAAGAGGAACAATGAATAGGATTTGAAAACTGATACTCACGTAATATGCAGCCCAGTGACAGACCTCATGCTTTATTTCAGCATCCAATCTCTTCAATAATTCATATAGCAGCCTCTGCAAAAACAAGTAGTAAATGAATATTCCATCAAGCTGGGGCGACAACGCCAAGACCAACATCGAATGGTTATGTCTTTACCTTCAATACAACCACTGGAGGAACACAATTTAGAAGCAGTTCATACAACTTCCCTCGAACCTGAAACAGCCTAAAGCAAATAGAAAGTTTGTTGATGATAAGACATATAACAGGATGAACAAAAAGACATTATGCAATTTCATTTTATCGAAATCTGAAAAGGTAGACAACTGACTTTTCGACTGAAAAATCTGGATCTCAAATATCCTGATAGGTTCTGTAAAAATACTTAATCATATAAATCTCCACAATTCTGTCTGGAGAAAATTTCATGTACAACCATGGGATTTGGGCCGTTAACAAGTAATTCTCTTTTCCGTTTTAAGTTAAGACCATGGCCACCAGAGGCAGCAAGTCACAGAATGATCTTAAATCTCCATACTGTTTGATTTATATGATCACTAAGATGAGAATAATAAGCAACTTAAATTTCAAAATGCTTGATGATCAGGCTCGTTGCTTTAAGGCAAAAATGAAAGAACGATCTATTATCTCGTGGCCATCTAGTTTGTGGACATCCAACACTGCAAGTACCATAAAATTTTTGGGCATCTGCTTAGTTTGGAAGTTCCTTAGAGGTTTAAAGTCATCATTAAGATTATCATAAGAAAATTCTGAAATATGTTGAAGCAAATTTTATAGTACAGAGGAGGATACATATAGTCTTGACAAAAGACATTATCCTTAAGTAAACATAATTACTAATGATAAATAAAATAGAGAATTAATATTCTAGATAACTTAAATGGTTACAATTATCAAAGAGCCAACACTATTAGAACATTGAAGCAAAGTCAGAAGCATGAAATTAAACCTTTTTGGGCTCTGCTCCTGCATTATGTCCGATGCTATTTCAAAAACAAATTCCTCCCAGTCCATAGCAGGTATTGCTTGATTGTCTTTAAAAGGATACCTTTAGTCACAGCATGGTGCAAATATATCAGGAACAATACAATTCTATACTTTGAAACAGAGCAATGGAGAGAAGGGGACGAACTGTAGAGAACTTCACTAATCTACAGAAGGCATTGTAAATCTTAACTGTTGGACACGGCAAGTTTCAAATGACAATATAGCCCTCCTTAAACTCCGATTCGATTTTTCTGCTAAACGAGTGGCAAATCCAGATGGAAGTTGCAGTCCCTCTTTCTTTGCAATAAACTCCAGTACCTTAACAATCTGGCATAAGGAATTTTAAAGATACATTATATGGCATAACAGAAATAACATTGACAGTCTCAGCCAAAAAGCCTTCTAGTATTTCACAAAACTGGGCACATGATCGAAGAATTCCAGGGAACAAGATTGTTGCATAAATTGTCAACTTGGCAGCTTTGTTATATATTCTTTCCAATGTGTGCAAGCCATTTACTATGATCATACATCTCTTTCAATTTATTTTATAAAGGTTTTCTCTACTTACTCAGCAGATTTTACCCTGACCGTGTTTTTTTTTTTTTTGGGGGGGGGTGGAAGAGAACAAAAAATGGACATACCATCCAACCAAATGATGTTTTGAATTTTAGTTTAACTTATAGTAAATGTATTGGTTAATATTCATAGTGCTGGATGCCATGTATCATGGCATCTTCCAAACAGACATTTCAGAATATGGTGTTTCAAAACAAGTACAAAGCAGATAACAGAACTTCCCACCTGTTCTTCTGTTGGTGAATTGATTCGTATATTCAAGCAACGAGACCGGATTGCTTCAGTGACTTTTGAAGAACTGTTGCAGCATAAAATTAGTCGGCAAGAAGCACTATATTTCTCCATTGTTCTCCGAAGAGAATGCTGGGCTTCCCTAGAAAGCTTGTCAACCTCGTTCAGTACTAACACTAAAATTCGACAAGAACGCACAATCAGGATCATAAACTCAAAGATAAAGCAACAGCATAAGCAAAGAGCAACCAATTGTTTGCAATAATTACCCCAGTTGCTTCTTAAAGTTTTGTGGCACTGCTAGACCAGTTAAATATTTTCATCCAATAGAAAAATAACAAGATTATAGTTAAAGAAGAAAGACCAAAGAAAACTCACGAATCAGTCATTAATTTATACAAAAAAAGAAAAAATTGAAAACTAAAAATGAGGATGGACAGGTAAACATATTAACCATCATGAGCCAAACCAGAATTCATGAAATTCAAAGAATAAAGGTCCAATAATGAAATACTCAAAAAGAATATAAATATGTATTGTATTCACTGCTTGTCAATAGATGATCTATTCTCAGGCATCTTTTAGTTATAATATTTTCAATGGGAACTCCTCCCACAAGATAAAATATATCACAGTAATTGTTATCATCATCATCATCTGGAAAAGGATGTTCACTCATAAATTATAGCATAACAAATCATTCAAAAAAAATTACCTTTGAATCCTCTTTTCCCTTTTGTGTCAATAGGTCTATTCTTAGCCATCTCTTTAATTACCTCTCGAACTACATATCTGTCCTGAAAGCCTGCATCACTAGGACTCAATTCCACATGATTTGCACTTGACAATGTGGTCAGCTCCAGGTCAATATTTCTACTCCCAGCCTGAAACAAAATAAATTTCAAAACAAATCAGCAGAGAGAAAATAGCACTTAAGTTATTAAGGAAACAAAAATGAAACATCAAATAAACAAGGTGGAGCTTACATCAATTTTCCATGTCTTGTTTTCCACTTTCACCTGCAATCAAAATACAAAATTTTCTTGGAGTTCTCACACTAGAAATTCATAAAACAACAACACGTAGTGTAGTTACAGGTAAAAATCACAAAAACTCAAAAAAATAGAAGAAATCAAATCCCCTTTCTATATAAGTTGTAATTTTGTGGTCAAATCCATGTATAAATTTTCTTTTTTAACATTAAATTTATTTTCTTTCATGATGTTTTTACTGTAAACAAACAGGATTTAAACCCACTTGTCAAATCATCAATTATCAGTAAATTAGTCATCTTGAACTGAAAAAAAAAAAAATTGTTCCTTTCACCTCTCCCAGAAAAAAAAAAATCTCACAAACCCATAATTTCTTATTGCATAAAAATAAGAAATACAGATAGAGAAACCTTTTCAGCGCCAGGGCCGAAAACTTGACGGAGCAAGGCCATGATTAGGGTTTTCTTGCCAGACCCAGGTGGGCCATAGAAGAGTAAGTGCGGGCAATCTTGTTCTGTCACCTAAAGTTTACAGATACAAAATTAAAAACCCTAGAATTGAATTACAGAAAGCATGCAATTGATATGAGTAAATAACGTATGTAATACTGGAGGGGTGAATAAAAAAGAAAGAGAGGGGTGTACGAGTTTCTTGAGATTTTGGGCGATGTCTTGATGGACGATAACTTGGTCTAGGGTTTTGGGTCTGTACTTGTCTACCCACAACATCTTCTTCTTCTTCTTTCTGCTGAGTTCAGAGATTGAGTCGCTCGCTCTCTCACTCACTCGGAGAGAAAGCAAAGCCAAGGCAGAAGTGGCGGGAAAGATGAGGTAATTGCAGCAGATACACCTTGATACTTTCAAAATTATCTCAATACCCTAAAATCAGAATTTACCAAAATTTTCATCAATATCCTCTAAAAAGTCACATGAAATTACTAAACTATCCTTATCTTAAAACACTTACACACCTCAAACAAAACATGGCTCAAACCGTCAAACAGGGTTTTTAATTAAATACCCTTTAATAGTTTCAAAATTATTTAAATACCCCATCCCTTTTTATTTTTCATAGATACCCTAACAAATGTGAGTAAAGTCTGAAATGTCCTTAATAAATGCATCAAATTCACTCAACTTCATTGCTTCATATTTTTTTTGCCCAAATTTCTTCTTGACGTCGAAATTCTCTCAAAATCTCCTAGAATCTCTCAAAATCTCTCATAACTTCTTGCAAAAATGCAATTATGTATTCATTTATTTAACATCCACTCTTTCTTTAACTGATATGAGGTGTATTGCTTATTAAACAACCCAATAAGGTATGTTAATGTTGTTGGGTTTTAAGTTTTTTAATTTTTAGGAAAATTTAGAAATTTTCGTCACATTAATGTTTTATTTTCACCATTTTTTCTTATATGTAGAAATATATGCAATGTAGGTTGTTTTATTATTTTTTTCAGCAATATAACTTATTTATGGTGAAAATGTTTCACGTCGTGCATTTCTTTTGATACTGTGTACGTCATATAATCACTCATGTAGATCGTGTAAGTAATATAGTCGTGTAAATCGTGTAGGTCATGTAAGTAATATAGTCATATAGGCCGTGTAAGTCATATAAGTAATGTAGTCGTGTAGGTCGTGTAGGTCGTGTAGTTACTTGTATATGAAATTTGATATTATTATTTTTATTGTATCATCATATATGGTTTTGGTACGTGTGTCTATTCTCTTCAATTGTGAATAGATTGAGAAAAATGACGAGTATAAGTTCAAATGTTCTAAGGCTAAAGGGATAATGATACCACGATTGACAACATATGTCGATTTGGTGGAGAAGATAGCTCAAGTTATTGATATAGATACTTCAGAATTCGAAATCACAATGAAGTTCAAGCTTAAGACATCTGATCCTATGCCACCAGTTACAATTCAAACCAATGATTATGTGGAGTTTTTCTTAGAGGAAGTAGCTAGTGGAATGAAGTTTAGAAACCCGCTCTGTATTACTTTTAAACGTAGATCAATTTCGGCAGTTCCGGTGGATAGACAACCTTCACCTCGTCCTTCGTGGGAAGAGAGTCATGTTTTCTCCAGCCACGTGCCTTTATGATTTCCTATTCTCAGTTCAAACAATTTTACTGTTGCAGATGAATCACCAATTGAGTGTTTGCCTACTACGCAACCGACTGACGAACAAGAAGCAGTTAATGAATTTGTGACTGGAGTTGATTGTTTGGATGAGCCATCATTAGCTGTTGATTCAGCATTATGAGATAATACTCCAGCCACTATAGGTTCAAGAATCTCAAACAATGCACATGTGCCCATAATATAATTTACTTGCTAGTAGCAGTAATTTTATGCATAGCAACAAATATAAATTCTTAGCAAAAATTAAGTCTTTAAACAACTAAGTTATTATAATGAATTAACAACAATGAAAAAAGTCGTGTAATTTTGAGGTCGTGTAATACATTAAGTTCATGTAATCGTGCAATACATTAAGTTTATGTAATCGTGCAATACATTAAGTTCATGTAATCGTGCAATACATGAAGTCGTGTAATCGTGCAATACATGAAGGTCGTGTAATACACAACCTTGAATCTTACATAACCTTACACGACCAAATCGTGTGTTACATGACAAAATTATAATCGGCACAATCCATAAATTTTTCCACAATTTGCATGCAGCAAAACAGCTAGAAATTTGTTTTCGAACATGTTATGAGAGACCCGCAACTAATTAATTTATTTTTTCAATATAAAACCGTAACTTTTTGTTTTTTTCCTTGAATATCAACAATAAAAGTAATTACAGGGAATTACTTACCTCAACTAGTTACATTCTGACCATTTTACAGTAAAGGATCAGCTCTCGCCGGCGATTTAGCGATGAACTAGGCTTCTCTTTCTCAGTTGTGGCAGCTTCCCCTTCTCAGGCTCAATTTGCTTGTGTTGAAGTTCGATTTAGCATGTATGGAGAATGAATGTTTGTTTGAGTAGAGGTGATGCGGTGAGGGAATTGCAAAGGTGATGCTGGTTGATATTCGATTTAGCATGTATGAGAATGGAGGATGAATGTTTGTTTGTTTGAGTAAAGGTAATGAAGGGAATTGCAGCAGATATGAGTGTTTGTTTGTTTGAGTAGAGGGAGGGAGGGGTGTTGTCGGTTGAGTTGAAGTGTTTTAAAATGAGGATAATTTAGTAATTTTCTATCAGCTTTTAAAGGGTATTGATGAAAATTTTGGCAAAATCAAATTTTAGGGTATTGAGATAATTTTTAAAGTATGAAGGTGTATCTGCTGCAATTCCCTTGGCTCAAACAAACACTTATACATGTTGAACTAGACATCAACGCATGAGCAAACCGAGTTTGAGAAGGGAAATCTGCTACAACTGAGAAAAAGAAATTTGGTTCGTCGCTGCACAATCGACAACGAAAGCTGATTCTTTGCTACAAAATTGTTGGAATCTAACTACTTTAGGAAAGTATTAACTTTCTTTTTTATATTTAAAAAAAATTTAGGATCTTCTATTGTAAAAATGGATTAAATTAGTTGTAGATCTCTCATAACATATAAATTTCTAAATGCTTGCTCCATGTAAATGGTGAAAAATTGATGGATTGTGCCGATTATAATTCGGTTGTGTAAGATCATGTAACACATGATTTGGTCGTGTAAGGTCATGTAACACAAGATTCAAGGTCGTGTAATACACTCATATAATACATGACCCTCAGTCATAGATGACATGACTTTTTGTATTATTACGTGATCTTGAATAATGTATCACGACCTTCATGTATTACACGACTTCATATATTACGCGATTGCACGACCTTAATGTATTACACGACTTTTTCATTATTCATTAAAATAATTTAGTTTTTTAAAGACTTAATTTGTGCTAAGAATTTATATTTGTTGATGTGTAGAAAATGTCAACGAAAATTATTAAAAAAAAAAAAAGTGAACACATAGTTGTATTTGTGTAAGAGGTTATAAGAGATTTTGAGAATTTCGACAAGAATAGACTTGAGTGTAAGAATTAGGAAGACAATAAAAAATAGTAGATTTTATGCATTCATTAAGGGTATTTTAGATTTCATACACATTTGTTAGAATATTTATGAAAATAAAAAAGGGAAGAGGTATTTAAATAATTTTACAACTGGCTATTTAATTAAAAACCCCGGAAAAGATTTGGAGAGTTTGTGGAATTGGAAACTGGGGGAAAGAAGGCTTTATTTTATGTTAAGAGAGTCTGGAACGTACACGTGTCTTTGATGGTTTTCCAACGATGGCATAAAATAATGAAAATTATATAAGAGATTATGAAAGGAAATACGAGCATGTTATTTAGATAATCACACATCCCGACCCACCTTTTTCTGTAATCCAGAGTTTTTCAGTAAGACTTTTTATTACATTAATTGTGATAGACATTGGTAGTTCATTAGTCCCATTGTGCATTTTAGTAAATCAATAAAGTTACCTATGGTTACATAGGCAAAATTATCAACTAGGAGAGTCTAAATGTCCAAACTTAAACGATTAGAGATTTTAATTATACATTGTTTAAATTGCAAGAATTCAACCAGCTGCCATTGTTCTTATTTCATCTACAATTTTTCAGCATTTGTTGGATTAGGCAAAAAAATCTTGAGTTTATCTTTCGCGTAGAAAGGCTAATTTCTGGATTAGGCAAATGTATTTGCAATCACATCATAGAAGTCCAAAAAATGACCTACCACGAATCTTAGCAATGTTTGCATTGAATCTAAAGTAAATGCTTTTCTGGATCTTGAATTATGAATTTAAAGAAACCTGAGAATATATACGCCTCCAAAAGAGTTTATGCAAAGGCCTTCCGTGTTGAAATGGACAACACTGCATCTTTATGAATATTGCCAGAGCAACATAATAAAAGAACCAATGACATGAACCACTTTGATCCTTTCACTTCTCAGAAGCACCAGAGAAAATAGCCCGAGTAAGGAATTAGCATTGTAATAAATCATGATGCTTTAATGATAAGGCTCAATGATACGACAAAAATTTCTACATATTCTAGCAAGATGTTTTTCCCCACACCGAAGTTATTTTTGTGGTATGCAATTTTCTTCATAACATCTGCAACACGTCTGTCGCGGTGTCGCATTAGGTTCCTTTCTCTCCCGAACAATCTTTTATGAGCACAAGTACCGGCTTTCACGCATATGTCACTGTGCAGTCCCTTCTCACTCCTAAACACACAGCAAAGTACCCAAAAACCGATCAGGATCACTTATTATGAGGAATAAAATTTGTAAAGTCAATTAGAACCAAGTTGTGTTTCAATCAAATCAGGCTTTCATGTACATGTCATTGTGCAGCCCTTCTCATTCCTAATTGCACAGCGACATAAGCAAAAATGAAGGGGATAAGCTCACATGCACGTGTCGAACAATCCAAATGACTTTTTGATCCTCGTACCCTAAGAAAAGTTCTCAATGCATAAGTGGGATGTGCATGCAAGTATCACCAACACATATGTGCACAGAGACACAGAGTGCATACAGCATACATGTTGCATGGAAAGAGATGTGCAAACACACAAGACCAAGAGAGTAGGTCATACCAATATCATCATGGAGGCTCTATCAATTATCATTTGCACCATAAACTAAGGGGACCAAATGATTCCTTGTGACTAAAACTTGATATAATAAACTCCTGATCCGACTGAAGCCTCCATCAACTATTGACTGCTGACTGCTTTACCACTGCTCTTTTTTGTCCTGTCTTTGTTACTATAGGGCCTGTCTTTTGCAGGGCTAGCTGGTCTCTTGAAGACCTTGACCTTCTTGTGTGGAAGTACGGTGTCCTCTGAAGAGCTACCTTTTGGTTTTGGGGAGCCTACAAGTTTATCTGAAGCTGCAGCATCTTTGGTGGGATCACCCGTAGGCAGCTTTACAGGGGGATTCTCTGCATCTGCTTCAGGAAGCAGTGCTTTGCGGCTCAGGCGAAGTTGTCCCTTATCATTTACCTGTCTCACATACCAATACAGAAATTCTTAATAAATTAAAGCAACTTCCACAAGAATGATATGTGAGGAACAAAGAAAAGCAGGAGATGCTAGATCCAAGATCATAGATAAAGATTTCTACGTTAACCTTGTATTAAACTTTGCAAGTTTTACATCTAACTCAGATTTCATAACTGATGTGGAAGGCAATAAACAGGAAGGGAAGATTCCGAAAACTAGGTGTTATTCCATAGATTTAAATCGTTGTCACAGCAATAGGGATAAAAACTGGCCTACTGATTATTATTCAGCATATGAAAGAGGACAACTATTGGTGGAGACGAACTACATACATTTCAATACATATCCTCAGAGGTTTAACTGGTAGCCACAAATTTGGAAGGCTAGGAAATAGGATTTAAATAAATATTGAGCCTTTCCCTTTTTGCTCTTGTTCATTTTCAGTTTCTTCCATTTGTCTTTTATGAATTCTGGATGCACATCTTTATCAGGAAAGTATCAAGTGGTCAAATGATTGGAATAAGCTCACACAAGGGTAATCTTCAAACTGGAGAGCAAAAAATAAAACCTTAAATATGGAAAAAGAAATGTTCATGCAATAATGATCCATTCTACATCATAGCTATAATTTATGATTGTACTTTTGTGAATCTGAGCAGATAAGAGACAGAAACTGCCAAACCTCAATAAGTTTAACATCAACAAGGTCACCAACTTTCACAACCTGTAATTGAAAAAATAACAAAATAATCAATGTGATTTATAGATCTTTCTTAGCTAAATACAGAAATCATTATTATTTCAATAATGGATGTGATAGATATTGTTCTAAAAAAATTGACGTGGATAGATAGACAAATTAATAAAAATTAAAAAAAAAAAGGAAGAAGCAAGGGGAGGAGGAAAGAACACTGCTTACATCTTCCGCCTTTGCAAGCCAATTTGAGCTCAGCTCACTAATATGGCAAAGTCCCTGCAGGATCAAAACATGAGAATCTTTGAATTTCTCCTTAGTTTTCTCATACTCCGTTATTAGATTACTTCATACTTGCATTTATACTTGTTAATATAACATGTTCACTTGACACATTTAATGCATACAACCAAGGTGTTTGGTTCAGATTATTCAGAAAAGCCAAAAGAAGTAATGCAGCCTCTATTTGACAATGCCTCATGAAAAATTAAAAACAGAATAACAGGAATAATATGATGATTGATCAAAAGCTTTTGAATCTCAACTTCTATTCTTCTAATAATTTGAATCCTGCCAACTAGCAGAATGTATTTTGTTCCGAAAACAGAATTTCAGAATGATTGTGAAACGCTGCAAGACAAAACAGGGACCAATTTTTTACCACCAAAAATTGCAAAAAAGGGGGAACAGGAAAATTGTTTTCAACTTGTGATCAAAATAATACCTCACGCCCAGGGGCTATCTCAACAAAAACTCCATAAGGAGCAATTGATTTGATCTCGCAGTTCCTGATTTAATCAACCAATCAAAATAATAAATATGAAAAGCATAAAGTTTCCAGAAACAAAATACATAAATGAAAATAAGAAAGTCCCCTTTCCAATCTTCAAGCAAAGCGGTTGTATTTTTATAATGTTTGAGCATGACACCCTTCATTATGAAGCATATCTAATCCAAAGGTTGTAAAAACTTTTGCTTAATAATGAAATTGCATCATTTAAATATGTATGTTGGACAATTTCCTGGCAACTTGAACTCTCCGGATTAATGGTTACTCAACAAAATATCAAGTTAACAAAGTTTACTCAAAATAACATCAGCTTGTGTTTGTATCTGCCATCTATTCATCAAACTACAAAACAAAGATGGGTTTGTGTTGGGGTTCATGTCTGTTTGGTGTGTAGGAACTTTGACAGGTATACAAAGGGAGGTGAAAAAGTTTAATCACTATTGTTATGTTTTATCTTACCACCTAGGCTTTTAGGAACAATGACTACCGAACACCAGGACATTCAAGTTGGGAAAACGAGAAAGGTCACCAGAAAAGAAAAGAAATACCTATAAATATCACCAACAGTTGGGACCATTGTTAGATTACTAATAATGGCTTTGGACTTCTCTAGACTTGACAAATCCTTTGCAGTAATTTTTACCTGAGAACAGCATATATTTCAGAAAGTGCAGAAATGAAAAGATCAAATAAAAAAATCTCAAGGAAAGATGGGGACCATAATCTGATCTTACAGTTCCGTCATCTTCAGTGTCAATAGCCTCCACTCCAGTTTCTTCGATAATACTCTTCACCTTCTTCCCACCAGAACCAATGATAAGGTTGATTTTCTCTGGCTTGACCTATAAAACATTATTATATTAAGCAAGGAGTATATTTATGTATCATAGACATGATACCAACTGACAAGCAATTAATAGGATCCTGTAAACAAACCTTCATAATGTGAATCAATGGGGCATGCTTGGAAAGACTATTGGAAGGGGGAGGTGAGCATTTCAACATTTCAGCTGAATCATTAAATAGAAGTAAAAAGTTAGTCGAGAATTCATGACTACGTAAGGAGATCATAATAATTATCAACACTCAAGAAAAATACAATTACTAAGGTTTCACAGACTGGACAAACAACAGAGAGAAATGCTCCAAAAGCAACATCGTGAAACAGTAACTGTAATACTTCCAAAGTTCAATGGCTCGGATAGCAACTTGATAAGTGACAAATCTGTTAAAGAACTAAGGGGTGCTTTCAATGTACTGATATACACAGTTAATACCCAGTAAACAAAAGATCCATATGAGCCAAGAAACCTAGAGGCCATCCTATCCAGTATACAAGTCCTCCAAGGATCAAAACCAACAGAAATTCAACATAGCAATCTCAAATACAAGCACAAGATGTTTCAAAGGCTCACAATTTTCATTTCAGTTTTGTATAAATATATGCCTAAATTAACTAGAAAGATATATTTCAGAACTGTAAATCTAATTTAAAATGATTTCCACCAATTTTACAAATTATTATAAATGAACATTACAAAGATATCTGGGTTGGAATCAGGACAGACAAGGGCAAAAAAGCAGAGATGCAGGGTTAAGAAGTTAGCATAATCAACCAACCGCATAAAGTAGTTTGAACTCTTTAGAATCATAAACTAAAAATAACAAAGAAGTTTCCATATATTTCTTTCACATAAACTAATAAGCCCAGATATTTTCAAGAATTTTAGAAGCAAATGTTGATGATCTTTACCAAGAATATGCCTACGGCCATCCTTTGCCTGTTGAAGTGCCTTTTTCATAACAGGTAAAGTAATCCCTCCTACCTGTCATAGAATGGTCATTACTTATAATTTAAGATTAGCAGATAAAGTTAGCAATGTCCAAGAACACAACCACCAAGCTTTGGGGAAACATAAACCTTTATGTCCATCTGAAATGCAGTTATTCCATCTTCATTTCCAGCAACCTGAGATTATCATTCTAAATGAGCCAAAACAGCTTCCAATACTTAAAACTATTAGCATTATCAAACCCCCTAATTTAAAATATATCAAAAAGATAACAAAATAAATGCAAGGAAATATGACCTTAAAATCCATATCCCCAGATGCATCTTCGGATCCAGTTATGTCAGAGAGAATTAGCGGTGTTCCATCTCCCCCAAATTCGTCAGTGTCTAAAACCATACCCATTGCTACTCCAGCAATTGAGCACTTTATGGGAACCCCAGCATCTTGCAATGCCAAGCAACCTCCACAAACAGATGCCATGCTATTATGCAATGAAACTTGAGTTAGTATTAAATGCTAAAATCTATTCAGAAAATGACTTCAGATGCAACTATAAAATGAGAGGGGCAGCAGGGAAGTTGAGTGTCCATGCCAAAAGTATGAATGATATCAAAGGCTTCAAATAGATTCGAAATACATACACATACTAAGATTTATCTATGTAAATGTTTTTGCTTTAAAATGATAAAGAAATTTGAAGGAAAATAAAAAGAATCCACCTTGAGGAGCCATTGCTTTCTGTTATGGTACTCTCCACACGTATAGTATAAGGAAAATCGTTGTCAGAAGGCAACACAGGCTCAAGAGCTCGCTCTGCAAGCGTTCCATGACCAATTTCTCTTCTACTGGGTGCTCCAATTCGCCCAACCTCACCAACTGATGATGGAGGAAATGAGTACTGAAATATTATATGAAAATGCAAATGATAGCTGTTAGCATTTTGGAAAAGGTTAATATGTTGAAAATAAAACGACAGATTCAGTGGCAATAAAGTCAAAGAGACCTGAAGGTAGAACCTCTTCACTTCATCATCACTCTCAAGGTTGTCTATTCTCTGTGCCATTTGTTTATCACCCAGCGTAATCACAGCCAAAGACTGAAAATCATTACAAGGTATTAGACAAACAAATGGAACAATGACTGCATAAGGATATGCACAATGTTCATAAACTACATAGCAGGACATGGTTCCCAATGTTATCTCTCAAGACATACAATAATCAAACCCAAACTGAATGCTGGCCATAAAATGGACAATTAACGGTGGCTAGATAGAACATGACTGATGATATAAGATCATAGGTTAACCTAAGACAAACAAGGAGCTGACCTAGCAGTATGAAATAAGCTTGAAGGAACAGAGAACTTGGGAAGGCACGTTCAACTGCACAACTAGAGACGAAAGTGCAGGAGGGTAAACACCAATCATCATGCATACAAATTAGATTCAGTTTCTATGAAGATTTTGAATAATTCCCACATCAAGAAACACAGTGATCATGCTTTTTAAATAGGAATAACAGCACAAAACAAACACACCATGAAAAGGACGTGGTCAATAATTTCCACACAGACCCACATACAAGACCGTACAGCAGCAAAACGCACAGATATAAATATGCAATCACACACACACACACACACATACTGCTCTACTTTAAACCTGAGTTTCTCCACGCGTGAAAAGTGCACTTCCGTGTGCTCTAGGAAGTAATCCACATCTAGAACTGATTGGACGAATTCCATCTGCAAATCGTCCATCGCTTCTTCTTCCTCCCTGTACCAGTTCCAAAGAAAGAAAATGAATATCAGGGATGAACATACTCAGCACCAGTCATTTTTAAATGAGAAAAGACTTTTTTCCTGTGGCAACAAAGAGGGTTCTGACATTTAAATACAGTGCATCCTTCAGAAGTTATTGGATCAATGGGATAGTATTCATATGGAGAATGCAAACATCAAATACACTATGCCATGTTGAGGAAGAACTTGAACTACAATAACATGTGAATTCCAAACTTTAGCACGTACTACAGGAAAAAATTCAAAATAAATCAACACCCTCAAATGCACAAAACATCGCAAGCGACATTGATAACAATAGCACTCTTTGAGTCAAAAGAATATTTAGCGGTAAGCAAAATAAAAAATTCTGCTTGCCAAAGGAAAGCTGAATTTCAAATGCTACAAAAGTCAGAAGTAATTTAGCTTTCTAATAACTATAGGGAAAAGCTAATTCAGTGTACTGCAATAGCGCAACAAGAGATCCATTGGATTTTATCCAAAATCTAAAACTACCAATGGAAATTTTTCACTAAGATTTTACCGACAGAAATTTTGAATACCTCCACGATACGCCTTCGCAGGAATTTGGAAGTAACTTCTTTAAATACCAGCTTCACATCTACCTCAGAAAACAACTAGCAGAGACAAATCATGAAAATAGAATAAAAAGCTTAAGTGACAATATGACATAATACTTCAATGACAGAGAAGAAGGCAAGCAAAAGTTCATTCATAGGATGAAAATTATTAAATACTATAATTTATCATCAAGGCCAATCATCCGCTTAAGTTGGAACGGAAAGTATAATTGGAATTTACCATGGGTGTGGATTTCCTTGACTTTGGCTTGATGTGGACATCACCTTCATCTACTTCACCATCCACAACAACTTCCTCATCCTCATCTTCATCCTCAAGCAGATCTGGTATTGTTTCAACAATGCCTACAGTTTCATCCTTGCTGACATATCCCTTCTCAGAAAGAATTGTCAGAACTTTTTCTTCCAATGATGAAAGGGCCTTTCTTCGAGGTATTTTGTTCTTAATTTGTAACACTTTCACCAATTCCTCACCAGCAATTTCCTGCAAGCAATGCATAACAAATATATTACTACTTATTATTCTTTCGTAATTTACTTTTATGAGAGAGCATAAAATTGCAAAATTAAATTTGAACAATGTCTCCTTCAAACATCCATACATAAAATTTCAATAACAATATCTTCTTCAGGCATCTCATACTGATTATTTTAAATGCTTCCATAAACAACTTCCTAGAAGCTATACCATTCAACAACATAAAATTTAAACAACAATATCTCCTTCAGGCATCTCATACTGATTATTTTAAATGCTTCCATAAACAACTTGCTAGAACCTATACCAGTCACTTCTGGTACATTTTGAAACAAGTATGACACTAGTTACTTCAGTATGATACATATGTGTCTCAGCTATTAAGATATGAGTCTCACTTTAATAAGATGCCAACGCCACTAAAAGACAAAAAAAAACACACACACAGAGTTCATAATGCAATGAAATTCTTGTTTTTTTTTTGGGGGGGGGGGGGGGGGGGTTGTTTAAGCGGCATCATCATTTTATTAAAATGAGGACATCCTCAACGAAGAATTGTTCAATATATAAATATCTATTTAGAAGGTTTTTTATCTCTAAGTTCTGAAGACTTGAGTACAACAAACAGATTGAGAAGAGATGAATTTTTTAAAAATTTTTTTGAAGACTTAGAAGTGTCAAAGGCTTGTCTTCTGAAGTTTGAATTGTCTTCTTTATAGACTTTCTTGATGGCCTTTGGCATAGCAAGTGTCCTTTGCTGTAGCAAGTATCTCTCTTTTTTTCATGGCTACAATAAAAGACACTGGTTCATTTATTATTAATCAATCATTTTAAATATTCCATTCTCTATTTTCAATTTATCAATTTATTTAGTGCTATTATTTTGTGTATTATTATTTTAAGATTAATATTTTAGTGCTATTATTTTGTGTATTATTATTTTAAGATTAAAATTTTACGTGCATTTTAAATTTTGCATTATACGATCCTGTTTCTTTAATATCAAAGACAGTTTTTGATCCGAGGACGTGGGTTATGGACCCACCACGCTTCCTTGCTTGTGTGTTTGTTTGTGTATAAAAAACTAAACTATTGCTACTCATGAATCCAAAGAAAGAGGATGCATGCTTAGGCAATAAAAAAAGAAGAAATTATACTTCAACATGCTTATATAGCTCAGGAGGAGGTAATTTGATTGTGTCGAGCATTTTTGGTTTACCACACATCTCCACAAGAGCCTTCACCTCATTGGAAATTTCCCGTACTGCATCCTGATCAAAAGTAGAGAGTTCGTGTATCAACTTATAGAAGGAAAAGCTTAACCATTGCCACAGTTTCATTACATTTTTAGAACATTAAATGAGCCCAATATTATAAAAAAGAGAGGGGGAGAGAGAGAGAGAGAGAAATCCTAGCACAATAGACTCGACATGTTAAACCCCTTATTTCAAAAGCTGGAGATGCCGCCGCAGGGGGGGGGGGGGGGGGGGAAGCAAAGAAACAAAGAAAAGAAAAATAAAATAGAAACTAGCAAACAAAACAAAAGGTAAAACCTCCATATGTTATTCTACCCAAGAAAGAAAAAAAAAAAACAAATCAATTATGAGTTAAGTAAACCATAAACAAAACATTTACCCGCAATCCTATATTTTTTTCTTACAAAATTAGAATTTACTTGAATATGGTAACTTGGATAAAAATGTGAAACACGGCAGAATAATTTGTTCTTTTAGTAAGGCAATACAACTCTTTTGTAATCTATTTCTCATGAAATTAGGATTTACTTGAATATGGTATCTACATATAGACAAACAAAACGGTCACACTGACTTACCCCAAAAAACAAATTACTCAATTGTATGTTGTGCATCCTTTGTAAAAGAAAGCACTTTTAGCTCAAATCCATTATAGAAGAAGATAACACAACAATGAAAGGTTCACTAATAAACATTCAGAAGCCAACAAAAAGACCATGAAAACAAATATTGATACTGCTAAGTATAGAAATAAATAAGTATGGAGGAATTTTTTTTTTTTAAGTAATAAAATCCATAGTTTGCAGATACAGCAGCAGATTGATATAATTTTGCATTTGGTTACAAGCATGACTTTCAGAAAAACTAAAACATAACCAGCCTAATATCCAAATAGCAGAAAAGCAACATACTTAGGTAAAAGAACAACCTGCCCGACTTGTACTGCTTGAATCAACTTCTCTTCCGAAAGAAAATCACAATAACCCTGCAATTCAAAACTTTCTATGTCTCTATCAGTATTATCAAGACAAATTACTCAAGCGTAGGTTTGTTGAAACAGTAAAGTGTTGCACCCAAGTGGAATAGACCTGTGACCTCACCATTCATCCCACTTGTAGGGCAGAAGAGATTCCATTAGGCCCAACCACCATTGGCAAGAAACCAAACAATCGTCAATGTTGTGTTAAGTCAGAAAGAGCCAATATTTCACAGCATTCACCAGTGAGAAAAAGTAATGTGAAAAATGGAAGTTACCATAACACCAATTGTGCTCTTGCTCAATTTTGTTACAATCCATTCTCAGATTATGTATTGAACCTTCAAAGCATTCGGTGTACCTCAATCTATTTAGGAGGTCGGACAACTATTTGCAACTTTATTTTCACTATATTTAGCACGAGCTGCTGACCATATAAATTATCGGGAAAAACTCCAATAGTATCATTCACATGATCTTGGAACTCATTTCCAAAAGTTGTGATGAATACCCAACCTTTACGAAAATATTATATTTGTATGATAGAAAAAAGAGTCAAAAAAGGAAACAACAAAAATGGTCTGATTTCCTTCATCCTGTCTCTCCATCCTCAGATCAAATTGAGTATTCCTAACACTAGCACTGACTAGGTTATAGAAACTGGAGTGTATTCCAAAATCTAGCTCACCCTCTTGCATCATCTACAGATTATCCAACTCAAC
Organism: Citrus x clementina; assembly: GCF_000493195.1. Taxonomy (NCBI): domain Eukaryota; kingdom Viridiplantae; phylum Streptophyta; class Magnoliopsida; order Sapindales; family Rutaceae; genus Citrus; species Citrus x clementina. The sequence continues at coordinate 41,835,153 of NW_006262339.1, forward strand.
TGCTGGCCTTCTCTATTTTCAATTAATGTCTCTTTGTAGTTTTGTATCAACAAATCAGATCAAGCATGAAGATCCTAGCATGTACTTATTCATCATGTTGTTTACTTCCAGTCTCCTAGTGCACAATTGTTTTCTGCACACCTTCCATTAGCACAATTGTTTTCCGCACACCTTCCATTCATATAATTTAGCAGACACTTGTTTGCAAACTTAGGTAGATTATCCAGGTGAGCTGAAATGTGACCTCTTTAAACAACTAAAACAAGACTTGTGTGACATGAAATAAAAATCTCCATCACTGCATTAAAACTAACATTCGAATTAAAAGCAAACCTCTATCATCAATATTGCATCATCAGAGCCAGCCAGCAACAAGTCCAATTGTGAGTCTTCCATCTCTTGGGTGGTTGGGTTCACAATAAACTTGTCACCAACTAGACCAACTCGAACTCCCGCAATTACTTTTGAATTTGGCACCTCTGAAAGAGCACTGTGGTTTCAAAAGATTACAAATTGAAAATAGATATTCTACTGATTCTATATATTTGCAAGAGAATGGCACTACATAAGAGTATGATCAGACTTACACCGCTATTCCAGCAGCTGTGACTGCCAGAGCATCAGGGAAATGCAGACCATCATAACTCAAAACCTGTAAGCATTAGGTGACAATAAGAAAAGCAAAATGAGCTATACAGATGACAGTGAGGGACACCATAAGTCACACTTACTCATGGATTATATTTTCACAAAAGCCATTGATCAGTTAGACATATTGTACATTACAATATTACATCATTAATATACTTGCTTTCAAGTTTCTTATAAAAATAATAAACAACAAATTAAGTGAGCACTATTAATGCTAGATAGAACACAGTGCAAGACTGGATGGATCATGACGGTGATAAGATGCATACAATATAACCTAGTCGGCAAGTATTTTAATTATGTTGGCATCAATGATATAAGGGTAAAGTATCCCAATTCCCATTAGATCAAAATACCACATTCTTGTCATTTTCACCATGGGAATGGATGAGAAATTTTGCTCATATTGAACCGGTAAAAACTTTAACTATTTGGTCATAGATCTGTAACTTATCAATAAAATTCATTAAAGAATGTTAAGATACCGAAAATATAATAATACATCAGTTTTTAACTTGTTTATTCGATCACGTGAAATTTATGTTTTCCTTCTAAAAGGAGACAATTCAGTAAAGGAAATCTTCAAGAGAGATACAAAAGAAGCATACCCAAGAGAGTATCTGAGTTTCATGGTAAAAGCCCTTAATCAAAGTTGGACGAAGAGGCCGATCAATCAATCTACAAACAAGGACCTATATGCAACCAAATAGAGACAAATACATAAAGGGAGAGATGATGAATACAAAAATTATAAAGGTATACAATAACCATCAAGTCCAAATACCAAACAAGATACCACTATGTACTTCAGCAAAGCATCAAATGCTTCATGACTTCTTTATCATATCATCATAGCCACTATTGAGCTACATAATTCCAGTTAGCAAGTTCAACCAATAATGGGTATCAATAAGAAAATTCTTTTCACAGTTGCAAAGGGCATCTGAGAAATCTGAGAATTTGAGAGAAAAAAGCACAAAAATGTAAATGATGATATATTTTAGGAAACGCTATGATCTCTAACGTTATTCTTTACATAAAGTAATTATATTCTAATCCTCTAGTAAGCAAGTATCCTAAACAGATTACTGGTGGTCTCAATCGAAGTTGAAAATGTAAATTATTATGCTCTCCCTAGGCCAAAGATACTAATACCTACAGTTACTGTTTGCACATGCAATGAAAGGTAGAAAATGGAACTTAAAGGAAGGCCAATTATAACAGCAAAATATATAGCCAGTGTGACTATTCAAATGCAATAGGATAATCAAAGAAACACAGTTTATATATATTTATATAAATACATATATAACCATACCTGGATTTAATAAAGTGCTGAACCACCCCAATATATGTACGCACAACAGCAAACAATTATAATGGATATACAAGCGAATATTAGAGATCCAAAAAAGGCTACTTTAATAAACTTCATTAGGTTGTTTAAACATTATTTTGCTAGAAAAGCAAAAAGTTTGTAGTTAACTCTTAGCCAATGAACTATATTAGAGAGGCTAACCTTAATCAAAGTCAGTTTGGCTCAATATATCAGTTAGTTAAATATAAAAACTTACTCAAATAGTTCTGATAATTCGTATACGCAATATACTAAATGATCACATGGTTTAGAGGGCCCACTGCATTATGAACTATACAAAAATCTATCTACTCTGAATAATGTATGCATGCATGTTTTAGTTTTATTAATATATGTGCCAGTGTAACTATGTAGATTAGCTGTCAGAGGAGACATGGGTTAGCTCTATGATTATATTAGCTGTCAGAGGAGACATGAATTAGCTCTATGTGACTCATGAAACACCATTAACTTTCAAAATTCTATACAGAAGTTGAACAAAGATCCCATTTATGACTTTTGCGGATAATTTAGCTCTCTTTCATTTTTGGACACCTTAAGATTTACAGATAACATAAAAATGAATCCTTCCATGCTTGCCCTAATATAATATTTACCAGAAAATTAAAGCCACAACAAAAAGTGAGAGTAACAACAGATAAAAGAATACTTTTGGATGGCAATAGTTGTACCTCATGATCTTTTGTCCTCCCTTCTCGTTTAAAGAAGCCACCACTAAAGCAACATTGAATTAAGCATGAAAATAAGTCTTATTTCACAATTATTAAGATTAAATTAAACAAAATAAAAAAAAGGTAGGAAAGCACGGCAAGATGCACCTTGTCCGACCTGCTGCTGAAAAACGCTCTTGATAATTCACATTAAGAGGGAAAAAATCAGAAGGCTCACTTGGGACATCAGCCAAACAAACAGACGTGTAGATTATCTGCAAAAAGCATTAATGCATTAATTCTTTTTAACTATTACATTAATGCATTAGTTCTATTGAAGTAGCATTAGTTCTATATAAACATGCCAAAACCATTTTTTTTTCCTTTAAGAAACATCTGGTTAATATTCAGGATCTTAAAATCAAACTCGACTTTGGTAATATGAGTAAACTTACAAATTGGCTCTTAAAGGTCCTGTTGTATTAACCTAGGTTCCTAATATTTCATAAAGTAAGCTCTCCTTTCCCTTTTATGTTATTTAAATCCAGCTTCATTCTCACAAAGAAAGGCAAAGGAACAGTTTTCCAAAGTCAGCTTTAGAAAATATTTCCACCACCAGCAATGATCAGCTTTCATGACCATTTAACTGTTGTCAGATCTTTTTATCTCCATAACTTCATGTAAGCATACAGTGACAAATTTCTAAACCAAAATGGTTTGAATAAAGCTCCATGGATATCATTTTTTCAGTGGTAAAGTTATGACATTTTGAGAAATCTTAGAATGACAATCAAGTTACAAAGATATTAACAAAGCATACTTTCAATATGCATAGTATACGTTTCCTAAGTAAATCCCTCTAAGCAAGTGAGTACTAACAGTTTCTCCATCTGTCACTGTAACAGCACCACTAGCTTGTCTTCCCATATGGCCAGTCTCAACCAGAATCTACAAGAACACAGCAAATAGTTTAAATCAGGAGCATACTCTGGTACAGCTTTTCCTAATAAAATCCATATATGAAGTGATTAAAAAGGAAGCAAAAAAGAAATCATGAAAAAGAGAAAGCTTTAGGTCCATATGGAATTAAACTCTTTTAACATGAGACTTTTAATGGGAATATTATTCTCCAAAACAAAATAAGTTACAGCTACAGAGAGACACAATTTCCATGAGGCAATTGAATACCCAAAACTAATTTACAGTAAGTATCATGATTATATAGCATCCACCTGAAATTATTTAGAGAGAGAGAGAGAGAGAGAGAGAGAGAGAGAGAGAGAGAGAGAGAAGGATAACAAAAAGGTTCTCTTCCAAGTGGGAGCTCTCCTCGAATACTTACAGTAAAAAAAGATCAAGCTTCTAAAGCTATTAAGGCTTTCAGCATAAAGATAAAAGAATCTATTGATGAAATTTTAAAGGAGGCTTATTCATTTCATTTTACTATTTCAGGGATTTTAGTTCGATAGAATGATTAGCGTTCCGGCAATGTTGCTTTAATGTATTTAAGGAAACAATCAAACAAATTGTGGGAAAACTCTTCAGTTCTTAATTCCTCATTCAATTTGTGTGAAAACTGTACATTGCTTGATGGCAACCACCAAAAAGTTAATCAAAGTACATCTTTTTCACTCACTATCATCTCTTTCACGGCTCAAAAGTCCTACAAGCCAAATTTGGAGCCAAGGAAACTATGGTTATAATGTGAAATATAAATGTACTGCAAGTGTTCAGTAAACGCGAACTATAAATATATCTTCAGCTTTAACACGAAATTCAAAAAATTCCAAACCGAAATAACCATATGTTAGACCTACTTGTCTGTCACCGAAAGGAATTTTGACAGAAACCGGTTGGGGAAAACTCGGCAAGGCATCGCTCAAAACCGGTTCAGAAACTTCCGGTCCGGTTGCTGAAGCTCGAACACTAAACCGCTCGCTGTACTTTCTTCTTGATAAGAGCAGAGAGAGAGAACGAAACTTGGAAGATTTTTGTGAAGTGGAGAAGCGAGGACAATTTGAGGATAAAGAAAGCTTGCAGCGAGCGGAGAGTGAGAAATGAGAAGAGTGTGGATAGCACGGCCTAATATGTAGGCCGCCAGGGCTTGTTGCTAACATCTTGTTTTGGCTCTTCACTAACTTTGCTTATTGCTACTACGACAGAGAGAGAGAGAAGAGAGGAGAGAGAGAGAGAAAGAGGGGGATTTTATCCGTTTCGATTTCGAAGGCGCGCACAGAGAGAGTAAACGAGTAATGGGTGTTTGTTGTCGTTGGGTAAGTGAAGGACCGGGCTTGGGTTGGGCCCGGGCTTGATCTCTGTGCCGCAGTTAGCTTGGGCTTAGACATGGGCTTGATCCTTCGGCTGCATTTAGCTTGTAGGCGCCCCAGGTTCATTCTCAGAAAAAAACAAATAAAAATGTAATCTGAATAATTTCATCCAATACTACTGTTATTATTTAAAAAATAGGGACTTTATCTAAACAAGTTTTTTTTTTGGGGGAATATCCATAAATACAGCCCCATGTGGCTTGGGCAAATATCAAATGGAAGTTGAGGCTAAAAATCCATCGGAACAAAAAAATTAAAATAAATGTAACTATTAATAGTAAATTTTTAAATCAATTTTTATTGTTACATTAGAATCTCTCTACAATAATTTTCTATTCACCTTCCTAGAGTCATAAAAATTATGGCCCTAAATTGGGTCAGTGATAAATAAGAATAAACTTTACTTTATGGTAAGTTTTATGGATATTGTCTTGAGTAACTTGCTTTCACGTAATAATAAATATTTGAAACATGTATATGTTTAAACTCCATATTGTAATAAATTATAAGTTTTCTAAATTTCGTCTTGAATAACTTGCCTCCACATAGTAATAATTATTTGTATATTACAAAAATATATATGTTAAATTAAATGTTTAACATGAAATAAAAGTTTTGCTAAAATTGTTTGAGACAATGATTTATTCTTTAGAGTTATTACCACATCTTTAAACTTGCAGGCATATAACAATTCACTAGTATAGACACCTTGTTGAAGCCAAAACATTTCTACCTTGTCAAGCATGTTTAGAGTTTCATGTAATTGACACACTCTATTAATTAATTATTAATATTTTATCTCTATATTGCTTACACTAAGGATAACAAATTCAAAATAATAATTTTTGAACTAAATATCTACTAAGTTATAACCTTCTTAAAATAATAAAATTAATTGGTTTTAACAATGTGAGTAGATCGAAGTTTTACTATATATGAGGTAATATATAATTCCTTTTACTTCAATATTCAAATGAATATGAAGATTAAAAGGTTGTTATAAGCTTTAATTTATTCCTAATAAATAACTCAATTAGTGTGGTCTCTTATAATGAAAACAAGAGTGTTGTATTTATATGTTGTGTTAACGAAAAGTCACGAAGGGTTCTATATGCTCAAAGTCATATTTATCTCTCAAGAATTTTCCCTCAAGGGATAAAATTATAACGTTAGGGATGTAGTGGATAATTAAAAAAAAAAGTTAAAAATCTAATTACTTAAATTAAAAATCATAGAGACCTAAAGAGTCCAGATCATTGTTACTGCCTTCAATTAAAAAAAAATGTTAGTAAGCATCAACCATTTGGTGATTTACTGTTGATAATGTCATTTATTTGAAAAATGTTATTTTTTTTTTATGGATTTTCTTTGCACCACACAGCAAGTTCCTTTGACTTTAAATAGAAAAGAGAATCTCCAAGTTCTTGCCTGCGTGGATAAATAAAAATGAGAAAAGCCAGCTTTGTAATATATTTTATATGTATATTTGTAACACTATTTTATTTTATTTTATTCTTTTACACAATCTTATCTTTTATATAAACTTTTATTTCATTTGATACATGTCGATAAATAATTTTTAAAAAAAGTTTGATGAGAGTGGAAAATTCTATCCTACTAAATACTAATTTTATATTTTTATAATTACTCGAACTCATATTACCTCAGGCATAAATTACATTAACAGTCAATTACAATCCAAGACTTTTATTTATTTTCATCAATGCATACAGCGGGATCCCGTACCATAAAATTATTATATACTCATTCTAGCAGCTATTATACATTACTTCAGATATATAATTTATTTTTTAATTATTGATTAGGATAGTTAAATTATTATTAACAACTATCTTTAATTATAGGGAAACAATCATTGCACCACATTTTCTTTTGCCCTAAGTTGATCCAACCACCACAAAATTTTAACATGTTCTCTGCACTACCTTTCTTTTGAAATTTGTATCAATTAACTATTTTTGCACTAACACCGTTAAATAATTAAAACGAAATAATAATTTTACCCTTAAATAAATTAAAAGACCATTTTATCTTATAAACGCTTTGAAAAATAAAAACAAATATAATTATAAAAATACCCCTAAATTTAAAAAAATAAATCCAAAATAGAGGTGTTCAGTTGATTTTTATTAAATTTAGATTTTGTAAAATTTTAATAATTATTTTTATTAAAAATTTTATTAAAATAAGTGAATTTATTTATTAAAAAATAAATCCCAAAATTTTAATAATTTAGGGGATTTTTATTAAATCCCAAAATTTTAATAATTTAGGGGATTTTTATTAAATCCCAAAATTTTGTAATTATTTTCATAATTATAATTTTTTATTAAAATAATTTTTATTAAAAATAAAAATTCTACTTTTTGGATTTATTTATTTATTAAGTGCAGGGGTATTTTTATAATTATAATTTTTTATTTTCAAATCTTTTATAAGATAAAATGATCTTTTAGTTTATTTAGGGGTAAAATTGTCATTTCGTTTAAATTATTTAACGGTGTTAGTGCAAAAATGACTAATTGATATGAATTTCAAAAGAAAGGTGGTGCATATAACATGTTAGAATTTTGTGATGGTTGGATGAACATAATGCAAAAGAAAGGTGGCACAATGATAATTTTCTTTAATTATATAATCCTGATCTAATGGGCGACTGCATATATGATGATTGTTCATTGGCGAAGTTGTGAGCCCCACAACACAACTCTACCGATAATAAATTACTACGCGTGCACTTAATAATTCCTTAATCATTAAAGTTTCTCAGCCCCATAGGTTGGTCTTTTGGGCAGCAGTTTTCACTAATATATCATTCCTTAATTATTTACCAACAAGCGCGTAAATCATCTGGTATGCGATTGTTCTAACTTAACTAAGGTCCTTGGTTTGAAGTTTGAGAATGCAACTACGTTAAATACTTATTGGGAGATCTTGCCGCCCTAGTGGTCCTATTCGGTTCAAATTTAAATTAGTCAGAGCCTAATGTGATCTTTGGATACTAGATGATTAACACATGAAAGAAAAAAAAAAGGTTTCTCAGCCCCATCTCAAGTTCTTTTGTCATACTTCAACTAGCAAAAGCAAGTCACATATGCACATCATGCGTAGCACATTCATAATGTATTAAAAATGGGTTTTGGTACAAGTCATGCACACTATGGTGCACGACATCGTGCATGGCAAGCCATGATTGGAAGGCTCTGTGTTATGGGCTTCAGAGGCCACCAATCATGGCTTGCTACGTGCTACATCATACACCATAATGTGTGTAACATCTCGCACCATAATGTGTGCGGCTTCATGCATTGAATTAGTACTCGATTAATAATATATTCTATATCTACTTTCTCGAACATCAAAGTGATAAAATGAATTGTGATTGTTCTAAAACATCTTAAAATTGTATACTATAAATTTTGAATTCAAATCCTACCCAAATGAGTGTAAATGGAATTTAATTTTCAGTTAAAAAAAAACATGAAAAGTATATTAGTGTTGTGGGTAATGCTATTTATACATGAAATTGCACATAAAATTGTACACGATCTTAAAGAACACATTTCATTACAAAGCAAACTTATTTACTTTACTAATTTTATCTCTGTACAAGTGTACTCACTTTATTTGTCATGTGTACTCACTTAATTTTTGTGCACATCTCATCTGCAAATAGTCTGTTCTTAGTATTGCAATATTGTATGCTTCTTGCTTATTCTAGCAGGCAGAAACTAATACATGCATACATACATATATGTATTTATATTCATATGCATGCATATACATGTACACACACACACACAAACCTGCAGTTACACTTGTATGCAGCAAGATTCAGTTCGTGAGGTCAGGCCTCATCATCATTTGCTGATAAAGTGGCCGAATTTTTCCTTGGCTTGTTTGATGACAAAAAGTCAACAAATCTTGGGCTATTACGTGAACTGAGAGATTTACTGTTATGTATTGCATAAATTGTATTTTGTTAGTTTTTCAATAATGTTACTAAGTTACAAAATTTTGACAAATGCATAAAAGGACCAAAATATTAAGGTAATTATGCACAACTTACTTTTTCTCAAAGACAAGTTAACTATGTTTGGAAGTTATGACTAAGGGTATGTTTGGTATTGCTTGGATTCATAAACAGGCACTTCTTAATTAGATTTTGAAATGAGTGCGACTATTAGCACCCTGTAACTTTCTTCTCAAACCCCTTTTCTATCAAAACATACTTTAATTCCCAAAATATAATTTTCCATTTTTTCAGTTTTTTTAATTCAAAAAGAAAAACAATTCAATTTTTTCCAAACAACTCTAAGTACAAATATTATTTTTATAAATTTTTGAATTATTAAATCATACATATTTTACTCAAAAAAATCAAATACATGTATGAATTAAGTAGAATTAAAGTGAACTCAAATAGTTGTTATTTATTTTTTAAAATTAAAAATAAGTTTAGAAAGTTTTGTAAATTAAAAATAAGTTTACAAAACTTATTATTAGAAAGTTTTGTAAATTAAAGTGGAGTCAAATAGCTATGATTTATTTTTTAAATTAAAAACAAGTTTAGAAAGTTTTGTAAATTAAAAATAAGTTTACAAAACTTATTATTAGAAAGTTTAGAAAATTTTGTAAATTAAAGTGGAGTCAAATAGCTATTATTTATTTTTTAAAATAAAAAATAAGTTTAGAAAGTTTCGTAAATTAAAAATAAGTTTACAAAACTTATTATTAAAAAGTTTAGAAAGTTTTGTAAATTAAAGTGGACTCAAATATCTATTATTTATTTTTTAAATTAAAAATAAGTTTAAATTAAAAGTAAATTTTGTAAATTTCTCAAGAAAAAGTTGTTTGTGAGGAAACAAAAATTGTAAAAGACTTTGGTGTAGTTGTATGGGTGTAAAGAGTTGAAAAGAGAAATATAATAGTATAACTAGATTTATTTTGTTCTTTAATATAATTGCAATAGGAGAGAGGTTTTATAAGGATTATAGAGGGGTGTCAATAGTTCAACTCTTTTGAAATAATCAATTTTAAAAATAAATTCTTAACATATTTGGTAAGTTTAGATTTTCAAACAATTACTTCAAAAATAATTTGTTGAATATGTTTGGTAAATTAATCCCAATATTTGGTGTCAGCTTATAATGACTAAAATATCCCTATTTTATTAAAAAGGATACTAATTTTAGTACAAATTCAATTCATTTATTAAGTAATTACAAAAAATAGAGCCATTCTTTCTATAGAAATGGTATGCATTAATGGAATTGTTAATTATGTAATAAATAAAATAATATGTATTAAATAAAGAAAGAGTGTGTGCCTCCAAGTGTTAAGAGGAAATCACGATGAAACCTATCAACAGAACCGATTCACGATGACTAACCACCTGAGACTTGGCCGCCGTTTACCAGTCTAGCCATTGGAAGTGGTGGTGAACCAATGGTTAGCTCCATCTGAATGCTGCATTGTGGTGCATTCACGGCCACCGTCCCTTTTTTCCTGATGAATAGATGTATGGGTCATTCGATTTCGAGTATGATAATCCCAGTACTGTCTTAAATAGAGAATTTTCATAGTCACCGATGATATTGCCGGAGCGTTCGCCGGTGGCCAGAGATTGTTTTCCTTTTTTATTTTTTATTTTCAATAAAAAATTATAAATATTAAAAAATTACTTTATTTTAGTGTAGAGGTATATTTGGAAGTGAACTATTAAAATGAGGATATTATTGGTATTTTACGTTACAATATCATTCTTTATTACTTTTGTCATATGTAATTTTTTGTTTAAAGCTCATGTATGTACAAAATTACACGTGATAAATAAAACGAAGGCACTTAAATAAAGATAAAAGTAATAAGGCAAATAAGTTTATTATATTTTAAAATATTTTTTATCTTCAACAATTATATGTAATTTTGTTAGAGCACAAATACATGTAGTAAACTAGTACACGATGTCGTTGATGTTATGTCAAAGTCACTGCTTAGAATTTCTCTTCTCATGGCATTGCTGAGGAGAAATAATTTGTACATTTTCTTATTAAAATCAAAAACAAAATATAGGGGGTCTCTAAAAATATAAAAAAGGAGGGCAAAGCGCAAAATGTGTGCCGGAGAGTCGGTGGCCTGGTAGGGTTCCAGTTCCCGCCATTAATCCGGCCAACAGTCATCGTCGACAGTTACCCACCCAGCACTGACAAAAGCTTCTTCTTTTATTTTTTCCCCCCCGATCCCGTTCTGTAAAAAGTCATACAACACTCTCTAGTGCGCACATTTCACATGGATTACACCAATCGCAACCTCACTGGTAATTCCCTTCCTTTTTCCTCATTTTTCTGTTTGTTTCCCGAGAAAATTTTGGCTAACTGAAATGTAATTAAAAAAACTATCTTAATTTTACTGCTTGTGGGTCCATTTAAGTTACTTATAACGTTTATTATGCATGATATTTTTATACTTTCCTTTGGTTGATTTCTGTTTGTTTCTATAGAAAATGTAGGGACGAGACGAGACAACTTGCAAGTTTTTATTAATTTTTTTAAACTTCTATTTAGTGGGACCTCAAAGGAGCTGCTTTTTTGGTACTGTGCCTCACAGTCGGCAAGAAATAGGAAATAAATTAGAATTTTCAAAAGGATTTGATGTGTGGGACCTACCAAAATAAGTTCTAAACTTAATTGTACTTCATTCTGAATCACTTGATGAGACCCAGGAGAAAAATAAGGTATAATTTGTAGACTGGGTTTCTGGATAAGGGGATTTAGATGATACCATGTTTTTTTAAACCTTATGTTGGATTAAGCCTGATAAGTTACTGTTTGATTACGTGTATATGTGTTGAGTAGGGAATATTAAATAAAGAAGATGAAATGAAGAGAGTGGTGACTTCTTTATGTCTTATGTCTGGAATCTTGATAAGAGCTCGACCCACTTCTAATATATCATTTATTTAATAATCACGGTTATGGATGTGGTTTGTTGGTTAAGATTTTCTTAGTTGGCAGGAGACGATATAAAGAATGATTGTAACTTGGTTATATAATTAAAGAAGGGCATTACTGATGGATCTTCAATCATTTTGAGATGAACAAGAGGAAGCAATTGGAACTTGTAAAAGAAATTCACTAGGATCGGAGAGATGTTGATTAAATTGGAAAATACTTATTATAGAAAACACTTGAATTTGGTTACTATTCTCATGAATGTAGTACCGTGCTTCTTATGGCTGAATTGTGCCTTGACTTGTGTGTTAATTTATTTAAAAACTTGAACCTTTTAATTTGATACAGATGTGGAACTATTTTGATAACTGATCTGGTACTAGCAAGGCCTTTTAAACATGATAACAGAAGGTTCTTGTTATTGGTGTTATGCTGGTCTAAAACGTTACAATTAGAAAGCACGTCTATAACACGAGAAGATAGTTACAAGAAGAAAACATGTGAAGGACAATTGCTGATGGATTATTTTTTGTTACCAGACAAATGAAAGGGAAGTGACTGGAATTTGTTTAAGAAATTCATGTAGGAACAGAAATATGCTGCTTAATTTGGAAAAAGTGCTTATTATAGAAAAAATTTATATTCAGCTTCTAAGAGGCTTTCTTGCTAACAGTTAGATTATCCCCTTGTGGATGTAGTAGCATGCTTCTTATTGGTCCCATTAGCTGACCTGTGACCTTGATTTATATTTTTGTTTATTTGAAAACTCGAAAACCTTTCAATTTTTTATTCTGATTTGATCTGATACTAGTAAGACCCTTAAATGGAACGACAGAAGATTCTTGTTGTTGATTATATGCGGGTCTAAAACATGTGAAAGGCAGAGCAGTTTCTTAAATCACTGTTATTGCCTTTCTTCGTACCCGATAATGAAATTAAATTGTTTCATGAGACACAGAGACTGGTGAAAGTAGCCATGATGATATGGAAGTTCAGCATACAGAAATTGATTAGTTTGTTAATCAAGGCTCAGTAATAAGCCTCTTTATTATGTCCTTTATGGCTTTGTTCATTTATGTTGAACGAGGTCAATAACATATTCATGTGTGAAATGACTAGTTCTTTTTTCCTTTTCTGTTGTCTAGCAACCATTGCAGAGGCTTCATGAAGTTTGAGCCTGACTACCTAATGTTGCTTATTTTAGGATTAGATTTCTGACAACTGCTTTTGCTTTTAAGTTATTAAATCCCTTTAGTCAGGTGGATATCGGCTCCCAGAACGTTAGTTTAGTAATCATATTCATTCTGTTTGGAACTTGTAAAATTCTGGTGCCAAGAAAATAAAAAAATTGTCCTTTGTATGCCATGCTTATGAAATTTTCTGTGACAGAACTTGGTGGAATAGATGAAGACATGAAGCTCCAAATTCATTGTTTGGAGAAAGAGGCATACAGTCATGTTTTGAGGGCCTTTATTGCTCAATCCGATCTCCTTTCATGGGTATGCTATAGTGTATATGATCTCTTACTTTGTAATAGTTTCCTAACTGCAATTATAATTGTCTGAATTGCCTTTATCTTGCTGGTTTTATTTTGAATTTCATCCTTATTGCTGTACTACAATCACCAACGGGTCCAAATCCTTGTCTAGGGTAAGGAAGGGCTTATTACCGAGCTGAGAAAGGAACTTAATGTCACAGATACTGAACATGGAGAACTTCTTGTAAAGATCAATTCAGACGAGTCGATTAAAGTGATAAGGTGTTTGTAATTCTTTTCCCTTTTATTTTCTGTTTTTATTTTTCTGTTATTCTTCTTTTGATCATTACGGTAAAGTAACATGTGGATGATCTTTTCAAAATTTTTGTTTTTGGCACATATGATATAGGGAATGGCGGAAAGGTGCACAGCAACCTCAAGAATCACTGTATGGTAAAGCGAATGCTCCTGCATTTGGTCCTAATTCAGTAGGCAATGGTCTTCAGAAAAAAGCAAAGACATCTCATGCTTCTATATCAAAATCTGAGAGATATGCGTCCCATGGTGTACCTTCTTTAGGGACACAATCTTGGAAATATGTGCCTCATATTCAACCTTCTTCTGGAACTCTTCCTTCTCCTCCAGTACCTGTAAGTAGAAGTTGTGTAAGCTGAGATGGGTTATCATTTTGCTTCATTGTCTGCTGAAACATATAAATTTGGTGGTTATTAGATTGCATCTTTGTAAGGATAGTTTATCCCGCAATTCCTTTCAAAAGATGCCTCCTGGCAAATGCAAGGCTAACAAAAAACTAAAAAGAACATTAAGAAATTTTTTGGGCTCAAAAGAGATCTATGTATTAAAGCATGATTTAGTTATATCGAATCAAATAACTATTTAATTCATTGTATTGAAATGAAAAGCATCTACTGGCTCGTCCATTTATTCCTTGGGGGTGAGTGGAGTGAAGGTTACAAGTTTTGAGTTATGTGAAGAGGTTGCCAAAACTGAGTTTAACTCTTCTGTACTTTAAGTATCTTTTAGACACTTCAACTTCGGACACTTTTTTTTTTTTTAAAGTTGATGTGTTTGTGGGGATAGGGACTTTGAGATGTTTAAATTGCGGAATTGCAACTGACAAGTTTTCCTGATTTTGATGTTATATTCTTCATATGGGTTGCAAGGGGTCAAACACTGTTTATAAATTTAAATTTAAGTGTACTATAGCATTGTTGTTGGTCTGAATTTGGAAGAATTTTACAGTTCTCATTTCAGCTGGTAATTAAGGCAAAATATATAGGAATGATCTGCGTGTTTCAAATGATGCCAAAGGTTTGGGCCTGTTCTTTACCACAGAGTTACTCAGTTGTTCTGTAGGATCTACTTGCCAAAAAACATTTGTGTACTTGCAACATTATCGGATGTATACAATTTTGAATTTTGGTTCTTAGATATTGGTAATGAGTAATGATACACATTCTAATTTTTTTATCCCAGATTTCATCTCAAATGATATGCCATTCATCGATTGATTGTAATTATTTACAAGATCCAAGTGAATTAATTGTATTATCCTCACTAACCAATTGATGAATGCCACGTCATTTGCGATAATTTTTTTGGGATAAATAATTTGGGATGTGTAGCGCTACTCTATTGGTAATTGTGCAGTGCCAATGTTTCTTTGATTATTTCCAGGTACAATTCAATGATGATCAACAAGGCAATCAATTGGCCATGTTCTCATCTGGGAATCCTGAGCAGTGTTCTAGAATAGTTGGTCCTAATTATCAGGCACCACCTGATGGAAAACGAAAAGTACTAGTGAAATCTCAGGCAAAGAAAGGCTCTAATGCACCTGATGTGAAGAAGAGCTGTGATATAATCAAGATCCGTGCAACAGATAAGCTTATTCACTATGTGAGGGAAAAAAGTTTACTTTTCGTCTTTTACGAGTTACTTAGGTGTTAAAATTTCACTGGAGTTGGTGGTTAACTAGAAACATGGTTTCTAGATTACATTTGGATATTTGGTCTTGCATCACCTTTTGAAAAGCCACGGTCTATCTTGTACAATATTTCCACATCAACTTTTGCTCAAATTTTGAAGTTAGTTTTAGCATAGTTATGTCAGCCACTCAAGGTACATGAAGACATCTTAAACTATGCCACTATAAAATTACTGGCTGTGGACATAAAAATATGTGGTAGATATTTACATTACGGTAAAGCATGTTTTCTAAATCTAGATGCTCAACTTACCGAGGAACCCCTATACTGTCTACAAGATGTCCAGGCAATGGACTGAAGGGAACTGGTTATGAAGAGTGACTTGAGATTATAAATGCTTGTATACATGCTACATGCTAATTAGCATATATTACTGGTATTGGTTCTCTTGAGAATTTCTTTCTGCTGCAATGTCTGAATCATTTGCTTCTGGCAGGTTGAGAGGACAATCTATGGCACAAAAAATCCCAGTGCAGGTCAAGTCGAGAAGGCAAAATCAATCTTAAGAGTAACTTCTAATTCCTTATTTAAACCAATGAATTTGCTGTTACTCTGTTTGCACCAATTGTTATACTGTTTGATAAAGAGCTTCAAGTTGACTTCTTAAATTGTAGCAATAATTATGCTTTATGAATTTCAAAATTGGTTATAGGAGCATGAAAGAGCTATCCTTGCAGCACTCAATAAACTTGATGATATTTCAGATGGGGGTGAGCCACTTTTTCTCTATAATCTCAGTGATGTTCGCTTTGTCTTGTCTACCTGTTTAGTTTATGGTTGTGTCTGAATTTCCAGATGATTCTCCCAATGAACAGCAGCAACGCTTGTCCCACAAAGAGCGTCCTGGAAATGTGCAGGGAATGGTGGCACATCATAACTTTTATAGGCCGACTGGTACATTTCATGGCTATCAGAGTGAGGGTTTTACTCAGATACCCCCTGTCAGAATGGTAGTCCCTTGCATTAATGCACAAGGTGATGAAGTGACCCCTTGAGCACCCCTGTACTTGAATGATGTAGATAACAAAGCAGATGTCATCATATAGGCTGTTAAGTTTTAAAAAATGAAGTAGAATGGTGACTGTAGTACTTCTCTTTTGTTCTAGGAATTTTTGATCAAGCGTGTACTCCTGTTGTTCCAGTATGGTAGTGGCATTGAAATCACTGCCTTAATCGCTGGCTGATGACAACTGGAAACTAACCATGATGTATCATCTTAATCTTTCAGTGCTGACTTACGACTTAAATAGTTAATGTACCATGAGTTAAAATGCTATTAAGTTCACTTTCCACCATAGTGCAAGGTTTCACCAGTAGGACACAGCCGAAGAATAAAATATGGTTGTTGTCTGCTGACCTGCATACATAGTATATGCAGGGCCACGCTGGTAGCCTAGTGGGTTGGGCACGCCAAAACAGTGTGCGGTGTTTTATCGTATGGAGTGCTATTTTCTGCTGATTTCATGGCTTGTCTGTTTAATTTTTTTCGTGTATCGCATATCTATGATGATGTACTTACAACCGGATTTCCACTTAGTTTAATTTTGCTATAGCACAGCTAAGAATTCTACTTTCACTAATTTGAAGGATATATTATATGTACTCTTATTTGTATTCAGATTCATTTAGTTCAATTCTGCAGCAGAACGGTTTAGAATTTTAACTTTGTTGAGGGATATATCTCTGCATTCACAAATTAGTAGGAGGAACTCCACTTGTAGGGGAGGGGGAGGGGGAGGAGGAGGGGGAGGACCGAAGGAGGAGTCCCAGCGCGCACGTGTGTGCTCCTCGACCATGGGATGCAGAGCCGTTGAAGGCGGCGGGAAATCCATTTCAATGTTTCTTATTCATTGCATTTCATTTCAGGTCATGTCAGTGTGGGCTGCTGGTGGCGGTGTTGTATTTGGCATTTTACCAGTCGTTTTCTCAATAAATGTGCACATTTTTGGAGGCTAGCGGAATTAATAATTGAACGGGTGAGGGAGAGTAAAATTGCGAACTTTTCTGGCTTTTCATTTATGTTAATTTTCTTGATATTTTAATTTTAGTTTTGAGTTTTAGCAGTTTCGTCAGCAGGTTTGCCTAATTCTTGAACCTAAATTATGCTCCAGCACACATGTAATTGTGATAATTGACCCATAAAAATATTGCTTATCAAATAAAATAAATTTCTTTCCGGGGCGTGACTGATTTATTAATGGAAAGGAGACGTATCCAGACGTGATGCTTTTGATGTTTGAATAAAAATGCATGCAAAGGCTACTAGCGTTTGTTTGGTCACAGATAGGGATCAGACTACGGTGTAATTGTGGTATCGTGCCACAGTTGCATCTAGCTGTTGGATGCACTTAAATTGGTAGGGTACACTGGCATTCAACGGCTGAATATAACTGTGGCATGGTACCACAGTTGCACCACAAATTTCCCCCACAGATAAATACACAACTCTTACTCACACAAATCACCATCACATTGAAATGAACAAGCAGAACAACTTGCCCACGAAAACTTTCCAATACTTAAACACTTGACATCATTATTAGGAGGGATTTTGATCAGTGTCTCTAGTCCAAAAATACCCTACAATGCTTTCTAGAAAATTACCGATTCTTCACGAAGCATTCTCAGAATTCTTTTTTTTTTTTTTTAAGTAGAAGTTATTATTATTGTTGTTGATGATGTTCTTCTTCTTCTTCTTCTTCTTCTTGTTTTCATTACAATCTAACTTTAATTTTTTTTCTTAATATTATACAATCAATTCCAGAATGATATAAATGTTGGTACAAAGGCTAATTTTTTAAAACTCAAAAGTATATAATTGAAGCTTACTGAAGCCTAATATAAGAAATCACTCCCACAACTAATGGAAAGACTCAAATTCTCCGCCATAAAATTGAGGGAAAGAGGTGTTGGCTAACTTAACCAACGATTGTTATAATTTCAATCAAATTCTATGCCGTAGTATTTTTAAAAAAAAAAAAACTAATAGGTCCAAAATATCTCTCATTTTCTCTCTTTGTTTGGGGATTTGGATTTAAATGTGCTTTTATTAGTTACCAAATCCACATAGGGCCCGTTTGAGATTATTTTAGAAGGTTTAAAAGTGATTTTAAAAATTTAAAAGTTAATTTTAGTGTTTGGTTAAAAAAATCAAAATCACATTTGTAAAAATCAGCCTCTCCTACAGTTGATTTTGAAAAACAGATAAGAAGTAACTTTTAAATTTTGATTTTGAAAATCAATTTTATCATTTAATACAATTTCATAAATATCTTTAAAATTATTACCTAAACCCAGAATTATCATTATTCAAATTGGAAACAAAATTAATATTTTAATAAATTTTTATTATAATTCATCAATATAAATTTATTAATATCAATTTGTTGGTCAAATTATTATTAAATTTGTTTGACTATATTATAAATTTAATTATCAATTATTTTAAGATAAAAAAATAAAAAAATCAGTATATTATAAAATTTATTTTTAATAAAAATTATTAGAATACACAAATCAAACTGGCCCTTAAACTGATACTCCAAATCCACAATATCTAAATATGATGCTTTCATGATTTGTTATGTTATCTGCCTCTCAATTTTGATTATTGCTGGATGCTTCCTGCTGGGAAGCTTCCTCGGATGTAGTTTATAGAAGTACATGATATAATTAAAGATTGGAAGCTTATACTCAGTGATCAAAAGTGAAAGTTGCTGCTATTTGAGGTTAGAGCATACGAACTTTCCCAGAACCTCAATACTTCATTTGTACCGTCTGCGATCATCAAAAGGAATGACCAAACAACAAACATCTTTCCCACTAATCTCCTCTCTTCTAAGAGCAAATCATCTTGTTGCCTGTTGGCTATTTTAAAACGATCAAAGACTACAGCGAAATCCAGACTCTATAACGAGCCTAATCACTATCCGTTTTTACTCATCTTGCCAAATAATTAGTAAGATGATGTGACTTTAGGTCCCTATCGGTCTATGTGTCTTAACTATGCCGCTAAAATTTATTAAACATTGAATTTACTTCAGACTAGCGGGACTTTCCTTGGCCACATCATGTTGCTGCTATGTAAACTATTGAATGGAGTAAAATCATTTGGAATCATTCACTGTGAATGTCTCATGCTTCTTCTGATGTACTTATATGCATATATCCAACGGAGGGCCAAGTCAGAAAGATACAATTCATTCCTCAGAAGTTCTAAAAATATGGACTCCGTTACTTGCCAATACCTACATCTCTGAACCTTAACCTTTACAAGTTTCTTTGATGGCTGACCAAAGTCTCAGCGTCATCTCAAACTCCAAGAAACTCTCACTTTGCCTCAACATCTCTTTCGTCTTCCTCCTCTCTTTCTTCCTCAAAATCTCAATCTTTTCCGGCCAAACCATCATCACTACTCAATCTTTAGCCTCTCTCTCTGTGCGGGGAAATAATATTGGCGATGGCTGCGCCGGCCTCCACGACTATAGTGATTATAAATCTCGGTGTAAATATGTCACGACTCATGTTGACTGCCAGCCAAAAGGTTATATAAACTACCTCCAAATCTTTTACTGCACTTGCGGCCAGTTTCCCATTCTTGGCCATTTGGTACTTCTACTCTGGCTCGTTGTTCTGTTCTATTTGTTAGGCAACACAGCTGCGAGCTACTTCTGTTCATCACTAGAAAGCTTGTCCAGAATCCTGAAGCTCCCTCCTACGATCGCTGGAGTCACTCTCCTTGCTCTTGGCAACGGAGCATCTGATGTTTTTTCCAGTATCGTTTCCTTCACACGATCAGACGATGGAGACGTTGGCCTAAATAGCGTCCTGGGCGGCGCCTTCTTCGTTTCTAGTATTGTGGTCGGTGTTATAAGTATATTAACAAGTCGTAAGGAGTTTTCAGTTGATAAGCCTAGCTTCATCAGAGATGTCCTCTTCTTTTTGTTCTCTCTTTGTGCCCTTATTCTCATCATCGTTATCGGGGAAATCAACTTATGGGCTTCCATCTGTTTCGTTTCGATATACTTGATCTATGTTTTAGCAGTTTCCGCTTCATATATCTACCAAAGGAGCAGAGATAGGAAAATGAGCCTATTTGCGGGATCTCCTGTTTCGGATAGTTTGTTTCTGCATATTCAGGATGATTTTGAAGAGAGGGCAGTACCGTTAATCGGTTGTGTAGATGATGAGAAACCAAATCATCCCGTGGAGAAAAACAACTTGCAGGAAGATCCTGAACAACAATGCTTAAGGTTCTTTAATCTTGATTCATCGTTTTGCTATTACGTCACTAAGCTTTTGATTGTTTTGGAGTTACCTCTCTACTTGCCAAGAAGGCTGACAATACCAGTCGTGAGTGAGGACAAATGGTCCAAGACGTATGCGGTAATTTCAGTAACATTGGCACCACTTTTACTTGCAGCACTTTTGAACACACAAGGGGAGAAACATTTGGGTTCGGGGATTAGCCTAATAAGCTACCTGGGAGCAGCATTCGTCGGCATCATCCTCGGCAATCTTGCATTTCTCAGCACCAAAACATCTTCCCCCCCAAACAAGTGTCTGCTTCCTTGGCTTGCTGGTGGTTTCCTAATGAGTGTAACGTGGACGTACGTTACCGCTGAAGAATTGGTATCTTTGCTTGTTTCTTTAGGGAAGGTACTTGGAATAAGCCCTTCAGTTTTAGGACTAACAGTTCTAGCATGGGGCAATTCGCTTGGAGATTTGATAGCAAATGCTGCAATGGCAATGAATGGTGGTCCAAATGGAGCTCAAATTGCCATATCAGGCTGCTATGCTGGTCCTATGTTCAACACATTGGTGGGTTTAGGCATCTCACTCGTTTTCTCATCATCATCTCAATACCCATCATCTTATTTGATCCCTAAAGACTCTTCCCTTTATGAAACAGTAGGGTTTCTAATGGCAGGCTTGCTCTGGGCACTTGTAATTTTGCCTAGGAAGAACATGAAGCTTGATAAGTTTCTTGGCATTGGACTTTTAGCCATATATTCTTGCTTTCTTTGTGTTAGGCTAGCCAGCGCTTTTGGTTTTTTGAAACTTTATTAAAATTACTGGTCCAATCATCCTATGGGTCTTTGTATTTTTGTTAATTATACACAGTATTCACGCTATCCTAAAAATCAACACGCAAACATGCAAGTTGGTTCTCTACGTTTTTGTTGTATAGCTAAATTAAATTTGGCCATCTGGCAGCTACAATCATTTTTGGTATGTAGTCTCTTTCTTTTGGTCTTTGTCATCGTCCCCAATTAATGGAACAGTTTATGTGTAGATTGTAAGAGTAATGAGATAACAAACACATCAATTACACTAACCTAACAAAGTCGGCCATTATCCAACTCGATTCCGTCTCTTATAATAATTATATTTTATAGATTCAAACGTCATTCATAATTTAACATTGGACAATATCAATATTGATAAATACAACTTAATATGTCTATCGAGATCTTAAAATTCAGGCTAATACCAAATTATATATGTTTATTAAATTTTAACGCAGTGGGTTTGAATTACAGTCTTACCCATTGAGTAATTAATGACCTAAACTTACATCCATATATATATATATATATATATATATATAGTTCAATCATATGATTTAAAATTAAATATAGGTCCTTGAAATCTCCGGTAGAAATTAAAATTAAAAATTTAATATTGAAATCAAGGTGTGTTTACTTACTGAAGCGGAAGTAGAGAGTGTAGAGTCGTCTCACTTCAGTGTTTACATATTTGTTTTTAAGGATAAGAGCATGAATTTCACTCTGTAGGTCTCACCCACTCTTAGCAGTGGAATTTTCACTCCCATGAGGGGAGGTGAGAGTGGGAATACCCACTCCCACCTCTTCATTTTTTACCCTTCACTTTAAATATAGCATAATTATATTTATTAAAATAAATTATTAAATATAATATAATATAATTATATTATATTTATTAAAAAATAATGTTACATTTATTTAAAAATAATAATATCATATTTATTTAAATGGTATTATTATATTATTTAATAATATTTAATTTATTAAAAATAATAATTTACATTGATTCTAAATTAAAAATACTTAAAATAATATTATTATGTTCACATAAATTAATAATATTAATATATAAAATCTTATTTGAAAATATAAAATTAGTATTACATTTATTTAATTTTAATAGTATTATATTTATTTAATATTAATAATTAGTAATAATAAATATTTTATTCTAAGAAAAAAATAAATTTTGTACTATATTAATAATAATAATATTTTGTTTTTGTTGCTCTTATCAATAATTGTTAATTTACATAATTAAAATTAATTAAAAAATTATTATTATTAATTATTAACTTATATGATTAAAATTAATTATAAAATAAATAATTTATTTTAAAAATATATTTTTTATTCACTTTGTAATTAAAAACTATAATTTTTTAAATAAGAATAAAATTATAATTTAAAATAATTTATTCTTAATTTAAAATAAAGTAAACACATAAATAGAATTCTAATTCTTATTCCACACTTTCATTCTAGTGTACGTAAATAACATATTCCTACTCTTTCTACACGCCCCCAGTACCCAAATTCCCTCGGGATTCCCAATTCAATCCGAAAAATATGCGCCACCTCAATCACAAAGGCGAAACGTTTATATCCTGGCTGGCTTATTAAGTACAGACAGCATATTCCATCCAGCAAGGCCATAAAAGTGACCAATTTGGACTCCGGTTTCTGTAACTATTGCTATTGAATGCAGCCAAAACGTTATCTTCTTCTCCAGTCTAGTCTCTCATAAATGATTGATGGATTGTTGCGTGCTGCAAATTGATGATCATTCTCACTCAAGAGTCTTAACTCCCAACGTTTGTTGAATCCCCAATGGCTTACAACCGAACCGGTCGAGTCCAGCCCGTTACAATCTGTTGCGTGCCTAAATCGCACGTTGAGTTGACCTATAAATCTTAATCTGTATGAGGGTATAGATATCACGTCGTTTTCATACATGCATAATTGTCCAGTTTGAAGAGCAAAAAATTGAGTTATATTAATATTGAATGATTGCATTATGGCCGCAATGGCGGATTTAAAAAAATAATTTACCGAAGGTTAAATTAAATAACAGTAAAATGTTAAATTGAAACTTGAATAGATAAATTTTTTTATAACATATTTACAATTATTCTCTATGCGATTTCATATTTTGAAAACGTTGTACAATAAACTCATTATCAACACTATAAAATACATCTTTTTTCTACATAAACAATCAAATTATCATTCATCCATTCATCTCCCATCCAATTCTGAAGTTTATTCCTCATAAATTTCATTAATGAAAATGTTCTCTCTACTGTAACTGTAGAAATTGAAAAAACAGTGCTTATTGATAATTTGACAAGGATTATTTAAAAATTTATTAATTTTTCTTTTAAACAAAAAAGAATAATTGTTTTTCAGTGGGGCTGGTCCTACATTGCATCCACCCCTGATTATGGGGGACGAGGAGTTTTTTTCACAAACTTCCCCTACATTTTTATTTACTGATAAGTGAAATTTTTGCATATTAGCCAACAATATGAAGTGTCACATTATGGACAGTGCAAGCAAAATAAGTGTAAAAGAACATGATAATTATAATTTGCATAATTTTTTTCTGTCAGCTTTACAATTGAACCCATAGTTTCTTGGATCACATATTGGAAACAGAGCTCTAACAGAGCAGTTGATCACCAAGATGAAACATGCAGAACTGGACTTTCCCTTCAACTTAGTAACACAAAACTTCTTCCAACATATAAAATCAATCCAAAAAAGCTTCCCAATCACAGTAAGTTAGTATCTATATATACAAGTAGAACAAGTCTGCCACAACAAGCCCACATGATGCCTGTCAACAACACCTTGTCCCTGATCGTGGCCCACTTCCGAGTGCCAACAAAGATGTAACCACCAAGCAATTGATTGTAAGCATCGGTGCACAGCTAATTACATTGCATCCAGAACATTTGCTAGACAAGGCTATTTATGATTATGGCGAAATTGGAGAGGACCAAGTGTTTGAATCAACCTGAGAGACATTGAGATTAAGTAAACAGCCAGTAGCCCCCCTCCCAGGATCCCATCAAGCCTCATGCCTCTCCCTGGCAAAACAACTATTGCCCAAAGCAACCCGCAAACTAATAATCCAAGCGTTTCCAGGAGGTAAGGGTCCTTCGGAATCACAACAGACGATGGATAATTATGCCAGCATGATCCAACAAGAGACAATCCCAATCCAAATATTATGTTGAAAATGGGACCTGCATAGCATCCCGATACAGCAATCTGTGCTCCTTGTGCTCCTCCATTCAAAGCCATTGTTAGATTGGTGATCAAGTCGCCGATGGAGTTGCCCCAAGCAAGGATTGTCAGCCCCAGAATTGAAGGACTTAATGCAAATATGTACCCAAGTGAGACCAACAAGGCTACTAATTCTTGAGCTGTGATATAGCTCCAAGTCACACTCATTAAGAACTCACCTGCAAGCCAGGGGAATAAGCATTTTCTCGGAGGGCTTGATTTCTCTGTTGTAATGTACGCGAGAACCCCGAGCACTATCCCAAATAATAAACCAATTCCATAGACAATTAGGCAATTGAGACTGCCATCATCTACATCGTAAGGATTCCAAACGAGTGATAAGAGTATCGGAGCTAATGTTACAGAAGTAACAGCAACTGGCTTAGACCATCTCTTCTCACAAACAACAGGAATTGTCAATCTTCTTGTCAAGTAAAGGGGCATCTCAAGAATACAAAGAAACTTAGCACAAGATGTTGATGATCCTAAACAAAAGCAACATTTCTGGATATCTGCAGCAGTCTCATCTTCTGAAGTTCCTTCCTCTAAACAATTAGACTCTAATTTCTCATTGATTCCACTTAAAATAGGCACACTTAGACCACTGCCATAACTTGAATCGAAATCTCTTTCACTTTCTTCACCAATAGCATGATCATAATACACAGTCGAGATGTAAACAACAATCACATAAACAACATACATAGAAGTAAACCCAACTGCTTCCCACAGGTTGATTTCTCCGCGAGTCAGTATCAGAATCAAGGATGCAAGAACCAGAAGGAAGAAGCCAACATCTCTCACAAAGGCATATTTTTCGACATGAACATGTCTACTATGCACAAAAATACTAATGATTCCAACCACAACACAACTAACAAAGGAAGCACCACCAAGCACTGTATTAAGGCCAATGTCATTAGTACCGGTGCCCATAAAAGAAACTACAATAGCAAAAACATCAGGAGCGCCGTTGCCAAGAGCCAGGAGTGTAACCCCAGCAATTGTAGGGGACAGTTTTAACAGCCTCGACAAACGTTCAAGTGAAGAGCAAAAATATTCAGAGGCTGTGTTTCCCAACAGATAGAACAGAACGAGAAGCCACAGAAATAACAAAATATAACCCAAAATTGGAAATCCTCCAAGATTGCAGTAAAATAGGTAAAGATAATTAATATAGCCTTGAGAGACACAGGGGTTATTGTATTTTAGGTAAAGACATTTGGCTCTGTAATCATCTAACTTTTGAAAAGCCTTGCAGCCATGTTGATTTCTAAGGTTAAATGAATCATAAGTCCTGCCAAGAACAAGAAATTCTGAAGAGATGGAATATATAATCAAGGAAGCGGTTGCCACTATGAGAAACGAAACGTTCAAGAATATCAAGTACTTCTTGTGCTGAGAAGCAGGAACCAAGGTGCCCATAAAGAAACTTAAAATCAAAGCAACAAGATGAATGGAACTAAATAATGATCCAATAACTGGCCATGTGGAATTTCCAGCTAAAAATAACAACTAACCTTGACTTAATGCTTAAGCAAGCCATTAGGGGAAGGGCAATTCAAGAAACTCCTGTGCAGGCTAAACAAAAGCAAAATGGGATCTTGGCAAGCAACAGTTTAAAAGCAAATCCAACTGGAGATTTCCATGCACAGTGGGGGAGCTTCAATTTTTATTTTCATTTTGATTTTGAAGGTGTTTGATAGCGACTCGGTTACCATACTCAGTGGTACACTTGTCACGCTACTGCACCCATCTCATCGCAGCAAACGTGGGATCTAACTTTTGCATGGAGCGTAGAGTCCATGTGTCGGTTTAGTTAGTTTACATGTCTTTATTCAAATCAAGATGTGGAGCTGATGCCGTGTGCATCAAAAGTCCCGTACACGTGTCCCGATCTTAATGGTAAAGGAAACCACGGCGCCAACCTTTTTGTGCGTGTGTTTGTTTCTTCCCCCCCATTACTTTTGGGATAACATTGCTTTTAAACGGCCGCGTCGAATTGAATGACAGCAGCCCAACCAATGACGCTTCCCGGGTTCCCCGTTTTCAGGTTATCATCTTTGGTTGGGACGTTGGGTGGAGAGGATGAGTCGCAAGTGTCTGTTGGCACTTCAATGTCTTTTCTGAAATTTTGGAATCAAATTTGACATGGTATCCTTAACGATTGGACCATGGGGGAATAATCCTTTTGTGATCATTTAGGTAAAGCTTATTTTGTGATCATCACAAAAATTAGGACGGCAGGCATCTTTACTTTTTGTGCTGGATGGAATATGGATGTGTTGGCCGCTTGGCCTGGATCTTTCCCTTTAACATAATTCAGACACGGTTTGATATCACTTCTCTCATAGTCATTTCAATTTCATAAATTTTTTAAAAATTTATATAAAAAATTTATGAAATTATTATTTGTTTTTTTTTTTAGTAATAGAATTTTTTAACATTAAATAAGTTATTTTATTTCTATCAACAAAAAAAAAATTAAAATTTTAAGTTTTTGAGAGTAAAAGTTAAATTTTTTTTAAATATTAAAATGTCTAAAGTATCTTTTATTTATTTGATAATTTTATTTCATTAATATAATTTTAAAAAACTGGCGGATTAAAGTAATTTTATAGTTTAAAAATAATTTTATTGACAACTAAACAACTTAATTATTATTTTTTTTTTACAAAAACATTATTTGTATAACCTCTGCTAACAAAAACTTTATTTAAATAAATCATATTTAAAAAATTATACCAAACAAAAACCTTAATCATTCACCAAGCATAGCGGCATGGATAATTCAATATAACTCCACAAATCATGGCTTATTTTCTAAGTTAAATGAAAGAGACGTGGAGTAACTTAATAAAATAAGCACACCCTTATTAAAAAATTAGCACTTTAACTGGAATCCATCGTCACTGTACTCAAGTCTCTCAGTGTAATGTCAGTATATTAAAGTCGATGTCAGACATTGGTGCTAAAGTAAATCTTGACGTCTTGATAAATGCACTGATAGGAATAATGTCGCTGATGTCGACGAATTATATAATAAATAAACGACATAAGATTTTTTGATTGATTCCTAAAGCTGTAATAAGCTGTGTAAATGGATCAGGAACAAATTGTCAATGCGAAGAAACAGAGGTTAGAAAATGAAGTTTAACCAATTGGGGAACCAATGAGAATTGAAAGATCGATGGCTGCTTTGTCACCGTAGTGTCAATGGTTAAATGTTCCGGTGGATAGGCTCCACCTGTCAGGTTAAGGTTGAATGTATTTGCTAATCAACTAATAAGCCAATGGCTGCATCTCAGTTCACAGCACATCCACTTTTTGATATTTAAAGTTTTTTGTGCTTTCGTAACTCTCAATCAATCCATTTACCGACCACAGAAAAAGAAAAAGAAAAAGAAAATGAAACTCCTAATCAATCCTTTTCCCAGTCGAAAAAGTTGGGTTCACATTGAGTAAGGATAATGTAGAAGATCATTAAATTATTGTAGATCATACAATTAACTTTCTTTTTTTTTACGTTTTGTCCATTGGATTTGTTCTAGAGTCACATCCCATCACTGTTTACGTTCCATTTTTCAAGCTCAATAAATTCTTTAAGATCGATATGGATTTTCAGAGCCATTGGATTTTATTAAATGTTATCGGTGTAACCATTCATTAATTAAGTGATCAACTATGTTTTATTGTCACACGTATGAGTATTGAGTAAAAAGTTGAAGTTTTCTGCCAATTATTTGGAGGCAGATAATCAGACCAACAAATTTTATTGAGGCGTGATCTTGAGTATAGTTACTATACTCAAGTATAAAAAATATCAATATATATAATATTAAAGAAAGAAAAAACATCACCAATCAATTCACTTAATTATTTTTTTTTTCATTTCTTTCTCTAACACTTTATCTCATCTCACCATAAATTAGGGATAGCAAAATGTCAAACTCGGGCCAGGCTTGGCAGAGCTTGACTCTGGCATGTCTTCTGTCAATCCAAGCTTGGCCAGATTTTTTTAGCCGAGCCAAAAAGCCTGAATTTTATATTTTATATTTTTAAATTTTTTTCATTATATTTTACAAATTTATAATTTGTAAAATATTGATTTTTTGTTGGATTAGACTTCAAAGTTAGAGTTATAGAATTTAAAACTATGTTAAATATATGTAAAATATATATTTTAATTAATTGTTTTTTAAATTTTTTAGTATTTATTGAACTTTCAAACTAGGCTTATTTCACCTAAAAAGTCTGAACCTGAATATTTATAAAATGTGTTTGGGTCAGGCCATGTTCGACCCAAACACCTAAGACTTGGGTCCAGCGAGATTTCTCTGCCATCCCTACCCCTTAAATTAAATTTACCCTCAACAAAGTTAGTGGCTTTGTGTTGGGGAGATAGATCATATGACCTGTGAAACCAGTTAGTGGTTACCGGTGTCCATAAATGGGACGTGAACTGAATACAAATGGGGTTTCCTTAGAATGAGTGTTTATAGTATCCGCGAACTCAAGTATTGGGCTTAAGATCCATAATAGAAAGACTGCCTACTTTATTCGAGAACTCAAATATTGGGCGTAGATCCATAATCATGGCCCATTAAGAGAGACACAAATTGGGTCAACCCGGCTCATAAAGCAAGATTGAACTGTCACCAACAACCTTCTTCCTTTGTATTGTTGACGTTTATAAGCATTGTGGCGCAAACATCGACTTAAATTCAGCGATTTCTCCAAAGCTCCCTCCCCTCACTCAGATTACGACAATACCCATTTCGTCAATTCCCTATATATTCAATAATATTCTTCTGCCTTTACGGTTTGGTCCATAATTTTTAGCTCCCAATGGATTCTACTTTGAGAATGGCTTCATCTATTGTTCTGCCCATTTATCCTTCTTATTCACCAAAGCTGAATCATGGTAGTATTAACAGTTGTAAGGTTGGTTATGGGTTTCAATTCAGCGTTTGCGGCTCCAGCAGAAGAATCTGCGCCGTCTCTCCCAACGGCTCTGTTTCGCCCTCTGCTTGTGGTGGAGTCTGTCACTTCTCTTTTATTTACTTTTAATGTTCCATTTTTTTTTTCAAATTCAATTTACTCATTTATAAACTGCAAATCTATTGTTTACTAGCCGTTTATTTATTATTCTAAAAACAAATTTATTGATTTTATGAAATGCGGTGTACTCTGATCTTGAAGTTCTTGTTCTGCTAATTTTATGTTTTGAGTTCCATTAACATTAATATGATATACTAATTCTGTGTTGTTTAGGATAAAAGCACATTGTGAAAATTTAATTTAGAGCCACATTAATGTGATTAGCAATTCATCTATTACCTTTATAAAGGCAAGCCGGTTGAGTTCTTTATTAATACTGTACTAATGATAGGCAGATGTTTTATTAATATGTTTGTTTCTTTTTATTGTTTCCTCTTTCCCCTTGTATGGGTTGGATGGAGGGGTCCATGTAAAAGTATTAATTACTTTTTTTTTTTTTTTAATCTTCCAATTGGAAAGTTTTGTGAACAAAATATGAGAGGTTTTCTTAAGTATGAATCTCCCAGCTGCCTGATTTATTTGCTCGGGATGCAATTGCTTGCTCATTCTTGTGACTGCATTTGTTTCTCATTGTTGTGGTGGTCTTAGTTTTGCATGATTGAATAGATTGAAGTAGTTTATGCCTTTTCTTTAGCTTGAGATTATATTCTTCTTTAAAATAATTTCGTTGCAGTAACACATCTTAAAACATACTTTTATTGCAGTCTGAGTCAAGTTCAACTGGAAATGAGCACAGACGAAGAAGCAGTCTTGAATCCCTGTTTCGTTACGATAGGCCTATACCGGAGGAAAGAATAGAGAAGCCAATTGGTCTATCACTGTCTGAGAAGGTAATTGGGGATAATCCCAGGTGTACGGAATGCAAAGCAAAAGGTGCAGTCCTTTGTGCCACCTGCTCTGGTTCAGGCTTATATGTTGACTCTATATTAGAGAGCCAGGGCATCATTGTCAAAGTCCGCTGTCTAGGTAAAGTTCTCCTTCTGATTCGTCAATGCATGTATATCTTGTTGGATATTATGCCCTCCATAATCTTCTCTCACTCCTGAATTGACTTTCTTGACCAGTATTTTTTATTCAGTTTTATGAAAAATCATTTGGTTTGAATTTGTATTATCAGAAACGTTTTTCTACCTACACTTCCACTTGCCTTGCACATAATGTGTACAACCTTTAATTGATGTTGTCATATATTATTTCCTTTAAGCCCCACTTTGCAGTTTTTGTTACTTTCATTATTTAACTATTTTTCTCTATTGATATATTTCTTGGCATCACTTAATTCATTTCATAATATCCTAAACTTAATGTAGTACTAGATGTTTAAAATGCTTCGTTCTCCTTATAAAATCGTTGGATCCAGTGGAATGTAATCGTCTGTTTAACCTTCAGACTTACTTCTTTAAATCTCCTTAGTAAATTCATTTGAGTCTATTCTTTTGTCAGTTTCTGTAGTGGAGAATCCTTAAATTTTACTACCATGTAAGATGTGCGAATCAAGATGATGAAAACTATATCATTAGTGAGATTTGGCTGTCTTCATCAGGTGTAAGGAGATTCTGTCAACAATCTTGTGTGTGTCAGAGTCACTTAACTGTTAAATATCCAGTTTTGTGTTGCTCATTACTTTTGGCAAGCACAATGTTCTAAGGTGACAATTGTAACTGTGCAGGTTGTGGGGGAACCGGTAATATTATGTGTGCAGAATGTGGTGGCCGCGGTCATTGTGGACCCAAATAAGCCGTGCGGTTTGCTTGTCTTCCTTTATCAGATTTTGTTGTTGCCTTGTATTGCCACACTCATACAGTCAAGTCATTTATCAGATTTTGTTGTTGCCTTGCACTGCAACACTCACATGGTCAAGTCAAATTTATTTCTTGGCACATGGTTTCTAACGGAGCATTTGATTCAATGGCAATTTATATTGATTATAGTGGAGAACGATTATAAAAGTTACAAGCATTGTATCTTATTCTGATTCTCTGTAACATTCTTTTTCCTCTGTACAGCATATTTTTCTGCTGTTGAATTGTTGACTTTGAGTGCTTTTTCTTTATAACCAAATGTTAGTCTCTTGCAAGTTGATTTTCCAATTGCTCTGTTCTGTCCTCAATACATGGAAAGAATACAGCTCTATATGTACTTTTGAAGATAAAGATCAAAATGAAGTTAAAACTTGTTGTGGAAGAACTAATAAATTCAAGATAGGTTAGGTGGGTTTCAGACCTCTAATGCATTGGAATAAGATCCTCTTTTGCTAGCTATCATCGGGTTTGAATTGCCGTGTATGATGAAAGAAAAATGACTCGTTTTATTGAATCTCTTGATTTTGAAGCTGATATAAAATCGACTGGAATAATTGTATGCTATTTACCAAACTGAAAGAAAAGAGGGGGCCAAAAAAAAAAAAAAAAAAAAGGAGAAAAGGAAAAGAGTTCCGGCAATTTTGTTTTGACGTGCAACCTTTCTCTTAGCTGAATTTTCATCAAACTTCTGTGCTAACTAGTGAAATATTGATGACTCGATGTTACTTGCTTTTCTTCAACAACGATGTTTCTCTTGGTGGTGAAAAGTGAAAATTTTCAACATCAACGTATGATGTATATACCTGTACGAGTAGCTAGATTCTGTTGGATGTGCTGCTGGATTTTCATTCAGGGGCTTGGTACTGTTCCCACAGCTGAGCAGGGTCAGGGCTTGCTATCTGTTCATTTTGATATCTCTGAAGCTCTTGAATGCGAGCTGGGATTGTTGAATCAAATCGAGGGTGCAGAGGGTTCTCTGCATAAGCTACGTAGTAAGCTGAAACACATGCTAGTGGCCATGCTGTAGCTGTACGGAACTGAAAAAACAGCAAAGAATACCAAAGTTAGTTTCTCAGGTTTGGAGATGAGGTATTCTCAGGTTTGAAAATGAGATATGTTTACAATTCTCCGAAAGATCTGTAGTTTTACCATGAAATAGCCAATGAGGAAAGCATAGATAGACACTTCTGTAGCATATCTCTTATGAACAGCCAGTGCCCAGGTTCCTCCGACTAAGGCGCTCACAGCACCACCTGCCACCCCACTGAAGAAACAGAATGCTCCCGTGAGATCCGAGTTTATCAGAGTTTCCATCCCTGCCCTCTTGAACATTTCCCATGTATCAACAGATGCCTGGATAAAGCCCTTATTATAAACTCCTACATGTACAAAACCCCATCTATTTCCATGCGCTGCAAGAGTTGAAGCAACAGCTGAATAACAATCGGCACACGAGAACAGGAACTCGTCTCTTTCTCCTGCAATCGCATTGATGGTTCGTGCTGAACCCCATATGCTTCCAAAGATTGGCACGAACACTGAGCCAATGTACACACTACCCATCAAGTACTTGATTGTGTCGCGAAAAGCAATTTCTGTCTCCATATCTGCGCCGTATGCGAAGTGTATGTACTTGACCCGTGAGATTGTAACTAGCAGTACATTTTTTATCACGTGCATACTCCAGGCCAAGCTGAGCAAAATCACCACTATGAACAAGATGTCTAAGGTAGTTCCTATTGCAGTTGCTCCTCCAATCCCAGAAACCAAGAAAGAGGAATATACAGCGCTGAGAATGATCGAAAGAGTGACCAAAATCGCAGTTCTAGCTGGAGGGAAAGCTGCGGAGACTGATAAGATTTTGCCGGCATATTCAAATCTGGGATTTACCCAACAAGTGTAGATGGATTGAATGACGCCAGAAATGATAGCAACAGCACCTGTTGATAAACTTGCAGCAGAGTTAATTAACAAAAGCAGTATGCCAAACGCACAAGTCATCAAGGGGCCAAGCCAGAAGCATATTCTCATGGCTTTTGAAGGTTTGCTTTGAGTCATCCATTGCCAAGCCAAAGAAAGAATTCCAGCACTTGCTGCGGAAGCAAGCAGTGGAGGGTACCATTTCTTCGGTTGGAAATGGTGCTTCCCAGACAAAACAACACCGCGGATTGCTAAGAAGATTGTTAAGACTGCGATTAAGATGAAGTGAAGGTAGAAAAGGAACTGAAAGAGCTTTCTCAGGAATTGACCCGCCACGGTTGCTTCAATCCGCGGGGAGCTTGATTCTTGAACCTGTGATCAAAAAACAAGAAATTGAGGAGCAAGAAAACAGAGTAACAGCAAATGAGAAAATGTGATGAGCTCACTGTGTTTGTGGCAGTGGATGAAGCCCTTTGTTCTTGAATTGTTGTTATATTGAAGCTCTGCTTCCGCATTTCTTGTATCTTCACTTATGACTCACTTTCTTGGCTCCCAAGATTGAGAAAAAGTCGCATGGAGAAATTTTCCAGCAGCCACAAATTTTAATTATAGACATCACTCAAAGACTTAACTTGCTCAAGTCTTCTTAGACTAATCATCCATCAGTCATCAACTTGCATGAACTGTTTTATTTTATTTTTTTATTTTTCTTATTTCTTTCAAGTTTCAATTTTCTTGACAAGGTGTTAATATTTTGGTTCTGCTGACGCAGAGCGATGATGCGGAAGAGATACATGTCAGCATCTTTGACGTGACCAAGGGGGTAGTCCTCGTGATGTTACTTTGGTTTCTAGACTGAAACTGCTCTTCATCGGTGGTTCAAGAACATAAATTAAAATAAAATACCTGTTACTCGTTTGTTCAACTGCTAACTAATTTTACTTTCATTTTTTTTTTATTTTTTAAAGTCTTTGCTGATCAGTATCTGTATAAAACCTTCAATCAGATTTTTATTTTAATAATAAAATTAGTCATTTAATTAATCGAATTCACCTGAAAGTCCAATTCACGTTGGCTTGGATTCCAACAACTTACAATGACTGGTCTTTTATAGAATTTTTTGATCAACTTCATCTCAATCCGATCTCATTGGTCCAACCATATCGGCATTAATGCCTCCAATTTTATTATAATTATGTAACTAAGAGTTCTTGAGAGAAAAATGTCCCCAAGTTAACTAAATAAGTGAGCTTTTTAAAATAATAATAATAATAATAATAATGGGCATCTACTACTAATTTTTTAAGATTGAGGCTTCAAATTTTTCAGTGTGTTGCGGTAGTAGTAGTGTTGGGTAGCTGCCAAACATTTCTCCAATTTAATAAAATTAAAGACAACAAAAAATAAAATAAAATAAATAATCTAAACCTAAATGTATCAACTTGTGTAAGGTTTGCTTGTTGTCTGGGACTTGTGACGTGGCTGCCACGTTGTGACATCTTCTTCTTAGAGTGGTTGAGGGGTTTGAAAGGCATAATTTAATTGATTTAAAAACTTAAGTTGGAGTGGGTGAATGTGAAATAGAATGGCCATGAATCATGTGCAACACCACAATGATAACAAACACAACGACTGACACTTGGGGCCATTTTAACTTAAATGCACCGCATCTTCTTGTTCAAAACTTCTAGTTACTCAAAAAGTTGGAATTGTTTAACTCACCCCAAAAAAAAAAAAAAATTCTATAATACATGCTACAATACTAGAACCCAATCTATGTACTTAAGTCTCAATTGACGTGGTAATTCATATATAATTGAGACATTGTATTAAATATAAGGATTTTATTAAGTTATAATTAATGAATTTACCGTCTTTATAAGATGGTAGTGAATTCCACTAGCATGTCACAAATTTTTACATGTTTTATAATAGTTGTAAGTTACATTGAATGTAACTTAACAAAATCTTAAATATAAATATTTAATGTGATTAGAGAATAATCTACTTTAGAATTACAAATGAATTATTACGTCAGTTAAAACTTAAAAAATAAAATTCTTAATATTATTCTAACATGTATAATCTACTCACCAAATAAAACAAAACAAAACAAAACAAAAAATCATTACAACAAAAAAAAAAAGCATTTAACTTAAGTCGCTTTCTTAAACTGAGGTTCATTCACAAACAAAAATATCCAACATGAAAATTATAAAAAGCCATTAATAAAGTAATGTGGATTTTCACCCTCTTATATGTACAACGTTGTCGAACTTGTGGCGTATAGTTCGTAGATACAAGTTTACTATTTTATTAAATATACTTATATACATTATTTTTTTTTAAAAAAAAATTATTTGATCGATTAATAAGAAACAATCATGTAGGTTCTTCATAGGTTTCACTAATTTTTATTTGGCAATACCTATCTTACATGTAATGTAAGATACACCCTTACACACGAACAATATATGCGTGGGGCTCATACACTATTTATGTGTGAGGGTGTATCTTATATTAAATGTAAGATATGAGCATCCTTTTTATATTAAAATAAATATTTATATCTCCGTAGGACCCACTTGACTTACCCAACTGAATGTTCTTTTTATTAGTCAATCTCGCCACCTCAGGCACTGAGTTAGGGAGACTTGACCCAAACGCGAGTTTTTATCGTGACGTTCATTCTTGTGGATAATGTTTAACATTAATGCAAGATTGTAAGTCTAGGTCAATTGGCAAATTAATTTTTCAAAGAGTAGTGCTATTAACACCCCTTCTTTATTCTTATAACACCCTATTTCTCGAGGTAATTACATTTAAAGATAAAAATATAATTTTAATTTTAAACACATATATTGTTTGAGAAATTCTAAAATATATTAGAGATACCGTATCAATTATATAACAAGCACCTCATACTATGACATGTATGTATTTATTTTAAAATTTCATCATATCAATTGTGATTATATTAAAACCCAAATACACGTATTATATATGCATTAATTGATTGTATTACCTTTGTTGTATTCTACAATTTATTCTATATTTTTTTTTCTTCATACTCATTAACAAACCCACGCATTATATCGTCTGTTTTATTTTCAAACTCTTTGAATATATCAACAAATCATTTATTTATGTTTTTTCCACTTGTCAATCTTCATCTATCTAATGATTAAGTTGAAAGAATCTTTCTTTTCTTTAGAAATTCATTATTCTCTCTTTCTCTCTCTTTTTGAAAATTTTAAATTAAGATATAAATATGTTTATTTTAAATCAACAATTAGCATTATAAGATTTATCACATAGAATTATTTTTTTTGTGTGTGGAGGGTTGATCAACAACACCGGAAAAGAAAACTAAAAAAAGTAAAGACTTCATTTGTTTTAGGAGAGAGACAACTTGAACAAAAAATGAACAATAGATGAGACTTAGGACAAAAAGGGTATTTTTGATATTAAAATAACTATAGCTGAAAACAGGGGTTTCCAAAGGGTGTGAGAAGCCGCACTACTTTATAAATTCAGGCCTCCCTCCTAACTTGAATATTTTACTATTTGGGCCAGAGTTTTGATTAATCTAGCCCATGGGCCCAAAATGAAAAATTTCATTAAGCACACTAGTTGTAATATTTTTCATTTCTCCAGTCTGCACCCTCTTCGGTAGTCATCAGTATCAACACCAGCCGTCGGTCCTTACTTTTACCTCCGGTAATATGCTTGTTGCTGTTTTTGTTTATTTTATATTTTTTTTGTATATGCTAAAACCCTATTGGACTCCTTTAACTTTCAATTATAACCGCTTTTGTTTTAAGGAGAACGAAAAAAAGACTAAAAAAAATTTAATAACTTTTCTGGAGTTTTTTTTTCGTTTATTAACAAATATGGAGAATTTGTTCATTTATAATTTTTTTTATTTTTACATTTAGTTTCTTTATTATTTGAGTAAGTTGTGTTTTTGTGCTGTTACGTTCTGAATGTTAGTTTTTTAAGTTCATCTAAAACCCTTAAACCCTTTTTTTTTTCTTTTTTCTTTTTTTTCAATGAAAATTTCAATTAATTGTCTGGTATTTTAGGTTATTCAATAGCATAAAGGGTACTGGAATGGCCTGTTTTCGAAGTGCAAAGCATCCATTTAGGATTTTCTTCTACAACAGACTCATTGCTGCCACAAACAGTAAAAATGGATACTCTACTTGTGCAAGCAAAGGGACTCCGGTTTATCAAGCTAGGCAGATCAAGGACTTATTCTCATTCAAATACCTGAACCCAAAATCCTCTTTTGCTTTAATTTCAAGAAACTTCAGTGATCAAGCTCCTGCGGCTACGGAGCAAGTGAATCTCATTAAGCAGTTAAGGGAACAAACAAGTGCTCCAATGAAGGATGTCAAGTTGGCTCTTGTTGATTGCGATTGGGATATTGGTAATAATTAAACCATTCTTCCTTTTTGAGTTTTCATGGGCTGGTTTGTGTCCGAGTTTTGACTTTGATGATGTTATGATCCTGTGCAGAGGCTGCACTGAAGGAATTGAGGAAACGAGGGAAAGTTCTGGCGTCAAAGAAGTCGTCTCGAACTGCCACTGAGGGCTTACTTGCTTTAGCGCAGAATGAGAGCAAGGCTGCTGTTATTGAGCTTAATTGTGAGACCGATTTTGTTTCCAGGAATGAGATATTTCAGTACTTGGTTAGTGTTACCATTTTTATTTTCTTCACCTTTTCATTTCAATCGGCACTTCTCTTTTCCTGTCATTCATTTTCTGAGATCATACTTCATCCATTTTTCTGTTTTTTTACCCCCTGCAGGCCTTAGCTTTGGCAAAGCAAGCTTTGGTGGCTGAGAATGTTTCACAGCCAGTATCTGGGCTCTTTCCTGTTGGTCCTGAGTATTTGGAGGTGAGAAGTTAATGTATTTAATCCAATTGTGTTATTGTTGGTGGCTATTCATTTTTCTCTAATTTGTGGCGAACAGTTTATTCAATATCTTTTGGTATCAATTTTTGCTGTTATCATGAGCATTGACATTTGAAGGACCTTATCTGGAGCTGTTAACTGGGTCTGCCTCAGAGTCTCAATAAACATTCACAATTTCATTTTTATTTCTGGATTCAGATGCCTTTGTACATGGTTCAAATTGAATTCAAGATTGCAATTGTTTTGTGAGTTTAATCTAAGTCAATTGTTCTTATTTGACTGCCAGGGCTTGAAGTTGAATCTTGATCATCCAAAAATAGGTGGAGAAACAACTGTCCAGAATGCAATTACTGAAGTAGCTGCAATTATGGGGGAGAATGTAAAACTTAGGAGGGGTTTTTTACTATCTGCATCTTCACCTGGGGTTGTTTCTACCTACCTCCACACAAGCCCTCAATCAGGTATTTTGCTTAAACTTCTTTAATCCCTTTCTTCATGGTTAATGTACTTGCATTCATATTTGAAATGATTTAGGCCTTACAATACTATATAACCCACATTTTTAGATACTATCTTTAAGCTAAGTTGCCTACATTTTGCTGGTCACCATTAATTGTTTGATGTGGATGTAGGTTTGGGTCGTATTGCTGGACTTCTATCTCTTGAAGTAGAGGACGGAAGTTCATCATTCGATCCATTAAAGCGTGTAGGATCAGAATTGGCAATGCATATAGTTGCTCAAAAGCCATTATTCTTGACAAAGGAGCTTGTTTCTGCTGATGCATTAGAGAATGAACGTGAAATTCTTAAATCTCAGGTATTTGGA
The DNA here is from genome assembly GCF_000493195.1 of Citrus x clementina. Classification (NCBI taxonomy): domain Eukaryota; kingdom Viridiplantae; phylum Streptophyta; class Magnoliopsida; order Sapindales; family Rutaceae; genus Citrus; species Citrus x clementina. The sequence continues at coordinate 41,874,508 of NW_006262339.1, forward strand.
AATCCATTGGAGATTCTGCCTATGTTGTGTTATTGAACATTGGAGCTTTCTTCCCTAATATCTACAATCCATTTGTTTCCTTGATATCCGTCCCTTATAGTTACACTAAGCTTATAAGCCATCTTAGTATCTGTTCACCTTTGGACGAAGTAATGGAGGAATAATATCGAGCATCAATTGGGGTTATTTTTTGTTGCTTCAAGGAAATACTTGGTGCTTGTAATTGCTAAACAATCCAGGATATGCACCCATTAAGTGCACATAGTTGAAATGAGATAATGATATGGACAATGGCAAGTTAGTAAACAGGTATTTGTTCTTTTTGTAATGGATAGAATTTTTTTTTTGTTATGGTTAGAGTTGCAATAGATTGAGGAGAGAATGAGGAAATCACTTATTCTAAATCCCATGAAAAGGGGTGGGTAGGGAGGTTGAGGAAGCATTTATGGCGGCCTCTTATTCAACAAAGATTGACAATGTCAATCCAGAATGATATCGGATTAGAATAATGGAAAATGTTGATTCAATAAATGTTACTGACTTGAAAGGAGACGGGCTGGGAAAAATTGTTTGTATTCTGGTTTCATGTAATAGTTTAGTGTAGTCATGTAAGCTTCTTCTTGGCAGTGTATATTCTTCTCTCTCATACATAATCAAATGACTTGCTAAACAAATTCATTTTGTGTTCCAAAATTTTAAATTATGGACTTGTCTTTGTTTGTCAGGCAGAGAGTACAGGGAAGTCTCCAATGGCGATAGAAAAAATGGTGGAAGGCCGTTTGCGTAAATACTATGAAGAAGTTGTTCTGATGGAACAGAAATTTGTCATGAACGATACTTTAAATATAAAGGTATGTGCAGGTCATCTTGTTATATTTTAGATTCCATTAGTAAATGTGCACGTTATCTTGTTATATTTGAGACTCCATTGTCCAATCGAAATTGTCTGTTGTTTGGTATTTCATCGTGTCAGTAGTAATATGTTGATGGATCTTTCAATTAGCATAATCCACCTTGAACTTTGTTTTTTGGGTGGTCTGCTGCTTTCGTTCAACCCTTGCGCAATTGTGTCAGGCACTGTAATGCACACTCATGGTCTATGTGTGTTTGCCTGCAAGGATGCAGGCCATGGTCACATGTATGCATACATGTTGGTTGTTTAGGAAATACACATATAGGTTGATTGCATTCGTGTAGGATTTATGAAATGTGGTTGTTGATTAATATTTTTTGCTATGTTCTGTAGACAATTCTGGATAATCTCTCCAAGGAAGTGGGCTCACCTGTGAAGATTGGGAGCTTTTTTAGAATGGAAGTTGGAGAGGGAATCCGGAGGTAGAGTTAACTTGTTGGTTTTCCCTTCCTTCCTCAGATGTTTTTTGGTAGGTAAATTGTCTGGCATTAAAAAGACTTAAAAACAGTGGCTTGCTCTCCCTGCCCCTTAAACTTACCAAACTAGTCATTCCCTGACTTTAGCACAATTTTTAAGGTTTTTCCAGCAAGGAAGCTGGCATCTTTTTGGTTACTGTAAGTCCGAGAGTGCTATGATATAGTACACATATAATTGATATGGTGTCAATATGTACTGTTTATCGGTTTTGTTGTTTCAACAATGCTTTATATTTTAGTGACTGAGGTGTGTTTTTTTTGTGATAGAGCGGCAATATCTATGTAAATATTTTAAGTCCTTTTCTAGTTCATTCTAAGAATGACTGTTCCACACATTTTTAGCAAGCTTGCTGGTGTATGATATGCATGTATCTTATATTAGTGGGATTCGTCAGTTTTGTTTCTATAATCCTATAACACTAAGTTACAAGTGAGGTCTGATAATAAATTTATTTTGTTTTGTAAATTATCCTGTTTGAGGCATTGTTTACTTTCAACTTGTACCAAATACAGCATCCATCTTATGTTTGTCCCGTACCACCCTTAATTTGCAGGGTAGAAGCATCAAATACTGATGAACCTGTAGCTCAGGCGGCATAATTACTGGCTCTTTGTTCGGTAAACATATAAAGGTAGAGGTTAGTCTAAAGGTTTTGTTCTGGGGAGAACCGAAACTGGAGCATTTTTGTAACTTTAATGATTCTATACTGTATTATGGTTATGAAACGTTTTTATTTTTCCCTTATTTAATTGACATATGTATTTTCAAAACCAATAATAAGGTGATTTTCGAATTACCCTTTGTAGTTAGTTTTGCTTAAGAATTAGAAGTACTACATAGTTTTTCCTGTACTTGAGTCTTGAGCTGGCATAGGTGGTGGAATCCTTTTACCTCACAATTTCTCGTGGTTGACAGACTTGATTGAAGTTTTAGGTATGGACCAAACTCATATAGAAGACCTTAAACAAAAGTAACCCAAGAGCGCCAACATTGCCAATCTTCCATTCTTCAGTTCTTTCAGCTTCAAATCCTTCATTGGAATTAAGCTTTCCTTCCCGAGAATCTCAGCCTCTCGGGTGCAATGGCTCCGGCTGCTCCGAACATGGCGAAAGATCAATTATGATCTCACCGGAGGCAAAGCCATTTAGGCTAACATGAACACATTTTTAATCTTTCCCTTGTTATAGTTTTGAAAGAGAAGGAAAAGAAATCACACATTTTAATTACATCCACATGATCTATTTGAGCATGTACTTCTTGTTGGAAGAATACAAATAACCAACATCAAGTCTCAATCAAAGGAAAAGGGGGCAACATCTTGGAGGATATTTCAAGAACTTCAATTATCCTAGAGAAATTTCTTTTTTTATTTTTTTAATTATTACAATATGCGGGCTAAATGATCTAAAATATGTGAACTAATGCGTACATATTTTTAGTTAGTTCGAAGGTATGCTCTAAGAATAAATTTGAAAAAAAAGTTTTGTGAAAGCTTGAACCCACATGCTCAATATAGTTGAGAGATAACGACAATAAAGCCTATTGGTATCTCCTTATTTTATGACTATGACTTTTCACACCCCTCAAAATTCCAAAACACCTTTTTAATTGAAACTATTTAAATAACCAAAAACAAATTAATACATTTTTTTTCATTTTAAATGGAAATTCAATTAAAACGAAAGTTTTGTTTAAATTTTTTTTTACACCCATCCTATTTCATTATATAGTATTTATATTTAAAATATTCAATTAAAACCTTAAACGATTAAATTTTTTTTTACACCCATCCTATTTCATTATCTAGTATTTATATTTAAAATATTCAATTAAAACCTTAAACGATTAAATATTTTAATTGAAAAATATTTATTTCTTGAGAAATTAGGATTATGGAGATAGTAACTATATAATAAGAATAAATAATTTAAGATTTTATTTGTTTTATAACTAAAAACTTGAGAGACATATTCTTTTCTTAGAGTGAAATTTAATGAAAAAACGTTTATTTTAATAAATGGTTAATATTTTATAAATTAAACTGAAATATTTTAAGAAATAAAATTTAGAAGGAGAGTTATAAAATTTTTAGAGGGGGTGTTAAAGCAATAAAGCTCCACTCCTACTTTATTTCCACAAAAGCCCAATCCAACACTGATCTTTCCTTCTCTAAAACTATAGGCAATATAGCAAACTTCAACCTCCATAAAGTGCCAAAAATTTCCCAACTAAAAATTGAGATGGTGACTCTTGGGAGTCCTTCAATTCAAAGCAAGGAACCCTCCAAACTCCAAAAAGAGCCAAAGATCTAAATCTAAATCTAATCAACTCCACCACACACTTCCCTAATGCCATTATTATTATTATTATTATTTTTTGGTATAACCTCCTTCTCACTCAACCCAAAGGCCAAAACTCTCTTCACTTTTAACCACTTAAACTACCTCCAGCCTTTCAACTTCTCTCAAATTGTTTCCTTAAGAAAATGGGGATCAAAGTTTTTGTGACTTTGTTCATGTTAACTTCAGTCTTCTTATGCTTTGTTTACATTTCAACCCCAGCAAAACGATTCACTTCCTTGTACAAATTCAACCCAATCATCATGACCTCGAACAAAATCACACTCAAATCCAACAACTCCTCATATCCAGTAACATTTGCATACCTGCTTTCAGCATCAAAAGGTGACACAATCAAGCTGAAGAGAGCCTTGCTTGCTCTTTACCATCCTGGAAACCACTATCTTATTCACATGGACAGAGAAGCCCCAGAGAAAGAGCAGAGAGAGATTGCTGAGTTTGTGGCAAATGAACCTGTTTTCAGAATGGTGAACAATGTTTATATTGTTGGCAAACCAAATTTGGTCACTTACAGAGGCCCCACTATGCTCGCTACAACTCTCCATGCAATTGCCATGCTCTTGAGGTGCTGCAAATGGGATTGGTTTATTAATCTTAGTGCTTCTGATTATCCCTTGGTAACTCAAGATGGTATGGTGAGTGGCCTTAAGTTCTTTTTTCAGCTTCTTAGCGTATAGTATTATCGTCGTCGTCGTCGTCAATATTATTATTATTATTATTATTGCTTAATTTTGTGACATATAATTTCTGGGGTTTTCAGATCTGATTGAAGCATTTTCTGACTTGCCAAGAGATCTCAATTTCATACAGCATAGCAGTCACTTGGGTTGGAAAATGTAAGAGTACTCAAGACATTATTATTATTATTATTACTAATGGGTTTTTTCTATTTGTTTTCTTAAAAAGAAAAATTAAATGTTGTTAGAATTTTCAGGAATAAGAGAGCAAAGCCAATAATAATAGATCCAGGGCTTTATAGCCTCAACAAATCAGAGATCTGGTGGGTGATTAAACAAAGGAGTATTCCTTCTGCTTTCAAGCTCTATACAGGTTTTACAACTTTCCCCAATATTCTTCTTTATATAATTTTTTTTTCCTTTCACTGTCTCAAATAAAAAGATGGCCATATATATCATCTTCACATGATTCCATACACACTAAGCTTCAACACTTTATTATTTTAGATAAAAAAAAGAAAAGAAAAGAGAGATTTTTAACTTATCACTTTTGCATGTGAACTTCTGAACAAGTGAAGAAGACACGCACCCAAAGGAACACGGTACATGTTCTTTTAAAGCTTTTGAAGTGGAATAAATTATATTTTTCGGTGGGGTATTTTGGACAGGGGACCCTGTGTTCAACATAGTTGATATCTTCTTGTGTTTCCAAATTTTTGTTCATTACATTTTTGTACAACCAAGTTGTCTTTTTCCTTGCGGCACCAGCTGCCATCAACAAGTCCTTCTCAACTTTTGTTTATATATTCTGGCTAAAAAGTATTTTCCTTTTTTTAAAATTTTCCTGGGGACACACTTATAAGCTTCTGACACTAGGAAAAATACATTATTTTCTGTAATTTTCTACTTATGGACATCATAATCGTTATTTTGCTTGAGAGATGGTTGAGTGCGACCCTACACCTAATTGAAGCCAACATCGAGCAACTCTTTTGTAAGTTAGTAGTGTACTTGAAAGAAGAAAGAACGGTGTCACCGAGAAGCAAGGTCAATTAATCACTTATGATAAATTATTAGTTTCTTTAATATACCAACTTGATCTTAATACATTTTAAGGTTCCCAAAGCTTATTATTTATCAATAATACAGAAGGGGTGATTGTTTTTTATTAAACGCTTTTTAACCTGAATGGTTGTTCTAATGATTAGCCGCGAGCGTGGGATAAGTTATAAGCTTAGATGTTTAGAGACATAAGCTTTTACTAATAATCATAAAACACTACTTTCTAGTGATGCAAAGTAGTATACAGTGGAGATTAAAAATAAAAAAACTACCAAAATTAGATGTGTAATTTTGAACGAAGTCCAAAATGAAGCATTAATGTATTTTGTAGGTAATGTTGCGAAAATGGAGCATGTTTTTTTTTTTTTTTTGAAACTGATTAAGCATCAGTTGGTTACTGTATTACACAGAGATATATATACAACTGCTATGACAGCAGGTCATTACACTGATATTTACAATCATATATATATACATGAGACTTATATTATTACATTTTTATTTTATGAAGTACATGCACATCCAAATACCCCTCACAGAGGAGGGATGTCTCTACTCCACTCGCATTTCGCAAGGGAGAAAGACGTTATAAGAAGTCTCCACACAATTATGTTTAATTAAAGGAGGTTGAGTCCGTGGGGACTCGAACCATTGCCCTCATAATAATGCTTAACTTTGAGGGCAATGGTTCACCACTGGGCTACAAGCCCAAGTGGCGAAAATGGAGCATGTTAAACGTCCTTTTCAGTCCCCTGTTTTCTATATTTTTGCATGCCATATTTTAACCATCTCTTGGTAGGTAGCTGGTGGTTGTGAGCTGTAAATGATGCTATGTTTTTGACAATCTAATCAAACCTAACTATGTCGGCCCGACCATTTAATAAATTTAAGTTTGTGTGAAAGGAATTTAACTTTAGTATTTAAGAAGCCATATATGCTCACATGATGTTAGATAATGAACTGTGTGGTTTCAATTAAATTGGTAACAAAGGGGAAACAAAAGGTATTCAAAATTATATTAACCTAAGAACGACCTTTGAAATTGTTGAGCATCAGAATAACAAAATCCATAGTCCCACTTTAAGTTCTTTTTCTTCTTGTTCCTTCTTTAATGGTTAAAAAGTTTGTCATTTATTTAAAGCTTCACTTAAACCATTTACTAACTAGCCTTCAAGAAAGAGCAAAAGGATTTAGGAACCCTGCAAAATCTCAGATTTTGCACATGCCAAAGGTTGTTATGCCGACGTGGTTCCACGTGATTTCTTTCTCTTACGGGGCATTCTAGATTTTACAAAAGAAAGACAGCACTCACTTCTTAATTGTTTATGAAAGCCAGATGCTGAGCTGGGAGAGGCAACTAATTTGGAAGGCAAAATTAATTACCTTGTATTAAAAATCCGTTTGTTACGTACAAATAATTACATTAAAGTTCACATGCATCCATTTTTTCACCGAGAAGAACAGCATTTGCATTTTGTGTTGATTTCACGATCCAAAAATAATGTTATATTTCTGATGAATCTGCAGGTTCAGCTTGGACAATATTATCAAGACCATTTGCTGAGTACTGCATAATGGGTTGGGACAATTTGCCCAGGTCTCTCCTACTTTACTACACCAACTTTGTATCTTCTCCTGAAGGATATTTCCAGACGGTTATCTGCAACTCTGAGGACTACAAAAACACCACGGCGAACCACGACCTTCATTACATTACTTGGGATACGCCTCCGAAGCAGCATCCCAGGTCCCTCGGGCTCAAAGATTTCCGAAGAATGGTCCTGAGCAGCCGCCCGTTTGCCAGAAAGTTCAAGAAGAACAGCCCAGTTCTTGACAAAATTGATCGCGATCTCCTGAAGAGGCACCGGAGGAGATACACCTACGGGGGTTGGTGTTCGGAGAGCGAAAGAGATCAGGCATGCTCCGGTTTCCAAAGTGAGAGTTATGGTGTTTTGAGACCTGGTCCGGGGTCTAGGAGGTTGAAAAATTTACTAACAAAGCTTATTTCAGCTAGGAATTTTACAAAGAGGCAATGTAGATAAATTAAATTCGTTAAATTTTTTTTAAAAAATAAATCTCACGCATGTACTGTCATAATTGGTTTGGAATCAGTAATGACTGTTTAAAATGTGTATGGAAGGCGATATGAATGCATTGATATTCATATTATTTGATCTATTGACGATAATATTGCATATTAATTGTCGAGAGACGACGAAGAATGTCTGCAAGTGGGAGAACCGAATAATTAATGAAGAAAAAAAAGTTGGTGAGAGAGAGAAGAAAGTAGAAAGTGAAATTATTTCTTGAAAAATATTTTATGAATTTATTTCAAAGAACATCCAAAACATGTTTTACTTGTTTTCTCAATTATAACTATCAAGTGGACTCTGTTTTACATGTTTTACAATTCATATTTTATAAATTGGCCCCCGAATATGTATCAAATTAAATTTTTGAAAGCAAAAAATGAAAATAGGTGTTATAAAACAATACCGAACGGGCTTGATCTTCAGCTCCCGATTTCTTGTGATTCAATTATGCTAGTTCGTCCGCTCCTCTTTATATTGATATTGATATTACTTTGATCCATTAAATGATAATATTGGATATTAATTGCTGAGAAAAAAAAATTGAGGTCTTTAGAGTGATAAAAAGTCATTTGAGGCACGAGACATGAGGAAGAATGCGAGATGAAAGTTGAGAGATGACGAAGAAGAAGTTGGTGAGGGAGGAAAGAAAGTAGAAAGTGAAATTATTTATTGGAAAGTATTTTATGAATTTATTTTTTTAAGTATTTTATAATTTGTTTCGAAGAATACCAAAACATGTTTAATTTGTTTTCTCAATTACAACTATTAAGTGGACTTTGATTTGCATATTTTACCATTCATATTTTAAGAACTACCCACTGAATCACATTAAAATTTTGAAAAAAAAAAATGAAAACAGGTGTTATAAAAAAAAAAAAAAAATACCGAAGAGGCTTATTAATCTTCAGCTCCCGATTGCTTGCAATTCAATTATGCTAGTTCGTCCGCTCCACTTAACGGTCACATTCCCCATTTGTGTTATCAATAAACACTTTACTTTTAAATGCATGTAACGAGAAAAAAGTTCAATGCCCCACAGACAACAATCACCAACGGTCACTTTTTCCACTTTGTTCCAATTTCAAGAAGATCTTTTTTAAACCTCACTATTATTCTTTCATTAACCCAAAAAAGAATCCCATTACTTAAACATTAAGACAATATTTTATATTAAATAACCCCCCCAAAAAAAAATCCATCACATAACCTAATTAACTGTGCCACGAGCCGTGAGTTTTAGAGAATTTGATCAGAAAGAGACGGCAGTCGCCGTACAAAGTTGACGGGAACAGACGGCATGTCGCCTCGAAACCTCGGATGACGCAAGTAATAAAATCCAGAACCGAGGACGAACAGCTTAAACGGCACCGCATAAAACACCAAAGAAGCTACTAAGCAAAGCACCACAAAAATCCACGTGGCTCGTGGGTCCCTCCAGTTAAACAATGCCTCCAATCTCTCCCCTTGTGCTGCCACGTCACCTAATAAGGTCTGGGCCCTCCCTGCCAATGCCCTTAACCGGTCGTATCGGATACGGACTACTTCGGAGGGCCGCGATGTGGGGAACCCATCGAATTCCTCATCAAGCTCATCAGGGCCAACCACGTCTACGTAAGAGAGCCTTGGGTCCATGTTTTGTGGGACCCTTTGGCGGTAACGAAATCTCAACGCTACGATCAAGAAGGCGTACATGAATACGGTGGGGAGCACTAGATGTGGACACAACACGACTGCAACCAGCAGCACGTGCACTAAAATTGTAGTGGGTGTGTGTGCCCACGTGCGTATCCCGTCCAACCAACGCGCCAAAGTTGCGGCACGCGTCAAACAGCCCACGACCCGGAACCAATTAGCCTTGCTTCTCCTCATGCTCCACACGTGTGTGTCTGTATCCAACATGAATTGAACAACTTCCTGTCCCAACGGTGGCTCGGAGCGTGCGAGCCGAGCCGTGACTATACGCATAGCCGTGTGGCGCAGTATGTCTTGTTGAGCTGGACCCAGTGGGCGCACATAATGCATTCTCGGTAGCATTGGTGTTGCATATGCTTGAATCAAGTTTAGCCATGATGAACAAGTAAATCTAACAGCAATCTCAATCTCTCCCATCTTTTTGGCCCCACCTGGCAGCAATACAGTGAGGGAATATGAATTGAGATACACCCGATTTGTGTCAAGCGTCGACAGCCGTACACGTATTTTTCCCACTCTAACATCTTTCCCTGGCTTCCCTGCTTCATCACGCTTGTACCGTCCATTATCAAATACACCAATCGTGAGCACCGTACATGGATCATAGACATCCCAAGTGTACTGTTCATTCCACCGTGGATTAAATCGATCGAGGATCGTACGGGTACGGACCCATTTTGGCCCATACTTGGCCACCACATAAGCATCAGTAGTGCCACGTGTACCATCTTTAGTCTTCACAGGAAGCAGATTAGTGGCACCTCGAATACCCACCTCCAGTAAACCAATAGGAGACTTGGCTAACTGTTTAGCGGCGGCTCGAACATCACTAGTCACGTGAGCAGCCTCATCTAACACGTGGTAGCCACCTTCCAAACAGACTCGCAGGTGTATCCTCCCTGCGTACGGCCGTGTCTCATCACCAACCAAATTGAACCATCTTGATTTTGGCTCCGCTCGATCATCAATCCTACGTTCCACTGTTGACATTTGAATTCTGGCATGGCCCACAGAGCACCCATTGGTCACATCCTCAACAGTCACCACCAAAAACGGCTCAAACGGCTCAGCGGCAACAAAAACCAAATCCTCATTCCAAGTCGGGTTAGCGGAGCTGGATGGGGAAAGCCCCACAGAAGTCCGGCCCGTTTTGAAAAGTTGGGCTCCAAGCTGACCTTTGACATAGAGCTCAGGGCTCCTAACCTTAGGCTCGGATCCCGAACCAGGCTGCAAATCTTGGGTTTGGATAACCGTTAATCTCAAATACCAAAGCTTGGGCGAGAGGTACACCTTGGCTCGAGTCTCCGGTATCAACCCACCGGAATCCGATTGCCAGGCCTCCTGAAACGCTTCATCAGCCTGAGTCCCTATCCAAACGGCGAGCATAACGTCATTTCCCGGTAACTTCTCTGATTCCAAACTGTACCACTGTGGAGCTAAAGGACTATCCGGAGGCACCCTCTTGGGTACCTCCTGCAAATCAAACGACACCGTTCCCAAACAATTCTCAGTGCACTCTTCATTTTCTTTCTTCTCCTCGCTCCAAACTGAAACCTCAAGCGAGGTCGAATTCAAGCCTTCTTTATCAAATGCAAAAACCTGGTCCCAGTCTTTATCAGGCTGGCTTTTAGTTTTGATACTATGAGTACCAATCACCAGCTTAGCGTACAACGAGCCGTTAGATACGTTACCGGCTCGCTTAGCTTTGAGCACTCGAACATACAAAAACGGCATGCGATCAACAAGATCGTAAGCGCTGCGACTCCGATCGCTTGTTAGAGCCCGGAGCTCATGCTCGTTAAGGCGAAGCTCTTGAGTTTTTGTCTCCGTTACTGTGGTTTTATCTTTTGCATTGCTCGGTTTATCGCTTTGAGCTAAAGGAGGATTCTGCAACTCAACCGGTGTAGCCGCTACTGCCGCTGCCGCCGGAGGAGCCTCTGCTGGCTTAGGATTTGTATTCTCCTCCGGTGGTTTTTCTTCTTTAGGTTTTTCCTCCACTTTAGGTTTCTCTTCTTCTTTCTTCCCCTCCACCGTCGCTGGTTTCTCTTCTTTTTTCTCCTCTCCTACAGCTTTCTCCGGTGGCTTATCCTCCACCGCGGCCTCCGGCTTTGTCGCAGGTTCTGCAACAGCAGCAGCTTCCGGCGCGGGCGCCGGTGGATCCTCGTCTATATAATAAACCTTGAGCCCGATCTCTCCTTTAATCTGCGAAAAAACGCTCCTCTTCTCTAAGGGATGGTAAACCAAACTCTCGGATCCAACTTTCGCAAAAGTGCTTCCAGCAATTTTAACTTTTCCGAGAAAAGTGCTTCTCTTGCCAGTCTTCTTATCGTTGTAAAGATTTATCTCCAAGATTTCCGTAGGCATGGACTCCGCGTCGTGAACGAGAAACTCGAGCCTCTCGTCCCACTGCGGGTTGAGATCTCTGAACTTGGTCTTCGTTCTTCTTCTCTGTCCGTCGAAGTCCACTATCACATAGGCACTCGCCGTCCCTTGGCCATCTTTCGGCATCAAGTTCTTCGCGTTGCAGACCTCGACGATCAGCTTTCTATTGCAACTTTCCGCCATTGAGATCGAGATTCAAAGACGTTGAGATTATACAAAACTGATTTCTTGTTAGAGTTTTGAGTTGAGAGAAGGAAAGTGAATGAAAAGAAAGTGATGGCGTGTGTCTTGTCTGAAATGGAGGTAGAGAGGGACCGGTTGGGGAAATTAAAAAGGGGAGTGGGGGAGCGGGACACGTCGGAACGGACACGTAGGAAGAGCGTGAACACGTGGCGTAATCTTGGGGGTAGAGATTTTTGATTCGTACGGGGGCAGATAGGCAAGAGTAGCGTGGGTGAACCGGTGAGCAGCGCGCCTGGTGCTGACTCATGACTGCTGAGTGTATTTTTGGATAGCGGGACTTTCTGTAATGGGACCTGGTTTTGTGGTCATTTGCAATATTGCTATTATTCTTAGGATCGATCTAAGTTACGTTTATCGTGGTCATTTGCAGTGAAATGAATTCACCGTCCACCAGTGAAATGAATTCGCTCCAAGTTACGTTTATTTACACGTGATAATCATGAAAATGACAGGTTCAATCATGAATTCACCGTCCACCAGTTAATACTCGCGATAAATTGAATGGAAACCACAACAGCAGCACCAACTTTTTAATAAAGTAGTGTTATATATTTAAAATTTTTTATTTTAAAAATTTATCTTAAATAATGTGTTATTAAATGAGTGGTTGATAATTATTTATAAGATTCAGGTGAATTAATTGTATTATCTCACTAACTAATTGATAAATAATACATTATTTAGGATAATTTTTTAGAATAAAAAAATTAAGATGTGTAGCATTACTTTTTAACAAATCATCCTTTGCTTTTTGTCTTTTAATAATTTTCTTTTCTTTTAGGGTTAATTTGATAAAATACTTTTTTTTTTAATTCCTCTTCTCACAACTGTTAAAAAGAATCAAAGATATTGGTGTAAAAATTAAAAAAAAATTAGAAAAAGGACATTGTAACATAATTAACAGTTAGATTATCTTGAACATATTCCAAATAATAAGGATTAAATAAATACTTAAGAATTATAAAGATTAAGGGCTAATTTAGAATTACCTTTATAAGCCTTAATTTTGAAAAGGTAAAAGATAATTTTAGTATTTGGTAAATCTTTTTCAAAAGTAAATCACTCTATTACAGTAGATTATAAAAAGCAGGGAAGGAGAAATTTTTTCAAAATTTGATTTAGAAACTGACTTTTATACTTCATATAATTTCATATATGTCATCATATGTATTGAAAAAAGTTTAAAATTATTCTTACTAATTAAGAAATAAAATCATTAACTTTAAGAATATTATTGTTATTATCATTTATAATGAAACAGAATAACAAATAAAATTAATGATATAAAATATTTATTTTAGTTATATGTAAACAATAAAAAATTTATATATATATATACTTATTTATAAATATTTAAATAAATTTTATTCAACATTGTGTTTAATTCAGTTATTTATATTCTTACAGCAATTTATCAAATATATACGATAGTTTTAAAAACTTATAGTATTTTTAAAAATAAATTTTATTGAATATTTAACTGATTTTTTTCACAACTAATTATCTTTACAGTACAAATAACAATAATTATTTTAAAATTATAATATTATCAAATTGGCCCCAACAATAATTGCCGATTTTGAAGGGTAATAAGTTGCACAATGATCGTTGGTGTTTGGAGATGTCATTTGGGCAATTGCGTTAAACGAAAAGGGCAATTAACATAACGAGCTCTCAAGTTTAGAATTTTAAAACAAACAAAGAGAATATATAGATTAGAGATCAAGATTCTCATAACAAAAAATTCAGTTCAGTTTATTTGGCTGCTGGCTCTCCGAGCAACTTCATGTAAAAAGAAAGAGGAGGCACACAAGTGGCCACTTGCACTTCCCTGCCAAAGTGAACGTTTCTTTGTTCTTGTGCTTCTTTTAGGTCTGGTCACTCTTTACATATATATATTTAAAAAAAAAAATGATTTTAAAAACATGGTTTCCAGATTTGATCATGTTACAATATCAACCGCTCGATGTGTGTAAAATTATTTAAAAAATGCGCCATTTACAGTACGGGCACTGAATCCCTGATTAATATCATAATGCTGTCTTATAGTGGATGACTGTATCAAGCAGTATTTATCATATTATATATATATATAAAAAAAAGATAAAGTCGAATTTACAATGAAAGTTGGTTTTTTTCTTTTTAATTATTTATAAAATTTCCCCATTTATAAAATAAACTAAAAATAACACCAAATGCTGTTCTGTAGATTCTGTTCCTTGGCTATAAATAGTTTAATGTCACATGGGTGGTTTTATTTGGGATCTTTGTCGAGTTAGTAATGAATACTCAGGTTTAACATGCACGCATTTTTTTTATATTTGAGTCCTTTTTTTATTTTATTTTTATTTAGAAACGGAAAATCTCGTACGATGTTTCATTTTTTAACAATATTAATTATAAAATTGATGAGCCTTCTCGGTTAAGGGTGCATTTGGAATTGAGGTTCGTCAACTGTAATTTCTGAACTATAGTACTAAAGTGTTTAGTAAACAATAATTATTGTAATTTAAAAGTTGTACTGATGTGATTTTTTACTTGTATCATGAAAAATCTTTTATATCTTTAATAATTTTGTCAAAATTATTATTTAAAATTTATATTTACTACATATTACTAACTCTTGTTTCATAATTATAATTTTTTTTTCCACAATACACCTCAACCCCAAATGCACCCTAAATCTCAATTAATATATGTAAGATGCATGCTACTGGAGATTGAATAAGTGCTCCTATTTGAAAATTTGGAGGCTTTGAGCCCGTTATTAAGCTCCTAACATGTCGTTTGTAACTGTTGCGATGTCGTGTTGCTGGAGAGTGTTTATATTAATGTTCACTTCTTTGAAAAGTTTCTTTTCAACGTGGGAGGCACTTTCTATGTTTGTCTGTCGGACTCAAACGTATCATCTAATGTTATAAACAAAAGTTTCAAATCGTATTTCAAATCTCATGCTTCATCAAAAGTTTCAAACCACATATGTCCTTGTATTAATCTTTTAATACGATCTTTTAAACATAGTGATGATACAACTTTAAATTTTCTATAATATATATCGATGCGACATAATTAGTTATATTTTTAAATAAAACTCAAAAAAGGCACAATCTATATGGTAACAAGAAATAAGATACAAAGTTTATATGGAATTGACAAAGCCGGCATAATTCTTATAAATAATCAATACAATTCGAGATGTATAAGTAAACCACAAAAGATTAAGAAATACGATACTTGGGCGTCCCCGATAATTATCGAGTAAAGATTTTATAGTTTGTATTAGAAGATAATTTCAATCTTTTAAATTTAGAAAACTCAAACCAATGTGGGCTAAAGTGTCTGTGATACCATTATCTTCTCTACAAATATGAGAACACTAAAATTGTATAGACTTAATTATACTTAGACATTTGCTAAGTGAGATTTTAAATTCTACAAAATAGTTTAGAGTAATTTTATTTTTATTTTTAAATACTTTTATGTCATTTTTTTAAAGGTGAGAGGTGGACAAATCTCAAATTAATTTTTTTTAAAAATAAAATGTGGACAAAATCCAAATTAATTTGAACATAAATTATCAATAAAAGCAAATTTCTTGAAAACAAACTCATTCAAACACTAACGAATTCTTATTTGATTTAATTATTTATTTTTATTTAAAAAAGTAAAGGGTGACTACAGCCCAAACCCCAAAATGTAATTGTCACCTCTCCCTATTTCAGAATGAAACTTTTGAGTAGTTCAGGCAAATAAAGAGGGTGATCAAAGCCGCCGCCGCTGCGGTTTGGGGCAAAATAAAAAATTTACTTCCACATTTACTAAATTTCCAATTTTCTTCCCTACCTTTTTGTTTTTTTTTTTTTGTTTTTTAAATAAAAAGGGGAGCCTCCCCCACCCTCCCTAACCGCGACAGTCGTGCCCTAGAACTGAGAAAACCCGCGCAAATCGGTTACGTTGCTTTCCCAAGATACCACTTCAAAGCCAGTCACAACTCACCACGTGTCACCATAAAAAATCCTGCGTATTAAAATCCCAAAATCCCAACTGGTTCAAGCAGGAGCTTTACAAATTACAACCTCATACGATTTCTTCTTCTGTCTTCTTCACTACCGCACCACTGTTTCTTAAACCCTAAACTCACACTCTTATAGCCCAGCCCACCATCACCCACAAATCTTCAACTCTGTTTTTTTCCCCTTTTTTTTTTCAATTTCCGGGGTTTAGTGGATTTAAAGAAGTTATTTTTGTTAAATAGAAAATAATGGTGTGGTGCAGTAGTTGTGCAAGACATGTTACTGGACACCGCCCTTATGATTCTCAATTGTATGTTTTTTTTTTTACCCTGATGTGGGTCTAATTCCGTTATTAATTATTTTTGTGATTCATTGATTTGTATTTTGGTTTATGTGGGTGAATTTTAAGATGCTGTGACCGGTGCGGGAAGGTGTTAGAAGATCACAATTTCTCTACCGAAGCCACATTTGTTAAGAATGCGGCCGGCCAGGTATCTTATTTGTAATATATATTTTTGTTTTTAGTGCTTGATGAAAGTATTTATGTTAATCTTTTTGTGGGTTGTTGAAGTGATTAGTTATCTGTTCATTGGTTGATATCTTATTTGTAGAGCCAATTGTCAGGAAATTTCGTGAGGACAATTCAAAGTGAATATGGAGCTTCACGAGAACGGCTAATGGAAAAAGGTCTTCTTGTTCAGTAGTGTGCTTGATTTATGGTTTCTATCCTGAGTGTCGGTTATTTGTTTTTGGGGAGTTGATTTCTTTTGATATTGCAGCTTTTGATGATATGAGACAAATGAAGAATGCTTTAAATATTGGTGAAAGTGATGAGATTGTTCACGTAGCTAAACGCTTTTATGGAGTATGTTTCGCTGCTGCTAATAACATTGTTATTAGTAGTGCATCTTTTAAATCAATTTCACTAATTTTTTAATCTGACTCTTGAAGATTGCTGTTGCTCGCAATTTTACTAAGGGGCGCAGAACAGAGCAAGTACAGGCTTCTTGTCTTTACCTTGCTTGCCGGTATGATATTCTTTCCTCCATTATATTTGCACTATGGTTTTTAGACATGGGCATGGTTGTCTCTACTGTCGACACTGATATAATAGTCGGTAGCCAAAACACGAGGATGCAACAGAAAGGGCATCAATTTGCACACACAAGATGGGAACTTTTGAGATTGGAAGGAGATGATCGTGAATTTTTAGAGAAAGTCTGCCGGGAAGAATTAAGAAGATGAAAAAATAATTTCAATTAGCATTCATTCATCTGAATAATAGAAGTTTCGAAACCTTTGATATATATTCTTTGAACATACTTAATTTGATCCTTTGATCAGATTAGCTCTAGCCATATCTAAATCTATAGTTAATATACCCATACCAGAATCCACAGTAGATGATATTTAATGAAAAAAAAAAGTTTTTACTTTAATTTGACGGTAATTGGATAGTATAAATGAAAAATGGATGCAAAATGGGTATAGGCACATTTTCTATCTTTGATTTGAAATGTGAGATCTTCTTTCTCTTTTCTGCAGGCAAAAGAGCAAGCCATTTCTTCTTATTGATTTTTCAAATTACTTGAATATAAATGTGTAAGGAAGCTTTTCTCATTTTCCTGTTTTTATTAATTTTGCTCATCAATATAATGATGTTTTTACTATTGATACACCTTTTAGTGTGTGCATCTATGAACTCGTTATGTCTTTCGTCTAAATTTGCAGTTACGAGCTCGGTGCTGTATATTTGCAGCTTTGCCAAGTGCTATACATTGCAGATGAATCCAATGTACTAAAACAAGTTGATCCTTCGATCTTTTTGCATAAATTTACAGACCGTAAGTTTCTTTAATATATTGGACGATGATTCACTTTGTTCTTCTTTTAAGTTTTAGTTGGAACTAGTGGCTTATGAAATTTCTATCTCAGTTGGTGATTAGTCTTTAAAAGTTTTCTTAAAGGTTTTCATTCAATCTTGTTTATTTAGAACAATTACCTCTTATTCCACATTGAGTATTTGTTTGCTACATCTATGAGGTCATTGCCTGAAGAAAGGCCTGAACTAAATATTAGTGCTTGCTCTTGACGATTTTCCTCCAAGTGGCATATACATATCTGATAATTGTATTTGTAATTGCATCGTATTAACTTTTTTGTTTTTGAGAATTCTTGTTTAAGCTGGTCTTGAGGATAGAGATGAAGTATTGCTCACTTATCATAGGATTTTAGACATTGCTTGCAACTTATCAAACCAGATGATGATATATATTTTTTTTAACCTCAATGGGTAGGAACTATATTCTTGTTTCTTACTTAACTCAAATTATGGAGTATTTAGTTGGATAAAAGAATCTGTTGCAATGGTAGTTTGAGCCTTTATTTTTATGAAACGGGTGAACACAAAAGGCTATCTGCCTTATCCTGTACTTAATTGTAGATAAGCATTTCAGGGGTCTGAACCCAGTTTTTTTATCCTATGAGGGCCTTGTTTTGTTCTACTACTGTCAATCTTTGGTTTTAAATTTTCATCTCTAGTTCATTGTTTTTTGCAAGTTAAATTGTTTTAGCAATAGATTTGTTTTGATTGACTAGTTTGGGATTGGAATCTTTTATTTGATAATATCTACATGTTTGTAGATGATTAGGATTGATTAAATCTAGGCTCTCATTTTAACATCTCCTGTCTTCTTCCATGTTTATAATAATCTACTTGAGACATTGACTATAATTTATTTGGATTTAGTATTATTAATCAACATTGATTTCATGTTTGCAAAAAAAAAAATTGTATATGCACTATAAGTCTTTGATCTTAGTTTAGATTGGCTGAGTATCCAATATGACATATACACATACGCGTTTAATTAGAGAGACATGTCACCAATATGCTTTGCAGGTTTATTACCAGGTGGGAATAAAAAGGTTTGCGATACTGCTCGAGACATTCTAGCTAGCATGAAACGGGATTGGATAACGGTTTAATACTGCCTTCCCATATTTTACTTTGATTTAGTTTGGGCACTAGGCTTAATTGGTGATCTTAAAAGTTGAAATATGTATGACATTGATTTACAGACAGGGAGAAAGCCTAGTGGACTATGTGGTGCTGCACTGTACATATCTGCACTGACACATGGTCTCAAGTTTTCCAAGTCGGACATTGTAAGTAAAGGTCACAGTCTGATTTTACTTTTTGATTTGATGATGGCATATAAGGTTAACTGCTAAATTTCTTTTTGTTTTATTTTTTTTTCCTAGTGAAATATTTTGCATACAGAATGGATGGAATATCATTTGCTTTATACTGCCAAGATTATAATACTGAATGTTTTTCTACAAGTTCTGTGATGGATGCTATGTTTTTCTTATCGGAATGTTTCTTTCCTGATTTCATGTCTTCCTACATTTTAATCCTGCTAGAATTTTCTCTTTCATACTCTCTCCTTTTTACTTGTTTATTGTGCAGGTACTCTAACGTTTGACATTTAATCTTTTAACCCTATCTACTTGATGCATGTTATAAATATTCATCAGGTCAAGATTGTGCATATATGTGAAGCAACGTTGATGAAGCGGTTGATTGAATTTGAGAATACGGATTCTGGAAGCTTAACAGTATGTTTGTTGCAATATGCTTTTCATAAAGCTTAACTATCTTGAACATGAAAGTATAAATGCAATGTTTCAGGGTATTGATGTTTGAATAAGGTTATAAATCTAGAATTAATATATGTTCTTCTGAACTTATGATGCAATTTTAGCAAGTTAAGGTTTTTATTAAGATTTTTATTTTATGACATCTGATGAATTGCATGTAATATAGTTATCATCAGTTAAAGAGTGAGTCGATTTGAGTGGGAATGCTAATTTAGGAGTTATGGCCAAGTTTTGTATTTAGGATATAGCTGTAAGTTTAGCAGTTGCCGCAGATTAGGGGTATATTCAGAATTTAGTCAAGTTTGATTTGAGTTATTTGGTCTTCAACTCATTTTTAGTTGAAACCTGAATCTATTGAATGTACCTAGAGGTCAAAAGATTAAATCCCTTGTCGGTTACGTACGTGACATATTACATCACACAAGTTTCCTAACTACTGGGTTGTATGTCATCCTTTAGTCCCCAGTTCAACTGAGGATGTCTGGGTTTTAAAAGAAAAGAAAACAAAGAAAGAAAAATTGTTGGCAGTTGGAAGTAACTTGCTTTGATTATCTCTCTGGTTATTTAACCGAGCTTACTTACAGCTTTCCCTTGCTTAGTCTATGTAATATGTATATTAAGCTTATCAAAAATAAACTTGGTTTACCTCTTGCAGATTTAGGCATACTCTAGAAAACCTTGCTTGTTTCATGCTTGTATACATAGATTCCCTATCTCTAATTCCCAAACTTATTTTACCAAGATTCTTAATGAATCGTGCGACCTTTTAGATCAAAGTTTAACTCTGATCCCTATCAAAGTACTGTTACTCTAAGATCTCTGAAGAGCTATGTCGCATATGGTAAAACTGCTAGGATGTTGACTGTATTGTTGTAATGTTTTGTACTTTGGGTTGTGTAATTTTTAGACTTTAACTCATGGACATGTATTTTCTGCTTGGTCAGAATTAACTTCTAGTTAAGATCCGTCGCTCATATAGTCAACCTAGAAAATCAATTGTGATGCACTAAATCACTTGGGAATTATAGAAGACATCTTAACTTTTAATTCCTTTTCCTCTTTGACTTAAAGTGATATTAGGCTATTTGAACAGAGCTTAATTGATGAATATAAGACTGATGTTAATGTGTTCTTTGTTATTCGATTTTGTAGTTCCTATTTTTCTCAATTTATTCTTTGATTTATTGATACTTAGGTTTTGGTAATTGTGTGATCATAATATTTCTTAAAAATTTCCACATTTATTTTCCATGTTGCTAGATTGAAGATTTCATGGCTAGGAAGAAGGAGCTTCATGAAGGTGTCGCAGCCAACCTCCCAAATAATGGGCCAAAAGTATCTGGCATGAATGAGGTTCTTTGTAAACACAAGGATACTGGCAAACCTTTTGCCTGTGGACTCTGTAGAAGTTGTTATGAAGAAGTAAGCTCACATCCCTTCTCCTAACTTTTCTCTTCTCATCTTATATATTTGTAATGACCATCAGTTTGATATAAATTTATAACATTGAGTATCATGATCCATGTTTTTACTGGTTGGTGCAGTTCATGACAATTTCTGAAGGACTTGAGGGAGGAGCAGATCCCCCAGCTTTCCAGGTTGCCGAGAGAGAGAGAATGGTCAAAGCATCTGCTGAGGAAAATTCAAGTGTAAGTATTATTACAGCACCTTGCTAGAGGCTAAACAACAATGAGCAATTACATGTACCCCCTACTGCATTTTTTCTGTTTTGGTTTTTCTAGCCCACTCTCTCTTGATATGCATTTCAACCATTTTGAATTCTTTATTGTTCATGTTTTTAGTGTTCGGTGCATTCTTTTGTTATTTGGTTTATACTGATTCATCTCCACGATTTCTAATGGCTTGTCAGCAAAATAAATTCTCTTTTTCATTTTGGTTTGTTTTTGGTAGTTTGAGAGAGAATCAGACAGCCCATTTATGAGCAGAGTTGATAAAGTACAGTCCCCAGAGCCTGAAAGTATTGGCAAGTTAATCCTATCTATTTTTGTGAAGCATTATTGCTTATCTGGTTTCATTTTTGCAATGTTAATTGTGAGAACTCTTCTTCCAAAAATGTAATGTTTCAGGGGTTCCAAAAAATTGTACTACGCAGACAGCCAGTAATGAGGGTGAGGGTGACCATACTAAAACACCTGGAGTTGATGCTACCACTGAGGCTTCAGATGGATCGGACAACTTTTCTGATATTGATGATTTTGAGGTGCACAATTAAGTTCTATTCTCATTTCATGTAATTTCTTTGACTTCTCATTGATATTTGGATAATTATTAAATTCCTACCATGTTACACAGGTTGATGGCTATCTTCATAATGAGGAGGAGAAGCATTATAAAAAGATAATTTGGGAAGAAATGAACCGAGAGTATCTTGAGGTGACATGAATCTTATTTTGTTAAAACCCAAGGTTCTACTAAGCTTATTTTACACTCACTCATCTGCCACCCTTAAGATTCATGATGTGGCACATAAATCAAGTGATTTTCTTCATAATGTAAGAGGCCATTCTTTAAACTTATGGGTTTAAAATTTTAGAGCCTTCATTGTTTCGTATTGGTTGTAAGGCACAAACCTCTTCCTTACTTTAGTGATTTAATAGTGTGTTACTATTGAGGTAAATTTAGCTGGTAATTCATTTGCACTAGAGCTCATTGCACTATAAACTTTTGCAGGAACAAGCTGCTAAGGAAGCAGCTGCAGCAGCTGCTAAAGCTGCTTTAGAGGCCAGTTACAAGAACTGCCCAGAGGGCTTGCAAGCTGCACAGGAGCTTGCCGCTGCTGCAGCTGCGGCTGTTGCAAAATCAAGAAAGGTGATCTTCTTGACAACGTGAAGACAGATACATGATTCTGTTGTGCTAGACTATATTCCATCCATTCCTTATCTCTTCTATCATTTAAATAATTAAACAAGTACTATTTAGTCAGAGGCCATCTTAAAACTCTGTATTTTGACCTCTTTCTCATGACCACTTGATTTCAGGAAAAGCAACAGAAACGAGCTGCAGAAGCGAAAAATTCTGGTCCTGCTCAAACTGCTCTAGAAGCTACACGCAGGATGCTAACTAAAAAGGTACCACATCAGACTGAAACTCTTTATGTTTCCTGGAACAATTTCAATAGCTGGACTTTCTCTTTATCTGCTGTGTGATAAACAAAATTAGGCTTCAGCTTTTCCTGAGCTGATTTGTTTGTCTCCTCTATGCGGCCTATAGATTTATAATAAACTTGATAACCATTGTTAAAGTGAAGTGGCATGTGGTATGTGGATGTGCTTGAGAGTTCATTATATAGTCAACTTGGTTGTATCAACCGTGTTGCTTGAGTTCCTTATTAATGGTATCCATGTGATTTTTTTGCAGAGACTCAGCTCAAAAATCAACTATGATGTACTGGAGAAACTTTTTGATGATTCTGTATGTCTTTATTCTATCTCCATTTGTCTTTATGACCTGGATTTTTCTTGTTTTACCCTGTCTTGAATCGCCTCATTCAGATTGGTAATAGACCTACATTTTTGCTTTTTATCCATTTGCTGCATCATCATTGATTCCAAACCTTCTAGTTAAAGGTTATGCAGTTGTCTATAACTGACGCCCAATGGTATTGATTTATTGGGTTGGTATGACAAGAACCTAGAAAAGAATTATTAAAAAAAAAAATTCTTGGACTAGAGAGAGTTAGGAAAGGCTAAAGAATGTTTACTAGGCACCACAATCTAGAATCTTAAAACTGAATGACAACGATAAATTTTCAGCAAATGGATTTAGATAACAGGTAGATAATTTATACTTTGTGTTAGGATGAAAATTAGATGCTACTTGTGGTCTCACTTGTGCACCTGCATCACATTGTCATAATTTTTTCTGTGGAATATAGAATTGTTTTGGTAATAACTGTTCCTTTAATACCATAGGTTCTTGGGAAATAATTTTTCCCTGGTTAAGAATCTTTTAATTCATGTTTGTGATGAAGATGCTTAAAGTTCTGTATTATTATTGGTCTTTGAAGAATTGACAATAGCCAAGACTGCTACAAAATCCTATGCATAAATAGCTTTTTATACATGTAGTAGCATTCTCAGATGAGAAAATCAAATTTGCAATCTTAATATCCTTCAACCTGTATTGATGTTATGAAGCTTCTTCTCTCTTTTTTCTTTAAAAATATCTTTTTGCAGAAATTGACTCTCAAAAGATTACAATTGAATCATAAGGTAGTGTTTGTACACAGCCAATTGCTGTTGACATCAACAATTAGAAACTGAAAAATTGGAGATTGGCACTTGCATTTGTTCATCTGTAATATTTTGGTTTGTAACAAAATTTCAGAATTTATGAAAGCATGTGCTTCTGGCAATTGAGTTAAGGTCTGACCTCTGAATTTGAATATTATTTTGTCTAAATTCCCTTGCAGGTGACTTCAGAGAATCCCAAGAAAAAACGAACTGACTCGCATTCTGATTATGATGACAAGTTTCCCAATAATGGGAAAAAAGAGCATGAATCAGAGGACTTGGGGCCAGAAGGTGATTTTGATGCCAATGGAGATGTTGGAGAAGCTTACGAAAATGAACTGGATTATGGAAACGTAGACGAAGCTTACGATTTCGATGATGGTTATGATTACGATGGGTTCTGAATAACTTGGAAAAGCAGTTTGTTCTGTCGATGTTTCCTGTATCTATCTTGGATAAGTAAAACGAAGAAAGAACAGTCTTTGAAAATTGTCGGAGCTGATAGCCATCGACCAGTGCTCTGTCCACGGTGTCTCCCTTCATAATCATCGTGATTCTTTATTCAGCTTCATATTGCTGCTCCACTGTGTATGCTGTAACATGTTCTGATGTGCGAGTTTTGTTTTTATATCATTCTTTTTATTACTTGACACACTTAGAAATGAACCTAAGATGTACTTGATCCGATCTTAACCAATAGCTGTTGTATTTAATCTGATACTTGAGTATTGTGCAGAGGTCAAGACGTCAAGTTTTGTGACATTTAGAACCCCAGTTGTTATCAATATATGTAGATTCACTATTTTTTACACAATATGCAATTCTATTCATCAAAGATCTGCTTAAAAATGAACTGGCAGTTTAATTCAGTAGCTTATCATTTCACTATTGTTTCTTCGTGTTGTCAAAAGAGCTAAAAATCTCTTAATAACCAAGTCGATTTAAATTTTTATACATACATTGATAAGCATACATACAACCCTACCACCCCCCCAAAAAAAAATAAATTGTAGTACTCCTTGGAGGTGGAGCTTCATCTAAGATTTCCATATCTTGTAATTAATTGTTCTGGCTCCATTTCAGGTTTGTTAATTGGGTTGGTTTTACAGATGGTGCTCAAATAAAGTGATGACTAAGAGAATAAAACTGACACGAGAAGAAAAGAAAGAAAGCAAAGCTTAATAGGATTTGGCCTTTGCGCAGACGAGAACAATCAGCTGACAAAGCATCCACAATAGGAGTTGCATTTATCAATTCACCACCACTGAGGCACTAAGGCTTAAAGCTGCTGCTGCAACAACACACATGTCATAACATGCACATCATGCAGAGGCAGACCAATTGATAAAAGCAATTTAGTGACAAGTGTTTGATGCGAGCAGTCACTATTTCCATGAGAAGGATTTTCCATTATGAATGAATATATATTTTCAACAGCATATAAGAATAATTAGGGCGCCCACCGTTACTTATATGGATACAGATGAAATTTTAATTAGCCCTTTTATTCTTTCATGAAATATTTGTTGGTTCAAAATGATAAGATTTTTTTTTTTTTAAACAAAGCACCCTGATAAACTAAGGTGTTGTTTGTTTTTTAGTTGAAATCTGAATTTAACTTTTTTTCAGACATTTTTTTATTTTAAATTATTTGTTTTTTTTAATTTATCACTTATTGTCAGATAATTTTATCTGAATAGAAAAAATAAAAAAAAAATCTATTTTTATCTGAAGTCTGAAATTTAAATGAAAATTTTCAATTTCAAATCTCAAAAATACCCTTAACAATTTATGTATTTCCAATATTATATATAAACCTAATATTTTTGTATTATTCTTGGAGTTATTTTTTTAATTGCTTTAAATTTTTATTCATATGATACATTAACTAAACTAAAATATTGAACAAATCAAATTATGTCCATTGTGATGAATCAAAAATAAAATAACAGTGCTGATTCTATGATAAAATTTGATGTTATCATTACATCTTTTATTAAAAATTTAAATTAAGATCAACAATGATAGAATTTTTTTAATGCTACCAAACTAATTAACCTGTGAAAATTATAAATTGTGAAGAACAAATATATGCATCACTTAAAATGATATTTATTTTAAACTACTAGTTTTTAAGTTTTCCTCTTCAGATCTTGAAAAAAAAAAAAAACATGTTATTCAGATATTTTCATTCAAACCTATTCAGACTTCAACTAAATTCAGACCTATTCAAATTTTAAATAAAAAAACAAATGCAACCCAAATCTTTTATCACATAAGTGGTTTGAGTGGTATGTGTGTATTAATATGTGATTTTTTTTTCAATCATTTGAAGTACATTCAACTTGTTCTAAATTTAGATATTCAAACCTCATCATTTCA
This sequence comes from Citrus x clementina, assembly GCF_000493195.1. Lineage (NCBI taxonomy): Eukaryota > Viridiplantae > Streptophyta > Magnoliopsida > Sapindales > Rutaceae > Citrus > Citrus x clementina. The sequence continues at coordinate 41,900,718 of NW_006262339.1, forward strand.
TGAAGTTATGATAAATTCATGCTTAAAAATATGACGAAAAAATAAAAACTGATAAGGTCTTTCAGGATGCTTTAAGTGGTTTATCCTTTATCCTCATCTTTTCAGGTGATCCTTCTTATTTATGATTATATATTGCTTAACTGAAATTATTC